>NC_084820.1:5076446-5386374 GCF_958449725.1 Rosa rugosa | reverse complement strand
TATCAAAACGCTCGTAAGGATGCGTAGATCATCACCTAGATAATAAAAACTCAAAATATGGTCGAATACGCCGCCACAAGCGGCGGTCAGTGGGCGGTCAACGGCGGTCAACGCGGCGGTCAACCACCTCCGATGCAAAAGTCGTCAACTACAAACTTGTTCAAAATGACGAGTTGATCCACTTTCATAACTAGCATGAAGTCTGAAAACGAAAGGAAGTGGTCGGAAATTACCTAGAACAGTCGAGGTGGCCGGAAAATTTCCAGAATCCGGCGAAATTTGCAGAATCCGGCAAGGCTTGATTTCGACGTCAAAACTTCAATTTCAGGCTTCGATTCCTTCTAGAGAGTTGTTAAGAAACTCAAGACGAACGCATTGGTTCAAGAATCACAGAAAAATATGGTCTGTAGCTCGAGATATACCGATCGAAAGCTTCGGTGGTCGGAAAATTTGCAGAATTTTGCAGAATCCGGCGAGGGCTCCGATCGACGTAAAAACTTCAATTTCAGGCCTCGATGCCTTCTGGAAAGTTGTTCAGATCCTCACTCTGAGTTCACCAGTTCAAGAAACACTCAAAACAACATCCTGTAGCGCGAGATATGTCGATCGAAGCTTTGGTTTTCGATTTGATCGGGTCTGGCTTCCAGCCGCCACCACGAGTAGCGCCGCCGTGCAAGGCCACTTCTGGGAGCTTCAGGACGTTGAGGTGAGCTTGTGGATGGAGTTTGGTGAGGAGTGGTGAATGGTAACTTGAGATATCAAGCTTGAAATCAAAACGGGGGTAAACCGGCCTCGTGCTCCACCGCCGTGTACGGCCCACGAGACGGCGAAAGGCTGTTACCGGCAGCTGCGAAAGGAAGAGGCGAAGCTGTGGAACGTGGTCTGGGTCGATTCAAAGGCCTGTGGAGCGAGAACAAGCTTGGAGAAGGAATGCTCTGTTTTGGTTGCTGGTTTCGGCAGAGAGGGAGAGAGTGAGAGATTTTCTTTCTTTTCTTCTGGAGCTGGTACACCACCATCTATCAACATGTAGAGTAAAATACAACTAGTGTCGCACTACCTCTCTTAATGCTTGAAACACAAAGAGCACACCTCAATTTTTTTAAACAAAGTATTTGCCACTATAAATTTGTGATAAAACCAGAAAATTCAATAACTAGTAAGTGGAAGATGAGGTTATTACAGCAGTAGTTATTGTTGGTACTGAGCCCCGTTCGATGTCTTCTTCTCTTCGGCGCTTTTTATAATCGCAGAGCACGCAGATGCAACAGCATACTGGTAGGGAAGTTACTACTTACCATGAAGACAAATGCCAAGCCGCATAATAAACATATCACTCAAAGCCATGACACCAATATGTCGATGTACAAAGACTACTTTGGGTTTGTGCGAGCGAGAGACCTACATATTGGATGGTGGTACTTAAAAGAAGATGATCGAAAATTTGAAACCTAACGAAATCTGGATTCTTAAAGGGTTACTATTTGCTGTACCGTGGGATTTCAAGTCCTCATCGGATTTGTGCTGCATTTACTTGGTGAGAAACAATAGTCACTCCTAATCCTCTCCAATCTTGAATTTACTAACCTTACGGACAATGAATTGATTCCGTATATGAACAGGAGTCGATTTCATAACTACAGATGCTGGCTAAGCTTCAGTAAGTGTGCGCAAAATACAAGGCTGTAGATTCATGCATGACTGCTATGATAAGAGTCCCCTAGTACAAACCAAAATGCTGTCATGCGATAAAATAAACCACCATACTTTATGACCGACTTCAATTCTCTTTCCAGTTATTGTACAACAGAACAGGGAACATGAGTGAATGTAAGCCTGGCCGCCAAGAAGCTCGATACAACCCTAGGCAGTCTAGCACTTAATTTGGCATCTTTTCAATAGGTCTTGTCCATCAGCTGTATCGGTGCCAGGATGTTAGTCTTGCTTGTCTCGACGATACACCCATTCATGACCATTTCCTCCAACATGAAATGCGCTTTCTCCAAATGGAACATGATGTCTAGTTCACACTGCAAATTCGAGTGAGAAGAGAAACAAAATCACTCTATTGAAGCCATAAGTGTGGAGCACTAAAAAGAAACAAAAAATGCAAATGAAATCATAAGTCAGAAGCAAACAAACTTACCACATTGCCAAAATGGCGGTCCATGGTTTCAACTAACAGATGTATGAATTCCAAAATTGCAAGCTCATTCTGCAATGTTACATAGCATTGAGAAAACAATGGGAAACTAGAGGATAGGTTTTGATATGAGATAAAAAGACAGAGCTTTCAATAAAATTTTGCTCATATTAGAAGAGCTTTGGATCAAGTTCTTCTTCACCCCTCTCTATCTCCCTGTCCATTGCATAGGGCATGCTAGATCCACTCAAATTCTAGGACTTGATCTCTTTGTAAACAAAAGCTTGTCCAAAATGAAAGCATCAACTGATCATAAAGGAAAGAAAGTAACTTAAGTGACAAAAAGCAACTTACTTCATCATTGTCTACTCCAACCAGGAAAAACAGTGAAGCATAGCGCCTGTAAACAATTTTGTAATTCCGGTGCTCGACAAATGAACACTGTTCCACACAAGAAGGAACCAAAATCAGCAACAATAAACAGGCATATGATTATATGCACCTAATGATAACAAAACCAAACAAGAACAAAGAAAAGGCATGATGATATACTCATGATGCTCAACTTCAAATCTCTAAACAGACCCAGAAAATTGGCACAGATATGTAATGCAAAGAAACAACCAGAGGTAAGAATCACACAAACCAATGCAAATAGTGAACTCCCACATATGAAAAGACCCTAAAGATATGAACTTCTAAAAGAGCTAGTGACAATTGACATTAACAACAATACAGCATAGTGCAAATCATGGATCATGTAGCGACTGTTTAACATTCATAAAGTTGTAGACTTTGGCCACAATTTAACATCTGAACAGAATTGCAAACTTTGGATCCCAATTCCACTATTCGCTAATGAAACCAGAACTGAACAACTGGGTATTTGGGAGTTTCAGATGCAGAGCTAAATAGAGGAAAATCAGACCAGATTTGGAATCAAAGTTTGAATCTTTTGAGATGATATAATATAGAGGGCAGAGCAATTTATGAAAGAAAATTGATTGAGAGAGAGATAAGAGGGACCTGTTGCTCGTTGCGGGCGAGGCATTTGCGGACGATTTCAGCTTCAAGAGCTCGCCTTTCTTCGAGGGTGAGATATTCGTAGTATTGGGCAAGACGGGTCTGCCCTTGTTTGTTCACCATCAATATGAATCTGATCCCCATTCTTCTCTCTCTCTCCTCTCCTCTTCTCTTTTGTTTTTGTTTTGTTTCTGCAGAAAACTCAACCTCCCTGACTCGAAGAGAAGAGGGTCTAGTACTTTATATTTTCCTTTAGAAAATAAAAATTAATTTGAAACTTCACCCACCAAAATTCGTTGATACAATTATTTTTGTTTTTTTTTTTTGTTTTTTGATTTTGATGGTTTTGTTGATGAAGTTTCTTATGCTTTTATTTTTTAGACTGACGAAATTTGGCACCTACAAGATTTTTGAGACGTTTGCCAACACAATTTTGTCGGAAACAATTTTGAGATGAGTTTTGTAGCAACAAAGAGTTTTTTGTTTATTATTTTGAGACTAATAAGCCTCATTGTACACTCTTAGGCATTATATCGATATTATCATCTGGATGTCCCTACTAATCTCAAAAGACTTCGGTACTATTATGAATATCCAACAACTTATATTCTTTATGTTGTTGTGTTTCTTTTATGATATGAAATTTTATTTTTTCCACACACAATCCCAATATATATATATGTTGTCATCGCATTCTCAAAAATAAAAATATATTGTTGTCGCCGTTTTGGGAGAGGCCGGAAGCTGGTTGGGTATCATATTTATTTGTTATCTTAGAACTTGATTGATAACATATTGTCAAACAATGAGGACACAAGATGTATACTTGGTTGGGAGCATAGAAATCACATTATTTTCCAAAACCAGCAGCCAGATCTTATTCGCCTGACAACAAAAATACAAAATCTCTTACAAATTTGTGAAAGCTTACTAGCTTCAGCTGTAAAACACTCTATCCCACACCCACCCGAATTCGAGCCTCCTCTCATAACAAAAGAGTTGCTTATGCATTTTGATTCTAACAACATAGAAGTAGACAATTGCACCAAAATAAAGGGATTGCCAATCTAAGGAGCCGTATATGTAGTACTCATGATGTCAATTACAGGCATAACTGATTTCCTTGTTCACCAAGTTCTTATCTGAACAATGTTCCTGATGAACTTCTTCATCTCTCTTGTCCTCAATGACATCTTTAGTACTCAGGAAACTTGGTTGGTGTGTGGAAGATAGGAGCCGAGCCCACATTCGGTCTGTTATCACAACCTGGCGCTGCTCCTCCGTTATTCTCTGCAAATCAACCACCCAACAATAACTTAGTGACAATTATTTATCGAAAAGTAAAGTGTCATTTTAGGCCTGAGGCAGTACTCACATGAAAGGGTATATAACACTCTCTCCCATTGACAGGACCTACTATAAATCCTGCGTAGCCTGCCATTGCTCCATGGACAGCACTTTGAGCAAGAAGTGTGCAGTACACATTATCAGAACCGTTGCTCGGAATGGCTCGGATCATGTATGTAGGATCTGCAAACAATGAAGTGCAAGGCTTGATTGATTGTTCCAGTCTTTCTTACATTTTCACAGTTTTATGTATAAGCAAAAATTTGTGAACTAACCTATATATTTGAGGTTTATCGCCATTTTACTTTTTTTCGAGAAGTGATCCTGAAAAAGACCAAAAGTAGTGTTAGTGGAACTGAGTTTACCAACTTAAAATGGATGAGAAGTTAGCATGTGACATCAGACTCCTAACCTTGATCTTCTGGGAAATCCAGAGGCCAACATCTTGGAGGAGCTTGTTTCCTGAAGCATCCTGTTTGTCCATAGAGCTTATGCTTTCAGATAGAAGCTCCTGGCCAGCACCTTCAGCAATGACAATAACCATGTGCCCATTTTCTTTGAGTCGTTTCTCTATGTATTCAAACAGTCCACCAGGACCCTCAAGATAAAAGGGTGATTCTGGAATCAAGCAACAGTCTACATCTCGGCTTGCAAGCGTTGCATACATAGCAATAAACCCTGCATCACAGCTTCCGGATTAAATCGAATATAAGGGATGGCGCAGTCAGCAAAGTACATCATATGGAAATATAATGTCGTACTTCTCATAACAAAACATGCAGTTCCCAGACATTAAAAGTTTATCAAGGATTTTGAAAATGCAGGATGTCATGAGAAAGCAGGAACTTACCACTATACCGACCCATCACCTTCACAACACCAATACAATTCTCAAAGCTTTCAGATTCAACATGTGCTGCATTAATTGCACGTTGAGCCTCCTCAACAGCAGAGTCAAAGCCAAAGGATTTGTCAATCACCTGTAGCAACAAGAGACAGCAGTTAACAAAAGATTGTGTTCATTTGTGACAAAACAATGCGAAAAAATCAACAACATATAGCTAGGCTAACCGAAGAAATGTACCGGAATGTCATTATCAATGGTTTTGGGGATTCCAGCAACTACTACTTTGAGACCACGTCTTTTAATTTCCTGCATGATGAATAAATCACAAGGTTCATAATGTTATAGAAATAAATTTGCAGAAGCAAATGGCATCTGCCTCTTAGTGGTTTAAAGATATATACCACTTTGGCCAAGAGAAAAGAAAGCTTGGAAAGATCTAAAGTTAATATGAAATATCAAAGAAAAGTGTACAGTAATTCTCATGATATTGAGAGTTGAATTCTTATAAAGTTATGTTACCTCATATATTACAGATGCTCCCTTCTGGGTTCCATCTCCTCCAATTATGTAAACCTGTAACAAGTTCACGCAGTGGTAAGGGGAACTGGATCAGCAGAAATGCATACAAAAAGTTTCGATCCATGAATAGCAGTATCTAATTTGGAAATAAGGACCTGATTGATTCCTCGATCTTTAATGCTATCAACTATCTTTGATTTGTCATGGCCACCCCTTGATGTCCCAAGGATGGTTCCACCGCGTTTGTGGATATCATTCACACTCTTTGGAGTCAAAGGAATTATGTTTCGAGAATAGAAACCCTTGTATCCTCCCTACAAATTCATTAGCCAGTAATGATGCCATTAAGTCACATAATATACAGAACCAATTGATACTTGATTCAAAT
The DNA here is from genome assembly GCF_958449725.1 of Rosa rugosa. Classification (NCBI taxonomy): domain Eukaryota; kingdom Viridiplantae; phylum Streptophyta; class Magnoliopsida; order Rosales; family Rosaceae; genus Rosa; species Rosa rugosa. The sequence continues at coordinate 5,380,110 of NC_084820.1, read as the reverse complement.
CGATCTTTAAATCTCATATTTCAGACTAATTTGGGAAATGAAATAGTGCAGTAATCACTTACTACTATCCCTGAAACTTTCTTTACACCATACATATGGTGCAAACCACATACGATCTCCCTAATCACAGTGTTGAGTCCAGGGCATAGACCCCCACAAGTCACAATACACGCATGAACATCCTCAGCCTCAAAATACACCTGAACAACAAGAAGCAACAGAGTCATTGACAGCACACACTGCCTAGTCAATTCAACTATACACTCGAAAACATACTCTTTGACGTGGTCCAGCACGCCGAAAATGGATGCCCCTTGGACTATTCTTGTGACCAATAATCTGCACAAGCACAAGAGAGGAGAAACAATAATACTTAGACATACTCTCGACCGACAAAATAAAGAGGGACCGAGTTTAGATCAATGAAAGAAAGAAAGAAAAAATCAATAACAGTAGCAATAAGCTTACATTTTGGGCAACAGTATCATCCATATTAACAAAGTACTGCCTGCAATATCAAACAAACACCCATATTCTACAAATTAGCCAAATCTGGATGCCACAGATATTAGAAAGACCCATAATGAACATGAAAAGAACTTACTTGACTACAGAGTAAGCAGGATTGTCTTGCAATGGATTTGGGTAAGTCTACAAAAGTCCATAAAAAACAACCCATTACCACAATTCACAATTGGAAACAATAAACCACACAAAGTATCCATCTTTTGGCGGGAATTCAGTATTCAGCATCACACAAACAACAGCTACAAATCAAGAGAAAGAGAGAAACTGAGAAACGACGACGTACCGGAAGATTGGGAATGTAATCAGAGAAATGCGGCACGTCTTCAAGAACGTAGCCATTGTCCCCCTCCACAATCTTAGCCTTACGATCCATGACAACACCAGACGACCCGACTTTATGACCCGACCCGGAAAAACTAGTAAACGAGTTCCTAGAAACAGAGCTTGAATCCGAACCTGGAGACTTCAGAGAAATGATGGCAGACGAAGAAGAGTAGAGAGAGTCCATTGGGTAGCAGCAGCAGATATAGACGACGAGTAGTTTGAAGTCGTATTTGGAACCATAGTTCAAATTTATAGGACAAAGAACAGAGAATAGGGCCGGGGGCTGCTTTGAAAAACACCGGTGGCTCAAGGTTTTGAGTTTTTGACTACAGAAAAAGGTGAGCGTGACGCTTCTTCACAGATGCTTGGGGAAGAAACCAAAACCCAGTTTGGAAATTTATAGTATTCGAGAAACTTTAACGGCTTGGAAATGAAGTAGTAGACGTGGGAGATAAGTAAATTTAAAGTTTTATATGAAAGTGGAAATATAATAAAGGTTGACCAATGATATTTTGGGGCGCGGTGCGGAAAATAAATATTTCACGGGCTGGTCAATCCTGGTTTGCCCGGAAAACAGTGACGTGGTTCGGTGGGTTTGGATAACGTGGGCTGCAGCTGAAAAGTGCTTTCTACAGAAGCAGACTTGCATGATTTCACAGGAATTGTGAGGGAAAGTGATTGTTATGGTTGGGGAGAAAAGCAGAAATAGAAGGCGAGTTTCATGGAGGGAAAGGACAAGTCAGGGTTTTACGCTTAATATATGGAGGTGGAAACTAATTATGAGTGATTGATGGATTAGTCGGTAATCATTCACATGTGTTTAGGCTCTATTGATGGTTTGTGATATGACATTAAACTGATTTGTTTTCTTATGGTGTTGCAAGAGACCGAACTTTTGATCTAGTCTCATTAGAATATGCTTCTAATGCGGAATATTTTTGTTCTATATTTTCATATGGTGTTGAACTGTTGATCATAAGTTCATTTTACTGTCGATCTCTATGAATGAAAATTTTTCTGCGTTCTATCATGTAATTCAATGGTCTCAACCATTCATCCACAAGATTATTTTTGATAGCACTAGCTAAGTCAAAATTGTTTAACTACTTAATTACTATCAACATACTTACATTTCCTTCTTCGAAACACTTATTTTAAAAATTCGTCTACGGTGCATTAATATATTGTATATCAAGTAAATTGTTTCGATATAATGCATATTAGTAAACTATCTTAGCATGGTCTTAAATTAGTATATGGTGTAAGGGCAGCCGAACCAGTCATTTAAAAAAAAAAAAAAAAAAAAAAATTAGTATATGACTAAGAGCTGCAGTCTACTAGCCCAATACCATTTGGTCTAGTGGCATAGTCTTCCCTTTGAAAGTGGGAGGTTGTGAGTTCGACTCACGAAAGACTAGTTGTAGCATTTGAGTTGTTTATCTGATAAAAAAAAAAAAAGAGCTGCAGTCTACTACTATATCAAATTGGGTTACCTTCGATATACCGATTTTCCTTATTATATGAACAATAGTTCCCGATTTTAACAGTACAAGTAAGAAGCCATAAGAATTCCACCTCTTAGACGCATAGAAGGGATGCTTTCGGAGTTTTGGTTCTTCATTCTGTCAAAATGTTCTCTCAAAGAGTTGAATATAATGATATTCTCTTTTTTCGTCCTAAAATAATTAACAATGGAAATAGACGACAAATGCATGATCAAATCAAAGGTTTCACCATCTTATAATAGAGTCTATTAGATTCGTGCAGGAGTTGTATATTGACCTATGGAATAAGAGAAGATGGAATTCTAAATATATGTATTAATTCACATGGTCACAATACAGATAGGATAATCTTCCATCAATTTTGGAGTTGAGCTGATGACCAGTGAATCCACTGTAGTTGTCTTCATAAGCCGCAATGCATATGTCAATTATCTTATTTGACAAGTGGTCATCTTCATAATATGGCTGCTCAATAAACTCATCAAGAGCCATCCACTGGGAGAAAGAAAAAAAAAAACTAATTATAGCTAGACCAAGCAAAATCATTAGCAGAAAACAAAAGCAAAATCATTATCAGAAAATAAGTGAATAAATGGGACTCAATCTAATACCTTTGCAGATTGGATTTCCTTCTCATCAATTGTGATCTCAGATGACAAAGGCTTAAGCATGCACACAAATAGCAAGTCTGACTGCTCAAATGCAACCTTGTGTGCATGTCTTCCAAGTTGAACAGGAGAAGGAAATATGAAATAAGCAAATAGAAGAAGATCGAGTTAGGGATTATGTCGTGCTCATATTGTTAGACAAAGCTTAAGTTGTAAGGGAATGAGTCAAAAATGTATATCAAGTAATTGATACATGCTTCGTTAAGGTACGTCTTAGATATGTATGAGAGAAGTCTTACCTGAAAGCTACCATTTTAAGGAAAGTTGTCTCAATCTGCAGCAGTGATGAAGAGAAATGGGTTGACTATGAATCAAGCAAGTGATAACAAAGATAAAGTCAATACTACTATAGAGAATGATGAATATAATTTTTACCCCAGTTTCTTCTTTCACTTCTCTTATAGCACCAGAGAATATATCTTCAGACTGGGTAAAGAAGATAGCATCATTGTTAGTCTTCAGAAGTATTGAGGAACTTATGTTGAAACATAGTGATCAAATTCTATAACATATTTTACCTTGTTGATATAACCAGTTGGTAATTTCCACACACCAGAGCAGCTACAAGGACACTTCTCTTTTACCACAAGAACCTATTAATGTTAATGAAATTCCATATGTTAGACAAAATTTTAGGACTTCTCACTTCTGAATGGTCCTTGTTGTGGTCAAAAGATTTCTTAGTGATTAATGATCATTTTTATATATACCTCTCTTTTGTCATTGATCACAAAAGCTCCAATACCAATATGATGTGAAGGGCTATCGGGAAGCATACAAAGCTCATTTGGAATCCAGTATGTTAGCATAACATATCCTGGTTGAGCATGGTGAAAGTTGAAACCCTCCTAAATACAGAACATGTGGTGATTAACAAATTTTCATGTTCAGTTCTGGTTTGAAAAGAAACATTTGCAATGATCGTAACAGATAATCAGACAAGGATTATCGAATTGTTACCTGAATTGCAATTGGGACAAGATCAGCTTGCTCTTTTAGTATTTTGAGCCATACCCCCTTTTTCCCCTGCTTTGCACATTTAACAGTTAATTTGGTTACATACATGGTTTATGATCAGACTTTTAATAAAGTTGCAACTTTTCAGTGGTATCAACAATCTTTGGTATTGTTATATAATGGCCAGGTTTATAGGTATATTCATATTAGCATTGTATAGTGTCTCATTCACATCAATTAGACCTTCATTTTCCAGTTGGACAGAGAAGCCTGAACAGCAGATGCAAAAGCATTTGCACTCATGGGTAAGCTCTCTGGATTAATTATGACTCCACCATATTCGTCGTTCCATCCGTCAAGTAACTCCGGCATCATCACGCTTGGTGAAGATTTATTGGGAGATAAAACATGAATTGCTGTTTTCTTAAAGCTGGCTTCAAGAATTGGAGGGCACGAAAACTTGGGTTTGGCAGTAGTGGAGGTTTCTGTAAGAATTTGTTTCCGCAAAAAACCTGAAATAGCAGAACACAAGTCTATTGGCAACCATTTGTTAGGTAGCAACTAGAAATATGATACTTGGATGAGAAGTAAGAACTTACCATTTGGCAACCCCCATTTGAAAGAGCAATAATCTTGGGTCAAGGAAATAGAAATCATTGCCACTGCCATAGTTTCGTGGTTTTTGAAACACATTAGGACAGAACCATGCTTCTATTTGTATATAGGTAGCCATTGCAATAGGAGGATGCAAATTGATGTTCAGGGGAAAAAAAGAAGGTGAATATTATTTTTAGAGAATAATGGCATCTGCAGGACAAGTAGGACGAGATAGATGGCAGTTCTAATTTATTCAGAAAACTACATTAAGGGATAGCATAATTTGTTCTCTTTTTTGCTTTGTTTTGCTCTCTTTTTTGCTTTGTTTTGCTGCAAAAAATGCATTGTGCATTTAGTTCTGTTATCCAAAGGCCTTGTTTTCTTTACCCATCAATTGCTAGTTAAATATGAACTATGAACAAAGAGGTACCATATAAAGGGACAGAATTGAAACAGAGACTTCCACTAGTACTACTTATCCATTTGTCCATGAGAAAAAAGAATGATAATATTCCCTTCCATTTCAAGCAATAAGCATTCTATGATCACTATTGGAATATTAAGCATTTGGATTTCCATGCATAATATGTCATACCTTTATTGATTAAGAGTCTTTGACATATCAAGAGTGTTCATTCATGTTCATGTTCATCTTCAAGCTTTAGAAATCAATTTGATCTGAATTTGGTTCCAAGCTGGCAAGATTCCATAGAATTATATACTGTATCTTGCAACAGAAAAAGAAGGGAGTGGCATGGTCAATATCCAAATAGAATATTTAAACAGGAATCGATGTCTCATTTCACTAGTTAAAAGGATTTATTCAAATTCTTGGATGCTGCTTACTTAAGGTTGCTGAAATTGAGTTGTTAAAAAGGGGGACCAAGATTACAAGCTCGGTTTCCAATACCCTATGCATGAGTTGCTGGTTTTAGGACATTGACTACAAGTTTACATGTGTTCCTGGCAGTCTAGTCTAGTCCATGGTTTTGAGACCAACTAACAAGAAATTCTTCTATTCTTGAACCAAGTCAAATATGGGAATTGGTATAGTTGTAATAAAATACCTTAATGTGATATCCACCTCAGGCTTTTTCGCATGTCATATTTATTTCTACCGGTAAACAAGAAAATAAAGCAATTAAGGATCAGACCCATCAGTAAATAGTTTTGCTGAAGAACTGGGGTGATACTTGATAGAGACTTCTGACACATTTATTTACTTAGAAATCTAGAAAGGAAATGAAGGGAATGATCCCAGTGTATGTGATTTCCTGCGTAACTAACATATATATGTATGAACCACTGCAAGTGGCCTAGTGGTTCTTGCCTAGTTGGGTGTGCTCCCCAACCTAGGTTCGAACCCCGAAACTGTCAAAGTGGCCAGGCACTGTACTGCAATGCACAGTTGGAGCATTTCACATGCGCCAAATGGGTTTATCTTGGGCCTAGGAAGCTTTTGAGTTCCCCTTGACAAAGTCAAAAAAAAAAAAACATATATATGTATGAGAATGATTCCAATATATGAGATTCTTGCGTTTACTAAGTATATGGCCCAATTTGGATGGCAAGAAATCATGGTATGAAATGAGAATTAATTTCATTTTTCATTTAGATGTGCCATCTGATTGTAATTAGAGATTGGAAAGAAAATGAAAAATGAGATTTGACTGGAATTGACTCCCTCATAAAGCCTGAATAGAATTACCTAGTCAGAGGTCGTATTCTAATTTCATTTCTCATTGTCAAAGGCAAAATCACATAAATTATCCCTCTAAAATATTTATATTCTCCCTCCAATATTCTTTTTAAGTTGATGTCATATTTCTACTCTAATTAGTAAAAGGGGTGTTATCGAAAATTATAATTTTGTATTTCATTCTTATGAATGACCAAACACTACAATAAGAACAGACAATTAATCATGAATTAAATTTCCAGTAATGTTCCAAACATCCACATGAAAATACCAAAACCTATTCCAATTCTATATCGGTCTGAAAAGCAAACAAAAATTTTGGTGTAGTGAAGTGATTTTACAGTTTTTACCGTCCATCTTTTTTTTTTTTTTTCATTTCTTACGTAAAATTTAATAGAAAATTACATAGTAGCACCTGACCAAAGATATAAACACAGAAAACTCACCTTCAATTTGTTTTATACAAATAAGGACACAAACTCAAGCCCAAAACCAAATGAAGCAGGGCCTGGCTTCGAATTATGATAGAAAATGACTAAAATGCTCAGTTTTTATTACAATTTACGCTCATGCCACTGCCACAATCCAACAACCAAAACCTAAAATCCCAAAACGCAAAATGCCCAACCCCAAATCAGAAACCCTAAAAACTCCAGCGACGGATCTAGCTTGAATCTCCGAAGCAGTAGCACTGCAAAATGTCCAAAGCAGTAGCACTCAGCTTGATTCCGGAATCAACCTTCGCTCGCGTCATCTGCGACTTTGCCGGATCGTTCGTTCTCAACCTCAGCCTCTTACTCCAATCTGAATCGCGCCGGCGACGACGACGCGCTCACCATTCACGGCGACGATCTGATCGGCTTCGTGATCGTGAATTCCGGTCAGTACCGCTTTTCTAATTTCGAGTTTCTTGGGGTTTTCGCTTAATTCTCTGAGTAATTTTGTAAGATTAGTTCTTTCTTGGAAATGAATTGAAGTTAATTTGACAATTTATCGGCACCGACTTGAGAAAATTTTTCGGATTCCTTTCAGTTAGGGTTTAAAGATTTCCGGTAGTGTTTTAATAGTTGACGGTAGTTTCAGTTGGTTCTTGGATGTGGAAATCACTATGGCTAATTATACAATTGACTGACATAACCTTGAAAATTTTCAGAAAACCTTTAGGATTGTGCCGTTTGAAGCAGTAGCACTCAGTTTGGAGTGTGGGGAAGCAGTAGCCTCTTCTGAAAATGGTATATTGATTATATTGCTCTGTGTTGTTTCTTACTGTTTTTTTTGTGTGTGCATATCTGGTGGAAGATTAGTATTGAACTATTGATATTGAAGATTTGATCTTGCTTTAGTTGTTTGAGATTATGACTGCTTTTAACATGAAATGAAAGACGATGGTGTGTTGACTGATGTCAAATGGACACATGAAATGAATATTGACTGCTTTAGTTGCCCGGATATTGTTCTGTCAAATGGACAATGGTTTCTTTGTCGAGTATGTTGATGGTCTGCTTTCTGGCTGTAAGGGCATAAGGCTTATTAGTTATTAGCTTATGTCAAATCTTTGAAGGGATATATTTTCCATGTATATTGATTATCTATGCATCTTCTATTGCAGTTTTGGAACTTACCCCATTTTGGGTTATGGCTTTTTGTTGTCCTGGCTTCTGGTTTTGTTATATCAATGTTCTTATCTTGCTATGTGTGAAGTACATATTATTGTTATGTGCTACTGTGTGCAGTTTATTTGAAGTTTATTTGTGCAGTTTATTAGTGTGCAGTTTATTTGAAGTTTATTTGTGCAGTTTATTATTGTTATGTGCTACTGTGTGCAGTTTATTATTGTTATGTGCTACGGTGTTCAATTGAAGTTTATTTGTGCAATTTATTATTGTTCTGGCTTCTGGTTTTGTTATATCAATGTTCTTATCTTGCTATGTGTGAAGTACATATTATTGTTATGTGCTACTGTGTGCAGTTTATTATTGTTATGTGCTACTGTGCAGTTTATTATTATTGAAAGCAGATTCATGAATTTAGTATCACAGGTTCTGTAGTTTACTTTGATATGATCGGCTACTGTCAATGATATAATCTATGGATTAATGACCAGCTTTTTGTGTTCAGGTACTTGGAAGCAAAGAAAGACAAAAACAAAAAGGGCAAGAAAGAAGATAATGTAGGCGATGACGAGTGCAATAGTAGAACACGAGTACGAGGGCAGTAGCAGAACTGGACGAGCATGACTGCAGCGAGTGCAGTAGCAGGATTAGGCGATGACGAGTGCAGTAGCAGGATTGGACGAGTATGAGTGCAGTAGCAGGATTGGACGAGTACAGTAGCAGGATTAGGCGATGATGAGTGCAGTAGCAGAACTGGACGAATATGAGGTGCAGTAGCAGGATTGGACGAAGACGAGTGCAGTAGCAGAACACGAGTACAAATGCAGTAGTAAAACTGGACGAGTATGAGTGCAGTAGCAGGATTGGACGAGTACAGTAGCAGGAATAGGCGATGACGAGTGCAGTAGCAGAACACAAGTAGCAGAACTGGACGAGTATGAGTACAACAAGTGCAATAGCAAGATTGAATTAATGCACTAGCAGGAATGCAGGATTAGGCGATGACGAGTGCAGTAGCATAACACGAGTAAGAGTGCAGTAGCAGAACTGGACGAGTATGAGTGCAGCGTGGGCAGTAGCAGGATTGGACAAGTGCAGTAGTAGGATTAGGCGATGAGATGAGAGTAGTAGGAGAGTGAGGTTTTGTGAAGTGTCATGAAGGGATTATTCTCAAAAAAAAAGAAAAAAAGAGTAACATAAACGAATTATTCTTAAAAAAAAAAAGTAATATAAACGGATTATTCTCTGGATAAAAAAATAACATAAAGGGATTATTTTCAGAAGAAAAAAAAAGAGTAACATAAACGGATTATTCTCAGAAGAAAAAAAAGTAACATAAAAGAGATTATTCTAAGAAAAAAAAAAGTGACATGAAGGGATTAGAAGTCAAAAGAATTAATTAAGGGTAAAAAAGTAAATTAACTCATGACATGTGACAAGTGGAAAGTAGATTGTCCTTATTTGTAAGATTTAATCCTTATAAATGGATTAGAAGTCAAAATAAGTAGTTAAGGGTAAAAATGTAAATTAACTCATGACATGTGGCAAGTAGAGAGCACATTGTCCTTATTTGTAAGATTTAGTCCTTATATGTTTAATTCAATCTTTAAAGGATATATTTGTTAAGTCATCTTTTGTCAATAACTTATATGTAATTTGTTAAAAATTTAAACCTAAAAATGTTTGAAGCTTTTTGAGAAATTCCTTTCTTGAGATTTTTCTTGTTATACAAGAAAACTACAACCCTTTATTCTCGACCCAGTTGAGGTTGAGGAAAACCCAAACGAGCCCAAAACGAAAATTACACAAAGTGCTGAGTTGGCACCACCGTGTTCGTCCATCTACACATTCACTCAGTCTCTTCTACTCAATCCAACGACCCACAATTCTTCCTCTAGAAAACTCCACACGTGTCTTACCTCCTCCTCCGCCTCAGATCACAATCACATCACAGTCACAAAGCGACGACTCTCCTCCACTCTTCTTCCATTTCAGTCGTCACAGCCCCCGATTTCTCAGCCGCTATCGGCGTCGCCGCCATGTACAAGACCGCCGCCTCACGCCTCAGGGCTCTCAAGGTCAGTAACTTCGCTCCTTTCCCCAAAAATATCTGAGATTCTTAATCAACGGTCACCGATCGGCCGGCGATTATATAATAACCGTCTCCGTTTTCATGATTCACTGTGGTTTTTAGTAATGCGGAAACTTAATAGTTGTTTGGATGCTTAGAAATTGAAGTATAAGAAGAAAGAGTAAAGTTGAACTTGAATTTTGAGCTTAAATGTGAGTTTAGGGTTTATGATTCAGGTTATGGTTACTGTGATATTAGAAAGTGCTAGGTGTATATGTGGTTATTATGGTGGTGATGTGATAGAATGTGAGTTTGTTATGCTTGGATTTTTTGGATAATTCAGGGCCGGACAGGCATTAGGGGAGTGGCTAGATTTTCAACATTGGGTGAAGTTTCGAGTCCGGCTGCCGCTGCCACGAAGCCTTCTTGGTCTCCTTTGGGTGGCTTGTTTGGTTGGCTGACCGGAGGACGGTCCAGGTCTATGCCTCCACTGGATTTCCCACTTGAAGGTGTTAAGTTCCCGCCTGCATTGCCGGATTATGTTCAACCGGAGAAGCCCAAGATTACGACCCTGCCCAATGGTGTCAAAATAGCCTCTGTGAAGTCAGAGGTATGAACGGGAGTCTAATATTGTTGTTTGACTTATTTCCGTGGAAAGGGGGATTTAGAAATTAAGCTGATCATTGTTGTTTGATGGTTGTTGACTAGGTACCTACAGCTTCCATAGGTTTATATGTTAATTGTGGTTCAGTCTATGAGACAGCAGAGTCATCTGGAGCATCACACCTGCTGGAGCGTATGGCTTTCAAGAGCACAAGAAACCGCAGTCATTTGCGTATTGTGCGGGAGGTGGAGGCGATTGGTGGCAATGTGCAAGCATCAGCTTCTCGGGAGCAGATGAGTTACACCATTAGTTCTCTGAAGACTTATGTTCCTGAAATGGTAGAGCTGCTTCTTGACTCTGTTCGGAATCCTGTTTTCCTTGATTGGGAAGTGAATGAGGAGGTAAGTTTTCACAATCCTTCTGTCCTGTTTGTCGTTTGAGAATTTTGCCATGCTTTTTAGCTGATATTGGTATCATCATCTGCAGCTTCTCAGGGTGAAAGATGATATTAATGAAGCCTCCAAAAACCCTGAAGCCCTTGTTTTGGAAGCAGTTCACTCTGTTGGTTACAAGGGTGGATTGGCGAATCCACTCTTAGCCCAAGAATCTTCAATTAGTAGACTAGATAGTGAAATTTTGGAGGAATTCGTTGCCGTAAGTTTAATAGTTACTTTGTCCAACTTTAGCTTTGTTTGTGTGCTAGTTAGTTGTTGCATAGTCAATCATTCTCAATTTGAATGGATTGTTTTCAGGAAAATTATACTGCTCCTAGGATGGTGCTGGCCGCTTATGGTGTTGAACATGAGGAACTTCTAAAAATTGCAGAACCACTATTGTCTGATCTCCCTAGTGTCCCTCTTGCTGAGGAGCCAACATCTATGTATACTGGAGGTGACTACCGTTGTCAAGCTGAATCAGGGGTGTGTATCACATATGTCTGATCTAATATATCTATCCCCCTTTCTTGTTCATCCATTAACTTATAAATTTGATTTTCCTTGCAAGACAGGATACTCATTTTGCTCTTGCATTTGAACTTCCGGGTGGATGGCTTAGGATGAAGGATGCAATGATTTTGAATGTTCTTCAGGTCTATATCATGCATCTCCTTAGAGTATTTCTAAGTGTTCCATCTTAGTTGGTTGTTATATGTACATTAACAATTTTGTTTTACACCCTTTGATGGGAGAGAAAGTTATGAAGCAATAATGTAGCTAGCTTATTGTAGATGCTAATGGGAGGAGGTGAATCCTTTTCAACCGGCGGACCTGGAAAAGGGATGAACTCGCGATTATGTAAGTAGTAGAAAACACAAACAAACATTTCATGTTTCAAACACAACACGGACATTAGTTTTGAGCGGAATTGTTTATACATATGTAGTGCATAGATACTTTATTGTCTCTCTCCTCTCTTCATTCAACCCGTGTGGATCCCTAACTTTCCCAGCCTTCCGCCTTCAAAGTTATTACACTGCACTGAATTAGTGGATCCCATTACTTTATATATCAGTGACACCATTAATTTGGAAATGAACTGCTCATGTTTTTCCTCCTTTTTTTTTTGGATTAAATAACCTCGGCATCTGAATACAAGTGCTGTTGTAATGAGCAGATATTCATGTGTTGGCTCAAAATCCCGAGGTTAAGTCAATGTCAGCAATCAATAGCATCTACAACAATAGTGCTTTATTTGGCATCCAAGCTTCCACTGTAAGCAACTACTGAATATCATGCGTTAGTGTTAGTTGTCTGGAACTGTTTTGGTATTGCCATATCTTGAACTTGTGTGGTCTTTTTTATGATTATCAGTCCCTTTGTCTTGTTAAAAGTATCCAAACTTAAATTGTATGTTTTATGCATGCTATAGTGATTAGTGATTGTTGGCAATTATCTGTGGATTTCAGAGTTCAGATTATGTGACAGAAGCCATTGATATAGCAGCAGATGAGCTTATTGCACTTGCAACAACTGGAGAAGGTTATCTTGGTTATTTTTTTATTTTTTTATTATTTTTTTTTAATATTCTTAATCACCTTGCTGTACTTTGGAATTGAAAACCTGTCACTGACATGTTCTTTTCTCTCCTCCACAGTTGACCTGGTACAGCTAGATCGTGCTAAACAGTCAACGAAGTCTTCCATTCTTATGAATTTGGAATCTAGAGTATGTAAACAATTAGTGCAATTAAGAACCCATATTTTATCTTTTCAAAAAAAAAAAGAACCCATATTTTATTTATTCTTGTAGGATCTGTATATATAGGCATCTGGATTTTCTCTAAATGTTATTTTCTTACTTTTCATTATGATTCTGTAGATGATTGTTGTAGACGATATTGGGAGACAAATCCTGACGTACAATGAATGGTATGGCCTCTCTCATGACTGTTTACTATCTTTTCTCTTTTTATCTGTTGATGGAGAAAGAAAAAGAATCTGTGGGTTTTTGCTCTATCAGATGAACAAAGCTTAATACTTTGCTAATGAGAACCTTTCTTGTTAGTTGTTTTCTCCAATGAAAATGAATTGTCAGATTACCTTTTGCATGCATATCGTGCTACCTCTTTTTTCATTACCAGTATACTGTATGATTGGTATTAGGTGCAAAACCTGCATTTATTTCATAAATCGAGTTGTTCTGGCCTTTACTGAAGAAGAGTACTCACCATTAGTCAGTATCCCTCTCCCTCTCTCACATACAGAGACATTTTTAGAGGAACTCCTTGGTGTGTCAAAACCAGTTCCTGCCTACCTGTTTGCATTTTTGCATAAACCACCTGAAATGAGTATGTTTCTGGTATATTAATATTATTAACTCTACCTGTTCGTTAGGAAATTGGAACAGCTCATGAAGGCTGTAGATGAGGTTTCTTTGGAGGATATTACTTCAACTGCTCAAAAGCTTTTATCGACCCCTCTTACAATGGCATCATATGGAGATGGTAATTTCCCAAAAATTTCCCGCTCATGGGATATTCTGTTTAAGTTTCATCTATTGATTTTGGGAACTAACTTTGTTCTTTCGCAATCCTATTTTGCAGTCACTAAAGTCCCACGCTATGATTCAGTCAGCCAAAGATTTTCCCTCTCAAAGTAAAAACAAAGTCAGCAAAGAAGACCACTTGAAAGAAATTGCTTTCATTTCCCGAACTGGGTATTTACCTACTGTCTTTATAGTGTTGGCGTACAAGTGTATATTTAAGCATCCTACAGAAAAATTATGATAGATCTCTGGTAGAGTTTGTAAGCACTGAAGCAAAATCCATGTTACTGTTATTAGTAACTACTTTTGTGATTGGATTTGCTAGTTTACTGCATACATATATGATCAAAGAAATGTCACAGATCAGTGATATCTTGGGCCGTGTTTTTCCCTTACTTATTTCTTTAGGCCGACAGTGAGTATATGTCTTTGGTTGAGTCCATATTCCTCTCTGTTATTGAATAATTTATAGACAAGTCAAAAGTCAAAACACACATTGGTGAAGAAATAGGAGTAGATAAACCTAACAATCTAACATCAGCCTTGCTCCCGAATATTAGGAGTCGTGCCAACTTAAAATGGCAAAACTTGCACGTACTCTTTCATTCATATATACTATAATGTAGAGAGAATAAGATTTAGGGCAATTCTCTAAGAAGTTTTTCGTATTTTTGAATTCACAGTGATCAGACATTATGTCTCACCGTTGTATTCTTCGTTTCCTTACAAGATTACCAGAGCGATGAAATGATCTCTCACTAGTCTCTAGGGCATAAAAGCAAAAAATAGTAAAATTCTCTGTCCAACTGGGAAAAAAAGGAAAACAAAAAAGAAAAAGAAAAGAGAAAAACAAAATTATATTCTTCTCTTTGTCTCCTGTTCTCTCACTTTGTACTTTTAAGAAAATCATTATGTGAGCAATGGGTATTCCATTTATGTCGACCATCCAGTGGCACTCGCAGCAACCACCACCCATTGGCAGCTACATTTTCTTATTGGTAATGACAAATGTGCAAACATGCACAAACACCATTATGATAATAAACTCATTCATGAATGTTTTTCTAATTAAAGTACGTCGTTTGCTTTCCAAACAACATAATTCTGGTGCCAACGTAACGTAGTCTTACATCTCAGGCTCAGCCATGGGAATAGTCTCCTTTTGCATTCCATAGCAACAACTTACAACCTACATGTTAACAAGTATGTGTTTCGAACATTTTATCTCGTCGTCGTCTTGAATTTCAAAATCTTGTGGCCGGCCTAATGCAAGCATGCAGAATGCTTATGGTCTTTCGAACATTTTTTGACCGCCTGGGTTAGAAATGGCATGTGCTCAAATAACAATTTAGGTGAAGCAATTTCGTTTGGTCTCGGACATCATGACGTTTTAGAAGTCCTTGTCCTTCTGATATCATGTTGAGTAACTTTTTCTAGCATATATAACCTAATTAATTCCTCTACACCTTCAAAAGTGCATGCAGTATCATATCATAGCTGCTTTTGTTGAATATCAACATACAACATAGGTGATAGGTAAAGTATGGTTGGGTACTTGGGTTTCAATTTAAAATGCAAATTGGAAGGTTTGTTAGTTCCAGAATTTTTCTTTCATTGGTTGATTTTTAATAAGTTTCTTGACATGTACCACGTATTATTCTAACTACTTGTTACAGATATTCCCATACATATGTTTACTCAAATCCATAAAGACGGAGTATTTTCCTAGTAAAGATGTGCCTAACTAATCCACTTACCTTGCAAGTTCTTGGAATATTTGATAATTCTGCATTGCATTGGCCCTTATTCTCTCATTACATAATTAGTAGCTAATATTCCATCCCTCGTTTTTTCCCCTTTGGCTCATTCAAGAAAGGACATGGTATTTCTAATCTCAAATTAAATACATTTTTGGATATATTTACTCATGGGTCATGGCACATGCAAAGTATCAATGGAGCATAATAAAGGACTGTTAATTAGTCAGAAATAAACTTATCAGATGGTCCGATCCGGACAATCTGATTCTTCATTCCCTCGGGACAAAAGGAGAGAAACAATCCTAGCTTTAAGGGTTTTGGATCTAATGGATATTTACTCCTTCACTTTTATCCTGAATGTGTTTTACACATTGCAGTCATTGTTGAAGGAGCCTCGATCCCAAAGTAAAGAAAAGTAATACTTTACTTTGTGCCCTAACATACATGTTGTGATACAGTTAATATAAGTAACAAGTTGGGGTAAATTTATTAAAATTTACATCATCCAAGATGACCAAGTACTACTTGGTAAAAAAAGCAACAACTAATCATATGAGTTGGTTACATCACGTCGTAAACTTGTCGTTCAAATAGTCTGACTCTCAAAGTAACAAAATGTGACAAAAGAATTTTGCCGGATTAGGTTTTTAAAAAACTCACTGTGCATTCTGATCCATGTGTCGTGACTTATTTATCAAAGTATATATCAAAGTGAATCACGTAAACTAGCATATCAACATGAGATGCTTTAGACTACGATATTAATATGTCGTATTTTTTTTTTCATTTTTTAAAAGATGATCAAAGGATTTCACTCCTACCCTCATGATGACTCGAACCCATGACTTCGTCATTAGGTAGTGGGTGCTCTAACCACCTCGAAACGAAGAAAGGAATCTCAAAGTAGTAAAGTACTAAAATGACAGAAAGAGTTTGGCCGGATTAGTTTTTTTTTAAATACTCACTATACATCCTGATCCACGTGTCGTGACTTATTTATCCAAGTATCAGATTGAATCAAGTGAATTAACATATCAACATAAGACGATTTAGATTACGATTTTGAATTTGCATTTGCATTTCTTTTAACCTAAAAAAAAAAGAAAAAAACAAAAAAAGAGAAATGATACTCAAAAGTAACCAAAAGTGACATAAGGTTTTGGCCGGATTAGATTTTCAGACACTCAATGCGCATTCTAATCCATGTGTCATGATTTATTTATCTAAATATCAAAGTGAATAACGTGAATTAACATCTCAACAGATACACTTTAGATTACAATCTTAAATATCGCATTTATTTCACACCTCAAAAAAGAAGAAAGAATGGCATAAAAGGGAAATCAGACAAATGAGCAATCATGGACGTCTATCTGTTGTGTAAACAGCATGTTGGACCATCCATCATTTTAATTTTGACTGCTTGAATGGATGTTATAAACGTGAAGGCTCACCATCATCTGATGTAATATCAAGACACTTTCGATAGCAAAGATTTCCAAAGGCCAATTAAGGGTCATGCGCCCCACATAAAGGTAGCTCCTTCTTCTTTCATATAGGAGAATAGAAGAGGCTGCACAATTGGTATGAGTGTCCAGTACTTGAGATATCTCCTCTAAATAGAAATAACACAAGCTGGAAATTAAAAAAGGGATACAAAATATATAGTACATGTAAAAAATGATGATTTCTTTTGGGATGAGGTAATTTATAAATTGGGGGTGCTTCTGCCTCAAGTCTGCTAGGTTTCTTTTTAATATGATTTTGCATAAGGTTTTTAATTAGAAGGGGTGGTGGTGGTCCATCAAGTACACTGCTCATTTGCCTTGCATATCAAGCAATCTTCTATCTAATCTCTCTCCCTCTTTCTCTCTCTGAGTCTCTCTCTGCAACATTCATGGCAAAAGCATCATCATCACCACTCCATCTCAAAACCCATGTGAGCACCTATTATCTTTTATTCTCTAATATATATATATATATATATATTTTCACAATCTTTTTCTGCCTTGAAGGAAAAATTTGGCTGTATTATGCATCTTAGTAAATCTGATATACAATAAAACTCTGAGAGCTAGCACTTTAAATTCCTGATTTCGTCTCTATTACTCAAAGTCTTACTGTCCATGTGTAAAATAATAAGTTGAAGTATATATGTCTGTCTTGTTTTGGGGTCTTAAGAATTTTTGTCTGAGTAATTTATATATCAGCTTTATTGACATTCACCTTTTACCATGAAAATACCGCAACCATAAAATATTGAGATAAATACTTCCAATAAATTGATATAAATAAAAGAAAACTATTAGCTTATTAGCTAGCTAGAATGGCAAAGATATGAGATGGGGTTAGTTTGCTTTTGTATTAGTAACAGCTGTGAAGGCCGTTTCATGCCTTTTGCTTTTGTAGTCAAGGCTCAAACAAAGGTGTGTGTGTGTGAGAGAGGCCTTGATGAGCTGAGCTGAGCTTTATTTTCCCAAACTAAAACCAACTTGGCATGGTTTCCTTACTTTCTTTCTTTATGTCCTGTTGTTTCTGTTTGGGTTTCTCTCTTTCTCTCTCTATAGCTCTCTCTCTCACACACACATCTAGCTGCTGTGCTTAACCGCCTAGCTTTTTTTTTTTTTTTTTTTTTTTTTTTTTAACCGCCTAGCTTATTAGGCTAGCTTCTTAGATTAGCAAAGCTAGCTGCTGGCTTAAAGGTACAAGGGTTTGAGGGCAACTTTTCCCTCTTTTTCTCTCAGCCCCTTCAGTTAAAGTAGAGACTGGACAAGGATTTCTGGTGTTTTCCATATGTTAAAGCAGAAGAAGAAGCAGGTTTATAGCTCAACCTCACTCTCTTTCATAGTTTCTTCTTTCCCAATTCTGTCACCTCACCCTTCTTCTTGTTCTCCTCCTTCTTTCTCCTCTTGCGAACTTCATGTTTATCTTTTGGGTTTCGAAATCTTTCATTACAAATGAATCTTCAGAATTATTGGGTGTCTGTATAATCTTTTTGCCTATAAAGATTATGTTTTCTTCATTAGCTTGATGAAGCTGTTGTTATGAATACCACCCGAAAATTCTATCTGATTTGTTCATGTTTTCTATCTTCGATCATGTCTGTGAATTAAGTAGTACCTATACATATCCATGGATTTCTTTCTTTCTCATCGTTTCCCTTTATTAATAAGAACGTAGTTCATGATAGATCTCAATCATATTTATATGTATATATGATTTCTTTTTAATTAGCAAGAGAGCAAAGAGCTGGTGGGATATGAGAAGCAGGCTCTTATACAAGGATGATCACAATTTCGTACAAGACGGTTACAAGTTGATGAGTTTTCGAGAAAGAAGATAGCAGCATCTTAATCATATATTTCTTCACACAAGGTTGAAATAATGAACAAGAGTAATATCAGAAGCTCTGATCTCATTGATGCCAAGCTTGAAGAACACCAGATGTGTGGATCGAAGCAGTGCCCCGGTTGTGGACACAAACTTGAAGGAAAGCCGGTATGTACGGATCAAAAATCAATCAATCCGATAATATTCTCTTGTTTGCTTCCAAATAAAGATTTTTTGTTGGCATATGGAATATGATTCTTTGTAATTGATAGTAATTATTTTCTATCTCAAGTTAATTTTGATATTAATTTATGTAAATTAAAAGGGTACTTCATCTTCATCTTTTTCTTTTTACCTTTAATTTCTTTGTTCAAGCTAGCTAAGCCAGCTCTTTTTCGCTTTCAATATAATTATTAACAAGAAATGGAATTAAATGGTGTCTGCAGGACTGGTTAGGTCTACCAGCAGGAGTGAAATTTGACCCAACAGACCAAGAACTGATTGAACACCTTGAAGCAAAGGTAGAAGCCAAAGACACAAAGTCTCACCCTTTGATTGATGAGTTCATTCCTACCATTGAAGGAGAAGATGGCATTTGTTACACCCATCCTGAAAAACTTCCTGGTCATCATCTACTCTCTCTCTCTCTCTCTCTCTCTCTCTCTCTATATATATATATATATATATATATATATTGAAATTACTTTTATGGATTAATTTCAAGTTTTGTTGGTTATGACTTTGAACATCTCTCAGTTTTGCACAACAACATATGAGTTAATATTCATACCTAATTGGTCAACCTAACTTTGACTTTGGGCATGCAATACTTCATTTCTTGCAGGAGTGACTAGAGATGGGTTGAGCAGGCACTTCTTCCACAGACCCTCCAAGGCTTACACAACCGGGACAAGAAAGAGGCGAAAAATCCAAACAGAATGTGACCACTTGCAAGCCGGCGGGGAGACACGGTGGCACAAGACCGGCAAAACCAGGCCGGTGATGGTGAATGGCAAGCAAAAAGGGTGCAAGAAAATCCTGGTCCTCTACACAAACTTTGGGAAGAATCGAAAACCAGAGAAGACGAACTGGGTGATGCACCAGTACCATCTGGGCCAGCACGAGGAGGAGAAGGAAGGGGAGCTCGTAGTTTCGAAGATATTCTATCAGACGCAGCCGAGACAATGCAACTGGTCGTCCGAGAGAACAAGTGCTGCAAGTGCAAGTTTAACTGGTGAAGGAAGTAGTGATTTGAGAAGAGATAGTGGTGGTAGTGGGAGTTGTACTTCTTCTAAGGAAATAATAGTATCCCATAATACTCATCTTCGGGATCAGCATGATCAAATGTCCGCAGCAGCAGCAGCTCAAGTTAATGTCATTGCTCAGCCATTAACAAGTTACAATTCCATAGATATGCATCAGTTGAAGTCCGACCATTTCAGCTTTGTCCCATTCAGAAAAAGCTTCGATGAGGTAGTTTACCATTATTCTTTTCATCATATATTTCATCGTGCATTAAGATTAATTAATTGTTTAATTTCTACATTCATCTTATTAAACATCTATTTAGCCATATATATACATATCCCGATCTAGGGCAGATATTAACATGTCTTTCTTAGCTAGAATGGGATCAATGTTGCTTTATTAACATTGCGGATCCATTTGTTAACCCTCTTCTATCCCCATCTGGACACCAGTATTAACATTGCTTGCATTTGCAGCATGACTAAGACCTCTCTCTTGATTATCACTTTCAGTTAGCAATAACTAGTTTTTACTTGCCAAATTAAAATGGTACCAAGCATTTGATTGAAGTTAGATCAATGTTCAAGCTTTCTAAACTAGAAGAGTGGAAATGAATAGTGGTTGATCAAGAATAGACTTGGTAACGAATCTTCTTAATATGTCCATTTTGCAGGTGGGGATAGGAGAGGCTTCAACGGCAAGGGAACCCAGCATTGCATCTGGCACGTGCGAAGAGCTGCGTGAGAGACCACAGCTTCATCATGTGGCACATGATCAACTGCTACATCATCACCAACATCAACAACAAGTACACCATGAGCAACAGCAACATCAGCATGGCCAATCACATCATCAACAACAAATAGCAACGGCGGCCAGCTTTCACATCAGTCGGCCTTCACACCCCATTTCCACAATCATCTCTCCGCCTCCTCTTCATCACACCGGCACCTCCATCATTCTCGATCAGGATGCGTACCATGTCTCCCGATCAATAATGCTCCAAAACGAACATTTCCAGGTACCATTACTCACCCTAGCTAGTAGTTCTGTCGCAAGGGATTTTTTAGTGCAGAAGCTGATAATACTAACATGGTGTGGCACTACACTCAAATATTGTTGCATTTTTTTTTTGTTCGTTTCTAAACAAAGCTTAATTACACTCTCAAGTAGAAACCTCAAGGGTAGAACTTATCGCCACCTGTTTTATACTAATACATTACCGTATTTGATGTCTTCTCATTGTGATTCTCATATGCAGTAAGTTTTAGTGCTTACTGCAAACTTGTAATATTTTTTTTTCCCTTTTAATAAATTTTTTTCTCTTTTTTTGAGAATTCATAAAAAAAAAAATTACCGTATTTGACTAAAATAATACACTATTCACACGGTCTATTATATGTACAAAATATTGTTTCGCCAAAGTATCATATAACAAAATGAATAAATGAACCCCATTCTTTAACGGTACTTGATCACATTGCCTATGTAAAGGTTTTGTAGCTCGAGAAATGAAGGGTGAAACTCCATTGTGTCTATACCATGTTGTACATGTGTCAAAACTCATCTGGTTATGTTGCTTTTGTTGTCTGCTAAATTGCAAACATTAAACTATTTTACCTTTAAATCCTTGAAGACAATATCATCAAAGTTACTTAATTAATTAGCTGGGTATTTATTAATTTTGGTGGTTAATTTGTCTTTTCATTGCATGCATAAACAGCAGCAACAACAACAACAGCAACAGCAGCAACAACAACATCATAAACAGATGGGAGGGAGGTCAGCATCTGGCTTGGAGGAGCTCATAATGGCCTGCACTTCATCGAGTAATGTCAAAGAAGTGAGTAGTTTATATGAACTTTTTGACTCTGAATTTCATGAGCTCTAGTTTGTCATAATACCATTAGCTAATTACAAAAGATAGAAAGAAAAAGTGAGTTTGTCAAGGATTAGAAAGGAGCAAAAGCAAGAAAATCATCCAATTTCTTTGTTACTACTAATTTAAATTAAAGACAGAAGCTAGCCAAAACCCTTTTCTGCCCTTTTCTCTTTATCATTTTAATTTTTATATGTTTTCATGTATATGATTGGATGGTTTCACAATCCTCTCGTAAAAGAGCAAAAGGAAGGTAGAGACACTTAGCATCATATCTAGGCTCTGGTCTAAGGCTAAGCTACAGAATATAATCTTTCTTGTTACCTGACTGTAAAGCCGTAATTATGCCTTTTGAATAATTTCAAACCAAAGTTGAGAACACAATTAAAGCTACTATGCATGTGAACTTTATTACCACTATTTTCCTTTACTATTAGTGCTAAACTCTTGAATGAACTCAAGTACAAACTCTTTTTCACTGTTAGAAAACAAAGGTACAGATTTATTTAGTAGAAAAACTAGTTAATGATATGCAAACCCTAGCTAGCTAATATTGGTGGTCGATCCTAATCAGGGCATGCTTGCAATATATGTTTTGTTGCAGGAGTCATCATCCATGGCAAACCCTCAAGAGGCAGAGTGGATGAAGTACTCTTCATTCTGGCCTGACCCTGACAACCCAGATCATCATGGATAGGCGCGAGAGCAAAAGCAAAAAGAAAAACGCAATAGAGAATAAAAACAAAGACAACATCATCATCAACATGAATATTATTTTGAAGCCACAACCCTCTGGATCAAGTTGCTTTCACATTCAAACGTGAGGCCAGGAGACCATAACCAGGCATTGATGGACCATATATGGTTTGCTAGCTCTTTTGCTTTCTTTTTCTCTCTATCTATATTCTCTTGGCTCTCAACTGAATTGAACTAACTAAGCAACGGTCCATGTTTTGGGAAAGAAAGAGAGAAAAGAGAACAAAAGGGAAAAAAAGAAAAAGAAGGTTCAAAGAAAAGGCTGCTCCTCTCTTCTGACAAGTATATAGAAGGAGAGAACCAAAGACCCAAAGCAAAGCAAATCCAGTCCTAGCTTCCTGCATGAAAATCATCACCATTATCATTACACCATATATATCATCTTTATATAAGCTAGCCTATTCTTATTATTATTTTATTATTTCATTATGTTTGTATAATGCTCCTTTCTTGTTCTTTACAGAGGAAATACCAAAGAGTTTGCGCCAATTGCAACATAGACATTGTTAATTGTACTTTGGTTAGTCACTTTGTTACTTAAATATGAATTGGGGTTTCATATTGTTTCCCTTTATAGAAATCAAAATGTGTTAATTAATACGGTAATGTTCATTCCCCAGAGTGCTTTACTTTTTGTTCACTTCTTTAAACATTATAGTCTGGGAAAAATCAGAAAATAAAAAAGAGAAAAAGACATATAAAATCGAAATGGATTTTTCATCTTGTACCGTCATATATATATATATATATATGACACACACACAAATGGGAAACAACATAATGTGATTGTTTTACTTGGATCTTAAAGCAGCTATAAGCGTATTGATGCCCTAGCTATATATGATCTACTTATCTAGGCACTGGTTTAAACACTTTAGAACCACGTGTATGGATAAGTTAAAGCAGAATTAACTTTCTTCTTCATTTTTCCTTTTTTTCTATTTTTTTTTTCCTTCTGCTTGATTTTCATTTCCATTAATTTGATGTTTCCGTTGCAACTGTTATATCAAATCACTCACATTAAGCAAGGAAGTATGTATGCAGGTATTACTGATTTTCCGGTATCGTATTTTCTGCTTGCATGCATTCCTAGCCTTCCACGGTTTGCAGAAAAGATCGATTCTTTGCCCTAAAATGAAAAAGGAAGTTTGCTTTTCCATAGTTAAGGTGCTCTATCGATCTAGTAGAATTGATTTGAGGTCTTCTGCCCTCATTCATTACGTATACTAAAATATAATTAGTGTCACTTCATGAAAAGCGAGAAATGAAATATCTCCGCGCATATGGAACAAGTTACTATTTATGAAAAACTTGATATCAGTTTCGAAGTAGTGCATGGCTTTTATGCTCTTAAAGGTCGTTTATGGAACGTTATCAGCCACTTAAAAGGAAGTGAAAGTGGAATTCAGCTAGATTAACTAGCATCTTAGTACATATATGATATATATATATATATATATATATATATATATATATATATCTCCCTTCTTTTGTTACTTGAAACCTTCTTTTCTGCTTTATTCTATTCCAGATTCGAGCTTTTGGGCAGAGTAAAGATGTGCTTATCTCTATTGCCATGAGAGAGAGAGAGAGAGAGAGAGAGAGTAACGTGCATGCTATTTATATAAATCTATGGGACGTGCATGAAATGAAGGTAAGTGAAACCCAACATGGAGGGTATAGCTAGGGCTCTGCAGCTTCATCGTAGTTTCTCAAGGGAATAAAGAGGGAACCGAACCAAGAATGAAAGGACAAGAATAAACTTTAAGTTTCAAAATGTCCAGCATCTCCTGCATTATCGTATGTATTCCATTACGTACGTACAGTGCTGAAGCAGTTAATCATATCTTCTTAAATACAAATTTTGTAAAATTCTTTGCATATCGATCCCCTCCTAGAGTTTATCAAGTTATACATGCAGGATAACATGTATACTCCTGCGAATATTACTCCCGTCGTATTCGTACATTCGATGACCTTGTTATACTAGCTGGTTTTATGTGCTCTGATACTACTACTACTACAGATAACCCAGATACTATATTTGTAACCGGAATATCAGTATCTATGAACGATAGGAGTTGCAAGCTAGTGTAAGCCAAACATAGTTGCAGCTGAGAGAATCGAAATATTATATATGGTGACATGGTGTACGTAGATGCTTGATTTTGCCATATATGTTGGCTACTTGTTAAAATAAACAAAAGGAGGAAAGATCCTAATGAAACAGAGAGAGAAAGTGTCTCTATCCACGAACAAGTATGCAATAGAAAATGAAATAAAGGAATGCCATGTCCTGTATCAACCAAACCTAGCTAGCTATATATATAAAAAGGTGATATTCAATTCTTTCGCTTTATGGAGGATTTTGGATGCTTTCATCTTTTTTAGAAGGTTGTTAATACTAACTAGTAGAGAGCAGAGAGGGCATACTTGTTGAGTTTGCAGAGATTTGGTCCCAAAAAGAAGTTGCAGGAAGAATTGTGGTTAGTGCGAGGACGAATATAACAACATGCATGCATAGCCTAAAGCCAAACCTAACCTTTTCTGGATTCTTCCACAAACCAAACCCTACCCTGCTGCAGCTTTCGCTTTGCTTTTATTTAGTTCAACCGCTTTTCATTTTTGATTTTCATCATCTCTATAGCACTCATTTCTGTCCTAAACTCTGCTTGTAGTTAATTAATTAGATACTTGTAGATTGCACTTGCTGATTGACTAGGTATTTATAGCTAGTTAGTTTCTCTTGCAAAGGTAGCTAGGGAACAAAATATATGAACAAAAACTGAAGGAGTAGTCCTAACAATCCCTTCCCTTCTATGCAATTTCACCTCAATCTCCTCTCTGTAGAACAAATGAAAGTATTGGCCGGGTATTTACGATACTATCATTTTTCTTCATAAATATCCTCACATAATACATGATCGATGTAAGTTTAATATACCGAATAATTACTTGAATATATGTATATAAGTGTGGTGGTTGTCCTTAAAAGTCGTTGTAGTTGGGTGAGCATATATATCGTGCCTTCATGTACTAGAGATTAAGAAATTAACTACTTTCGTAATAGAAAATCAACAGTGCAAATATTAGGTTAAAGTGTGACACAGTGCACACTGAAGACCATACATTTTCTGTACCGATATGCTACACTACACAAGTCCGGCCCCATATTTCTTTGCCCGAATGAACTTGCAAAAGGAGCTTTCTTTCAAAAGCCATCAATTTAAAGCCACAAAGATGGTTTTTATAAAATTTGTCTAATTGGGCAAAGTAACTGTCCAATTGGACAATTGAAATATACATATACCATATATTATTGATGTTCAAAAGTGAAAACTATGTATTAATATTTGTCCAGATATGTTCTAATAATATTATTTATCCTTAAGGATAGGGTTAGATAAGAATGAGAAAATGACACTATGAACTACCACATTAGGACTGTACGATATATAAAATGGTTTGTCACCATCCATCGTAGTCATCAGACTCGTCACAACATCTAGCTTTTTCTGTAAAAGGGTCGAAGATCTCATGTCATTTAGTAAAGCAAAGCAAGTAGGGAAGAGATTTACAATGATTGTAAATTTGAAACTAGAATAGAAAGAAATTGTTTCAACCTAAAGATGATGGGACATGAAACTACTATTTCGACCCAAACCCAAATACTGGCTTTTAGATGGTCAGTCCACTATTGAATAGAAACCTGCTTAGAATTTGATGCAAAGGAACCACATCCAACCACATCAATGAAACTACCAAGGTTAAGCAAAATGATTGAAATCCCGCAAATTACATAGTGCGATTGGTACAAACTTGGAGATTGACAAGCAAAATGACAACGGAAAAGGAGAAAATTGACATACTGTTATGTACAGAACTGCAATTACATTCCTCAGCCATTGACAGAGTGTTTGTTATACACAACCTTGACAAACGCCGCCGCTTTCATTTTTTTTCTTTTTTCTTTTCTTTTCCTTAGTTTCTTCATTTACCTTCTCTCTCATGAACATGAAGATACCGAAAACCTTGGAACTTCATAAAACTTCCAAAATTGTTTCCCTCTTCTGTACAAACAAACAACTCGTGCCACTTCTTCTATGAGGGGCTCAGCAAGCGCGGGGCTCTGGAACTGGCAGCCGCCTTGTGACTGGTCCACCAGAAACTTTCAAGGACGCAAAAAGGCAGGACAACCGCGCTATCATGGGGCTGGATTTCACAATCTTAGGTACCATTGCCAACTGCTTACGAGCAGTATTGTCATAACTGCCATGATAACCTTCGAGATCATCTTTTGTAATAAGAACTGCATCTCCTGAGGGAGAGCATGCAGTGGTAGCTCTACAACATCTGCTGTATTCTTGAACAGCCTGCTTATTTGTTAAGATGTAAGCAAAAGCAGAAAATGGTGAGCAAGGGTTGGGTGGGAATCGAATCTAAAGAATTCAGTTGCTGGCACTGATCAAAACATCTAACGCAAGGATGTTGCAGATTTAAACAAAATGCTTAAAATCAAGCAAAACATACCTTCCACTGTGAGGGGGCAAGCAGCACACGAGGCCTTCTGGATCGCACATACTCCAGGGCAGCAGATGGGGTCATATTCTTGTATTCCACCTACAGGGAGCAAATCAACTCAATCCTATGATGTCCAAATGGTCGTGAAAGGTTGTGAGCAATAACTCTTCAGCTAATAAAAGAAGCCGAATTTGAAAGCAATAGTTACCAAATAGCAAAGCACAATAGTAGTGCTCCTTCCCCGACCTGCTTTGCAGTGAACATAAGTAGTTCTACCACATGATGCGTTCTCTGTATATAAAGAAACAAGGTTCCAAATTAAAATAACAATTAAACCAACCTAGCTAAGTGATTACAAATTAGAAGATAAGGGTGGAATAAAATCACTCACTGTGAATGAACTCCACAGCCCTGCTGATATCTTCAAATGAAGGTGCAAAGAGATAATCACGTGTGGGGATTACTACATGCTCAATTCCATGGGCCTGAAACTCATCAAACATCTCAAAAGGATGAGAGCAGAATCTAAACAGGGATAAACTTTAAAGACTTGAATGCAGTATTGTTGTTTGATCGCTAATAAAAAATCGAAAAACAAAATACAAAATCATTTTGTTCTGAAGTTTTAATCCCTGCATTCTCTGTTGGAGGAAAAAAAAAGTAAGAAGCCAAATTTTATCTCTCAATATTTTCTTTCGAGAAAAATTAGATGCTTTGAATAAGTCATTCATCTCATCCAAACACAAAAGGCGAAGAAACTGCATAGCTAACATGCTAGTACTAGCTATCAATAGAAGTCACGCACATGATACAGGGAGGAAGGAACCAAAGTTTCATAAGATTCGTTGAGCGTGATAACGCCGCCAACACCAAGTCGCTTCAGCTGGGGAACATCTTTGGGGAATGGAACCGCGCCAAGGAGCACAAACTGAAAGAACAAACACAACTCATCCATTAAACACGATAAAATTAGCAAAAACATGTCTCCAATCCAAGTTTACACCGAGATACAACACCGCAGAATGAAGTTGACCAGCTGTATATATCTCATCACACACACACACACACACACTTGGTCTACTGACGAATTTGATCACAATGGTTCAACCAATAATTATATAATAGCAATACACAATTATCTATCATTCAAGAGACCTAGAGAACATAGAGAACTCAAAAATCCCTAAATACCAAAATCATATATCTTCCTACACATCAACTATCTAAAGATCTGTCTTCCTCATTAGAAAATTATCAAATTAAAAAAAAAAAAAAAAAAAAAAAAAAACTGTTTCAAAATCAGCTTATATGAGCAATCAAATTCATACCAAGAAATATTAATTCAAAAAAAAAAAAATCAAAAAATTCCAACAACGCACAAAAAAGAAACCAGCTTTCCTTTCTCACAAAAAGAAACAAAGTGGGAAAAAGTCAAAGATGAAAACCTGGTCAACTTCATCCCACCATCTGAACTCAGCTTCCATCTTATTCCGAAGCACATTATACAAAAGGGTCGGGTAAAACAGGATCCGAGCCCCGGCTCCGACCAGGGCTCTCTTCGCTTCGTCAACCCTCACAATCTGCCTCCCTTCGCTCCGATCCAACTCCGGCTCATCCAATTGCTCGATCCTCATCTCCCAACAAAACCCTAATCCACCAAAAATCCAATCTTTAGTTCTTTACCCAACAAACCCCAAAACCCTAATTTCCCCCAAAAAAAAAAAATCCCCAAATCACAAAAAGATACGAACTTTACGATCGAGCTGCCGAATTGAATGAACCGCCAAATTGGGTACCGATCGGGGAAGAGCTCTGAGGTTGGAGAAAAGGAAATTGGGAATATTCGAGAGGTGATTTTCTAAATTTGGGGACACTCAGAGAGAGAGAGTGGTAGAGTGTAACTTAGATGCCAAGGAATTTTGGGATTTTTAATAAAATGCCAAAAGAATTTTAGGTAACTGAAACGTAATTGTAACAGTCAATGTGGGAAATTGGATTTAATTAGGGATGTAATTAACGTTATCTAATACGTGTTGGAAGGTGATAGGTGGATTAGATTTTGCTAATTATGAGTCAAAAGTCTCAAAGTGATTTAAGGGTTCTTTAGTAAAAGCATTCAAAAAGCTAGGATACAGCACGACCAAGAAAATTTATTTAATAAATACTCAAATGTGCTTTTTTTCACAACCCAGAAAATTAAAATATAATTTCAAAAAAAAACAAAAAAAGATAGATAAGTATGTTTGGTTTGACTAATGACTATTTTTGTGTGCTGAGATTAGAATGATGGGTGTGGAGTGTGAAGTTTGTTTGAGGTCATATATATAGGATTTTAGGGTATGCACTTCCTCCAAAAATAGGCAGTGAGAGGAAGCTTCAAAAATAGAAGAAGAAGGAGAAGGGTAGCTTTAGCTCATGGTTTGGTACAGCTTCTTGTTTTTGAAACCTGGTCCCCAATTCCTCAAAAGATTCAAACAGTATAAACTGTTGGTTTCAAAAATGACCTAAAAGAGGTCTCACATGGATTCCTGTACCTTGAACTAGAACTAGCAATTCAAAAATTGAACCCAGAAGAAGAAAAGTGAAGGATGATATCACTTTTGTTCCTAGAATCAACCTGTACCTTGAAAAATAAATCAGGTTGGTCTTTGAATTGTTATCATCAACCAAATGCGGTCTGTATATTCTAATTCTATAGTCAATTTCACCTCTATATTTTAACTCTTTAGTCAATTTCGCCTATACATTTGATATTTACGTGCATAGTTTAGTACTTGACACAAAGTCGG
Source organism: Rosa rugosa (assembly GCF_958449725.1). Taxonomy (NCBI): domain Eukaryota; kingdom Viridiplantae; phylum Streptophyta; class Magnoliopsida; order Rosales; family Rosaceae; genus Rosa; species Rosa rugosa. Next base: position 5,350,277 of record NC_084820.1, on the reverse strand, counting down.
AAAATATCAAACACTATTATAAAATCAAGAGTAGAAGTGTAATCACATATGTCATGTGAACGTAGTGATGCCTTTTGAGTGAGGAGGACCAAGTGGTGGAGTGGAAAATGCAGCATTTGGCATTTGAGTTTGTTGTGGATGACAGTGACAAATATGTAGTTGTTGATGATTCTGGTATTGATGTGCTTCCCATTGAACTTAATCCTCTTGGACTTAATTGGTTAGATGAATATATTATTGGCGCCAGTTGTCTGACGTTCCCTATCTTCAAGAACTTGGTTTAACTACTAGCACTGCCTTATTGATTGAGTGATTGGACGGGTTGCTGGGGTCACTGTTTTCACTTTTCAGTGAATCAGTTCACTCACATTTTCACCTCTACAGGCCTAGCAAGGTTACAAGACCAGTCCCATTGGGCCACCATCTTCTCGGGTCATGAAAGTTTAATCAAATTCTTAAGCCCAAATCCTTCCAAACCCTCGATCTCCTCCAATGAAAATATCACATGATCTATTGCTATCTAATGAAACTTCATACAATAATTGATGCAATAGTATGTTCCAGTCCATAAATGTACTTCATGGATATGAATATAGGGGAACACAGAAGGAACTGACATTAAATTCCTTTAGAATAGCTCACCAACCAAGCAGAAGCAGTAGCACATGAAATACAGGTGAGTTTTTGGGTATAATTCTGGACTGTTCATGTACATTAATTGTCTAAAACAGAGAAAACTGCATAGGACATTATTTACTGTCAATCAAATTTAAGTTCTTTACCTAATATACAACTGCTTCTTGGATCCTGCATTGTGATTTTCTCTTTCCTAATTTGGGTAGAGCATAAAAGAAAATGGTGTCGGTGAAATTCTTGTGGTCAAGCTTTCTAAACCACAACTACTTTTCAGGGCTTCCACTTCTATAGTGTGGGCAATTGGGTAGTTCAATCTCTTTCTTCTTCTTCTTTCCTTTTTTTTTTTTTTTTTCTTTTTTTTTTTTTTTTGTGATTTAGTGAATGAAATGATGACTTGCCATGGGAGCTAGCTGCCACCCACTGTAGCATGCGCTTGCTTTTTTATTGATATTCACACCATGAATCACTCTTTTGTCCCAAATGATGCATTCTGTACCAAACCCTCCCCACATCACCGCTGTAGCCCAAACAATACATGTTACTAGAAGCTGTACATTTCCTCATTAGCAACATCATAATCATGTTATTTAGCTCCATTCTGCACTATTGTAACAAATGCTAATTATATGAAATGGGTTTAGTCCTAATCTACTTTCTGAGGCTAAAATTGTGATTAGTTAGAATTGAGAGGATCACAACCACTGTCTTCACTAATTCCCTTATTCATTATTCATTATTCTGTCTAGCTGCTAGTAATTGATGGGATGAAATCTGCTGTCCCAAAAATCCTCTCCCAACACTATCCCCATGTTTTGATTGGCTTAGAATGATTAAAAAAATCATTATCTTAATCTTTCTTTCATTTTCTAATCTTAATGGACCAATCAGAATATGGAGACAGGCTTGGCACATGGTTTTTGGGGACAGCAGATTTCATCCCGTAATTGATACATGCTTTAACAGTTTAACTTCTACCCATCCAAAGCCAAGCAAATAATTCCTAGCTTTGTTATAGATCAGCTAGGAATTAATAAAGTTCATAATAAGGTCTGGCTATTAATGTCATGAACAGAAGCAGATGGGGGTTAGTATAAGTTGGTCTTAACATTAATTGGTTTCTATACTCTTTTCATATTTGAGATATACTGCTATCCCTTTTTAAGAGAATCCAGATACAGTCTTTTCCTTTCAAACATTGAAGTATAAATTTCTGGTTAGGTGCCTATTTATATAGTGACCTCCTACTTCATGGGATTAAGGGATCTAAGCAGGGTAGATATTTCATAGGGTTAAGCCTAATCACAATACTCATCTGAAATGACTAAGATGATGTAGCGATAGACTGATTGTTACTGAGTCTTTATCCAAAAGAGTTCCTTTTATTCTTCTCGTTCATCTTTCTCCTAGTTATTAATCATTGGGAACTAAAGCATACTAGTATGCAAGTTCATAACCACGTACTAATCTACATGGTAGATATTTCATAGGGTTAAGCCTAATCACAATACTCATCTGAAATGACTAAGATGTAGCGATAGACTGATTGTTACTGAGTCATTATCCAAAAGAGTTCCTTTTATTCTTCTCATTCATCTTTCTCCTAGTTATTAATCATTGGGAACTAAAGCATACTATTACGCAAGTTCATAACCACTAATCTACATTGTTTATGTGTTGGTGAGGATATATTAACTCTGAAGAACACTTCACCACTCACAAGTCAACAAAACTACAGAAAAAAAGTGAATATCCAAAAAAGAAAAACATAAACAAAGAAGTGAAAGTGAAACCAAACACCATTCAATACCAAATAACCCCACAAGTTTGTCTCTTCAATACCTCAATCACATTTGGACAGCTTCACAAATCACAAGTAAAACCCATCAAGCAAGCATTATAGTGTTTTTTCTCTACTGAGAAAATGAAGTGCTGGCTTCTGGCTTTTATGCTTCTGCATATAATCCCCACAGAAGCTGGATTTGGTGTTGGTGGTGGTGTTGGAGTCAATGTTGGCCCTGTTGGCGTTGGTGGTGGTGGCAGTGTTTGGATTGGTGGAGGCATCAATGGCCAAAATCCCCCATCTGGGTCTTCCTCCTCAGACCTTGGCAGAGCGTACACTGCTCTCCAAGCATGGAAATCAGCAATCTCTGATGACCCAACCAAGGTTTTGGACACTTGGGTTGGCCCAGATGTGTGTTCTTACAAAGGAGTCTTCTGTGCAGATTCTGAGGATGGCCAAACTATTGTGGCTGGAATAGATCTCAACCATGCCAATCTCAAAGGCATTCTTGTCAAAGAGCTCTCCTTTCTGACTGAAATGTCCCTGATCCATCTCAACAGCAACAGATTTTCAGGCACAATTCCTGACACTTTCAGAGACCTCAACTCTCTCCAAGAGCTTGACCTCAGTAACAACCAATTCTCAGGCCCCTTCCCCACCACCACATTATACATTCCCAACCTCATTTACCTTGACCTCAGATTCAACAACTTCACTGGTTCAATTCCTGATGAGCTCTTCAACAAAAACCTAGATGCAATTTTTCTCAACAACAACCAATTTGAAGGTGAGCTGCCTCAGAGTTTGGGGAATGCACAAGCTTCTGTCATCAATTTAGCTAATAACAAGTTCAGTGGCAACTTCCCAAGTAACTTTGGGTTCATTGGCACCAAATTGAAGGAGATTTTGTTCCTCAATAATCAACTAACTGGTTGCATCCCTGAGGGAGTTGGCCTTTTCTCTGAGATCCAAGTCTTTGATGTGAGCTTCAACTCTCTGATGGGCCATTTGCCAGACACAATCTCTTGCCTCCAAGAAATTGAAGTACTCAACTTGGCACACAACAAGCTCTCTGGGGTTTTGCCAGACCTTGTTTGCTCTCTGAAAAGCCTGGTCAATCTGACTGTTGCTTATAATTTCTTTTCTGGGTTCAGCCAGGAATGTGCCAAATTGTATTACAGGAATGTGGGGTTTGATTTCTCATTGAATTGCATTCCTGGGAAGAACATGCAGAGACCTCAGCCTCAGTGTTCTTTGATTCCTGGAGGTGGGTTAAATTGTCTGAGAATTCCTGGTGCAAAGCCTCTTGTTTGTGGCTCAGTCCTACCAAGCTCATCATCATCATCATCATCTCCATGAAAATTTGCAATCAGTCATTGTACAAGAGGTTGGTGAGTGGTTGTTTATGTATTAATTATCATTCAGAGCTTCTCTTAATTTAGTTTCTTTGTTAACTCCTACCTGAATCTGGAAAAGAAGTTTTCCAGGAAATGTTTTGATGATTAGCAATAGAAGAATTATTAGTAAAATTAAACAAATATAAAAATTGGTTTCACTGCTTGGCTTGTGACATCTATGTGGGAATATTATACTACGGTCTTTATAAACAGGTTTATCTTTTTGTGTCACGTGAACCCAGAAAAGCTTGATTTGCCACTTCCCAATTCACAAGAGCTCTAGGGCTCTAGGCCTTAATGGCTTTCATCTTTATCAATCTAGCCAAAATAGATAAATATCAAAGAGGTTTTGGAAGCTCCATGTTTCTGATGTGAAATTAGTTCAAATGGAATTGTAGTCTGAATCAAGGTACTGAAAAGAATGTAGCAGAGACATTGTTATAATACAAGGTTTCCCCAAATGGCAACCAAAATCAAATATTATCATGGTGGCCATGATGAACATAATGAAGAAAAGAGTACAACAATGCTACAGTTATATTACACAGTTATATTACACAAAAATTTAAGCAATATAATACATTGGGTTTGGAAGTTTAAAGGATCGTCGGGCAACTGCAAAGCCCGACAAGTCACTCCATTGATCTCCCGAGCTCCCATGAAGTCGATAACCTTCGGTTATCAGTTCTGCCCTCTTCTTGGATTTGTATTCAGTCGCGAGTGTTCCTTTATCTGAAGGTCCCCTGTAATCATGATTAAAAGCTTGGTAATCCTTATAATCAGGCTAGTTATCCTACTGTTCTACCGAACTACCGAAGCATAATGTATATGTATTGCTTGAGGAGAAAAAGGCTTAGCTGATGTTACCTCAGTAGCAGCCTCTCCCAGTCACTGTAACCTGAATATAGGAGGTTTTTCACCGTGGCATTTCTCTGAAATTCGCTCCGCCCAGTCAACAGGAAAATCTTGAAACCCAACCGTTGGAGCCCCTTGTACAGATTCAAACTTGCTGGGATAGCAGGGGCCTCAGCCAAATCCACCCACCCATCAAAAGCTTCTTCATCGAATGTCACTGATCTGTAACAACATAGTCCTAGTCAATTTCATTGTACAAGAAAAAAAAAAAACACATTTAAAATCATTGATGCAATCAAATAATCCTGCATACAGTGGCGGAACCACATTGTAGGTATAGCGGACTATAGCCCAGCCCAATCCAAAATTATTCATATGTTTTATATAGTATATGTGGTTATCTTTACAAAACCACATTGTTCTTTCCCCTATTTTTTTTCTCCCATCCTTCTTCTTGGTTACTATTTTCTTTCATTGTTTTATAAATTTTCTACAAGTGTTTCTTTACGGTGCATTTGGATGAGAAAATTATGAAATCTGTAGGAATTTATAAATGATGGAATCTTTAACTCCATCAATCTAAAATTCCATTAATTGCAATTTCTATTGTTTGTTTGTATCTATTTAGGATTTGAAATGTGTAATAAATTAAGAAAGTTTAAAATAAAATAGAAAAAAACCTTGTTTTGGAAATGAAAATTGAATACTGCAAAGGAATTCGTAAATGACACCTATTTAGGTGGAAATTGAAGTGTGAAATTTAAATAATGAATTCCCTCGTTTTTTTCCAAACGAGGGAATTAGCTTGTAGGAATTATGAAATCCTCACTTTCAATTAAATTCCATCATTTTTTCCCTCATCCAAACACACTCTTATAGAATTTTTGTAAATTTCTTGTTTAATTCTTAGTGTCTTAAAATTTTTAGAATTGTAAAAAAAAAAAAAAAAATTATAAGCAACCTTAGATTAGCCCACCCCATTTTTATATCCTGCATCCACCGCTGCCTGCATAGCTTAGGAAACCAGGCTATTTACTCTCTGATAGCATAATTTCTTCTATATGAGTCTTTCTTCATTCATTCTTTTCCTACAAGGCTAAGATGCTATACTCAGTTTCTTCCCAATTGGCTCTTCATCATTTATATGCTACAAAAGTACAAAGTTGTCCTCAATGCATACTTTATAACACTAACACATGTGAGACATTTTGCTTTTTTCTTTTTTATACCTAGAAACTTCTAATTCCGCTCAGAACCCGGTCCCTCTTATTGAACCTAACAATCTTTACGAGATTGAAAACCCTAATAAAAGTATAGGTACGGCATTTTCGACCCAATGATAAGCAACCCATAGGCCCTCAACATTCCCTACAAACCGCTTTATTGAGTTGTTGTTTTTTTTTTTCCAAAATTTATTCCACTATTATCATTCTAAAATTCTATAATGCACTTGAGCATATATCATGATCACAATACTTAATGTGTCCTATGCATTCCAATTGGCAACCTCCCATTGGTCCATCCCATCTACAATGACCAACCAAACACATGCCTACCAAAACACGACAAACAAATCCCAAATCTACATTCATGATTAACCACCAATCATAAAAACTCATGAGTTAAAAAAAAAAAAACAGAGAGAAAAGTCATCAAATCGGACGGTCAAAAACCAATCAAGGCTTACCCGAACCCATGGGCCTCATAGTACGGCAAGTTGGACAGCAGAGTCTCATCGATATCGAACACCCAGGCGTCCTTGCCGTCGCCGCCGAGTTTCACCGCCTGACCGAACGCCAGCGAGAAATTCGCAACGGCCGCCGAGTCGGAGGCGTACCGGGAGCCGGTCATGTAGTCCTGGATGAATCCGACGCACCTGGAGGGAATGCTGTCCCAGGTTCCGGCGTCGTTGGTCTCGACGGAGAACCGCCAGCTGTCGCAGAAGAGGTTGTCGTCGGCGCGGAGCTTGCGGTCCTCGGAGGCGTGTCTGTTCGGCGGGATTTGGAGGATGGTGTGGGACAGGGCGGCGGGGATGGTGACGAGGACGATGAGGAGGAGAAGGACGGAGGAGGAGGAGGAGGCCATTATTGACGGAAAACCCAGAAAGGTCTTTTCTGCAGCTAAAAAGAGCTTTCTGGTTTTTCGGTCTTTTCAGAGATTTGAGAATCAAGACGGAGATAGATACCTTTGAAGGGAGGGAGAGAGGAAAGAAGTGTTAACGAAAAGGTGTTTGTTTCGTTTTTATGTTGCCAAGACCAGAGTCAATTTTGGCTGTAAAAAAAGTATTTGTGGTAAATAATTTTAACTTCCTAACCAAAATAACAGAAATTGGAGTTGTCAGACCAAAGAAAAAACTATGATTATCAATCAAAATGGTTTCCTCAAATTTAGCTTTTAACTTCAATGACACACACCCTGTACCAATTGAGGAAATTTCCTTTCAATCTTCGGTGGATTTTTAATAGTGTTTTTCAGAGTCTTTGTTGTTGTTGATCCAAGCTGTTATTATCTGAAATTTTGGCTATATCTTATTCATGAGACTGACAACAAGAAGATTAAAATCTTTCTCTTTCTCTAAGAGAGGAGAAGACTAAAAAAAAAAAAAAACTGAATGGGAGACTCGATAGGATTGCTTAATTGAGAAGAAATAACATTTTTTTTTCCTTAATGATATTTTTAAGCTAGAAATAAGATTTAATTCTCTGTGTGACAACACTTGCAAATAAAATTAAGAAATGAGTCCCAACTTAGTTGACAATCTAATTAAATTATAAGTCCGGTTAAATATGCCTCACATGTGTGTGTGTGTGTCTATATATATAGGCGGACGGAAACCGGACATCGATCTTGACCTTTCTTCTTGCTAGTGGACTCACCGGATATGCAGTCGACCTTGATCAAGCTTGAAGTTTCAGGTGATCGAGGTCGTTGCCCATAACCTTCGACCTCGATCTCCTTGGTCTTCATCTTCATAGTGAAGCCATCTGGGATGCCTCCGGTCTCTGTCCGGCAAGATTTGCGCCGCTATCGGCGCCTGATCGTTGCAGAAGCATCGACGTCCGCACTTTGCTGCAGTGCGGACGTCCGCCTCAGATCCTCTCTGTATGTGTGTGTGTGTGTGTATTTGACAACAAGCAAAAAGGATCAAGGTGAGGCAACATGGTAATCGGGACGATGGTGATTGCCACATATAAAACTAAAATTTAGTAAATTTTTTCTATGACGTTGAATTGATTTAGTTTGGCTTATTTATCTTTATATACTTAACCTATAATCAGTCCGTTTTTTGGTACATTAAAAAAATGCAATATATATCGATAAATTTTTCACTAATTTGAATGAATTGTATGTTGTTTCATGATTTGTGAGTTCATTGTACAAAAGAAGGAAATTGCTGTATTACAATGTGTTTACAAACCCCAAAACTGCCAGCAGATGGGAGACCAAAGAACAGGGATATACATCCAATAACAGAGAAAAATCTTCAAGATTTGTGAAACAAAAAAAATAATCAGGATGAAAGAATGTGGAGAAAGATATACATATTTTCTGCTCAAACCAACAATGCCTCAAATTAGCAAAAACTAATTGGTTGTCACAGCAGCAGATAGAATACATATTAGCAATAAAATTAATCCAAGGGTTTGAACCAGTTTCTAGGACAAGAAATTCTGTTCATCATGGCAAAGCTCCTTCCTAAGTTTATGTGAGAAGAGTTGGCAAGCATCCATGCTAAGATCAATGGCAGCAGAAAGTGCTACAAATAGAGCAGCATCAGCCATACATGTTACATGTTGCATTCCTACTTGCACCATAGGCTTGCTCACCTTTCCTTCCCCCTCGACGCTCGATCCCATCACAAACCCTTTAACCGGAGACCTAGAGTAATTCAAACCCGAGTCTCTCAATAGTCGACTGTCGATGCAAAACTCTCCGCCCCTTTTGACACTCAATGTAGCTTCGGCAATGGTAATGCTGCTACTAGGACCATTGTCAGTGACAAGCTCAAACTTGTAGCCCAAGCCATCGACAGGGCCTCTCTCGCGCCAAGCCTCCAGACGACCCCATGGCTTCCAGTTGTTTACAGAAAAGCCATGTGGTCGGAGGATTAGCCAAGCACCCGGGTTTGACCTAGAGACCCGGTCGGACCCCGGGGACGGTACAAAGGGTGTGATCATGGAGGCAGCCGCCACAGGTGAGCCGGATAGATCATGAATTGTTATCATCCAACCCTTTCTTTCCCTTCCAGGCCTTTCTCTTTCACCTGAAAAGGTTCTCCTCCATCCTCTATTATTCTTGCTGGTGAAATCTGGTGGCAGAGATCTGATTTCAACACAAGATCATATTAGTTAATTCAGTTGTGTGATCATATGATTAATTAGCTAGTACAGAATATATAAATTAATATGAGAATGTAGTTGTCAAATTGGATTATATTCCAACAACAGAACATGTTGAACTGAGACCAAATATCTGCACATGGGAAGGAATCCCCAACAATATCTAATGGGGCTGTTTTGAGGTTGACATTGTCTGTTTGACCAAGTTTAGATATGCAACTAGAATGCCTCCATTAAATTGTTTTAAGTTTTTGTATTTTCAAAAGCCACTTTCTGAATTATTTACTTTATTACGATTATTATACAAAATCGAATAAAACGCTCCGAACATAATATACTTTTTACTAAATTAAACGGTTAAGAATATCGGAATATATCATACCCTGAAGTACAATAAAACCATCTCTGGAGTACAATAGAACTATCGACATATCAAAATCACGTATCCTACTCCAGAAATTCAGTTACTCTGATCTTGTAACGCTGATTTGGCCACGACCCATGAAGGATAAAAACTAATTGTCCTCATCATTATCATGAAAGGAACACATGAAGATGCTCTAATTAAGCATGAAGAAACGTAAAAATCTAAAATGAACCAACTTGGCATGTAGTTTTTTTGGACTCCAGCTAGATAAAGACACTGACACATCCCACTCCAAAATTGCTTAAATCGTGAAGAAACCCCCAATTTTCTCATTCACTCACACAAAAAGTAATTTCACCCAAAAAAAAAGTAACTCTTTTCCCTAACTATCTTGGCCCACGTTAGCAAAAAGACATAATTAACGACTAAAGTGCGCCATTAAAGTAAAGATTAATATAGTGAACTCACCGGAATCTGGAATTACGGTCAGCACTGAACTTGCAGCTAAAAACAGGCTGCCGTATATCCCGCCCCTGAATCTGAAAAACCACCGGACTACACTCCGGTTCGCCACCGAACTGAAAAACAAACCGGGGATCCGGTTCAGCCCGGACCGTCATGTGCAGCCTGGCGGAGGAGGGCTTGTCGCTATGACTCCCGAGCTTCATCCACCCGTTGTGGATCACTCGCGGGCTGGACTTGGCCGCGTCGAGATCAATGCTGAGGTTGACCCGGCCCAGCAACTTCCCGCTGGTGACTCCACATGTCCTGCCCATCCGGCCCGTGTATACAGACACACAGAGCGTGATGGGCTTTCCCGACAACCGCCTCAGCGCAGTTGGGTCCAGATTGAACCCATGCGCTGAGGTGAACGAGTCAGGAGGGGAGTCGTTAGTAGAGCTGGAGAGACTGAGAATAGCAGTTTGGGGAGGAAAGTTCTTGATCCTCAGCTGGCAGAAACAGGGAGTGGTGGAGGAGTGAACTCCGGAACCTGCCGGCTTGGTGGCGTGTGGAAGCTTCAGGGCTAAAGAGTCGACCATGACCCGAACAAAGGGACACGGATCCATGAAATCAACGTTTAAATTCCTTCGATACTAATGTCGGTCTCTGTGTCTGGTTCGCTCTGAGAGAGAGAGAGAGAGAGAGAGAGAGAGTGGAGACAGGTTTTAGGTTATGGGTGTTGACATGGTACCAAGTAAGGATGATTATATGGGGGTGTTTGATGGAGGTGAAATGGATGATGATGAGTTGGTTTTGCATGTTACCGGTTTTAACGTTTCACTTTCTGGAAAGGCTTGGATGGTGGGATTGGAGGGTAGCTGGACTGCTGGAGGTGAGTGGTTTTCTTTAATCACTTTTACTGTAGTATTTGGATGTGGATGGATTCAGGGAATCCTGTAGGGCTTTGTGTTGGATACCATTTTAGTTGTTGTATTCAAGTCTTTAATTGGGAATTTTCCAATTAATTGTGGGTAATAAAAAAAAAAACCTGCTAGTCATTGCTATCTGGTCTTTTCTTATGACTTCTTGCATGAAGTAGGGAATGAATACTTTACTAGTTTCCTCATGGATCCGTGAAAGGTTTAGTGGAGTAGTTTGTCATCTTCTTCGAGGCATCAAAGTTCATATGTTTTACCGAGTTAATTTAATTAATTATCCCTTTGAGGGGAAAAATTGTATAATATATTGCATAGGCGACAATGTGACATCTTCTAAAGGCCAATGACCTCATAATCGCATACTGTACCTCATCGGTTTAATATTATTTTCTTCTATAGTGATAAGTAAATGAGGTATCTACTTGAAGTCACGTACTTATTATTCAAAATCAAAACCAAAAAAATAAAAGCAAAATATTCACTAGTCTTACTCCCCCTTGCTCAATAGTCATCCATTGTTATAATCAATTTTATGAGGGTCATTTGTGCTCACGTACAATTTTGTATGTGCCTTGTTGAAACCTTTGTGAAATATAATATACTATAATATTGTTTCAAAAAAATAAAATAAAATAATATACTATAACATTTGTAACAATAAACAACATAGAATTATAATGTACATCTCACATAATGTTAGTAATATATCGCTATACGCATTGTCACATGTTGAAACATACCATCTCTTGTGTCAAAGGATTGAAGATTTATTTCTACATCACAATACACTCTCACTTACATACAAAATGGTATCTATAATTGCAAAAGTTTTTCCTTTTTTTACACTAATTACTTACTCAGTAAAGGGAATATCCATGAGAATCAATTTATACCAGTAATACGGGTTTTAGATAAGGTTTCCAACGATTTCAACTTTTGGAATAATTGATACCTCGAGTAAACTCTCAAAGTTGGCAATGACTAAAAGTCTCAAAGTCAAAAACCCTAAGTGACGTAATTTGTGATCGCAAGCAAAAAGGGTGAAAAGGACAAATCAGGAAAGAAATATGGAAGAGGAGAGCCCACGGTGGGGCCACGACAGCTGGGTGAAGGCTGTCACCACGTTGTCATTCAAAGCCTACCTGGAAAAATACTACCAGTAATTGACGTGGCATATGTGGCGCCGCCTAATCAAACTGTTCCTGACGCCGTTAACAATCTTTTATGATTTTTTTTTCCTTTCAATAAATTAGTTAAGTTTCTTAATTTCTTGCCTAATAAATTTTGTTAAATTCTTCCTTTTCGGCGAGGTATTATTAATAGCCTTTCAATTTGTATTTAAATTGCCTTAATTGATGGCTTGAATTCACGATAATAATGTATAAAAACATAACTTTATGTTATTAATCGAAGGAGTCGCTATCTTAATTAATATTATCAATTAAGTTCAAACATAATTATAAAGACTTGAATTCATAATCATTAAAAATTTACATGTAGGTTACAATTGTTGTGTTCGTTGCAGGGACGCATTGCGGTGTCCGCATTAGCAAAGAAATGAGCAAGCTAATAGAAATTGTATGTAGTTTGGTGTGATAAACGGAATGTGTTTTTAACTTTATTAAAATCCATTATAAATGATGATGGGATTGAGAATGTTTCTGGTTGGATTGGTGGGACTTTAATATAGAATGCTAAATGGTCAAGGTGCATGAATATATGGCCAAATTGAATTAATTTCTCCATTGACAATTAATTTAAATGTCATATGCAATGTATTTCTTTTCTTATTGTTTTCTGTTTTGGAATGTTTTTATCTATAATCCTTCGAATTTGTCATTTGTGGTGGAGGTAATTACTAATTAAATTTCTTAAATGATTTTGTTTTCATGTATAAACTAATTAATTCTTGAATCCATATATGCATGCAGGCCGGGCGCAAGCATGTAGGTGGTAGTGGTACCACCCTTGCCTAGTCTAATCGGCAATCTCATTTTCGCAGCATGATGTTTGTTTCATTGCTACGCTACCAAATGTTTCACTCCTCAAAAGCTAGTCCAGCCAACTCTCTCATCATGCCAAATGTTTATACTAAACAAATCGCATAATAATCAATCGTTGATTTTCCAAAAGCATAGCAACAGTACTAAACCACCGTCAAGAAACTCGAGAGTCGTGGCCTCTCCATGCGAAGCATTCCTACACTATTGCAGAAATAACTAACTTGTGATCGACAGATTTAAAAATTTATGCATATTAATTTGGAGAGATTATTCAGAGCACCGCCGTGCACTTGCACCAACATAAATGAATGGTTAGATTACATTAAATACACTTTTTGTTTATTAAAAATAAAGTTGATAATAAATATCAAGGGTTGAGATTATTTTATAAGGGCTGAGTCACTTGCACCGTCGGTGCATAGAATAATTTCCAATTAATTTGTTATTATGAATATTCATACTCTGATGAAAACATCATAAATTAAGTTTTCTAATGGATTTTTTTTTTTTTTTTTTTGAATAAAGGACTGGTGCGGCTGCCCTCAAGCCTTGATTAATGAAACTGTCGAATACAAGGGGGGACATAGAGCCTAAACCCTTGATTACAATAAGCATCTAGAGGAAATCCCGAAATAATATCAGGAATCTCTACAAAGTACCTGTATTCTAACAAGCACCAACTAGCAAAGAGTGCTCTACTGGTTACTCCATTTGCTTTAATATAGCGGTGACATAACGGAAAGATAACTCGATATGTAACCCGATTACAACGTAGCATAATTACCAATTGCACAGCTTTCCTACTATGAGAAATTCGGCAGATAATTACATACGCTTATTCCATTAAAAACGCCCCCAATTTGTGATCGGTATATCTCCATCGTTGGTCAAGACTCAAGACTCTTCTTTATATATTATTGTTTAGAGTTAACAGATACAATATCCAGTAGGGCATGAACGATCATACAATCGGCCAGCAAGGGTTGGCAGGATTGGCAAAAGCAAGGTCTTGCCTTGGTTGGCACCCCCATCCAAGGTTCGAGCCCCAGAGTTGTCAATTTATCCATTGCTGGTAGGTTGCTGAGTGCCGGGGTCTTGCGGGGGCCCATGTGAACGCTGGTGAAATGTGCCAAATTCACGGGTGTCTAAGTCATCTCGAGGCTTGATTGCGGATACCTGCGGGTCCTACCACCTGACCACTTCAGTGTGGTAGTGTGGGCTTTGGGACGTTGCGGAGTCTGTCTACTCCCAATTGTAACCGGTTTGGGGCCCAGATGTTAGTTGGGCTCCTGCCAAGGCCTGCCTCGAGTAATCGGGGCAAACTGTCGATCATAAAGTTCCTGGACCGGGGGTCCTGCCTTCCCCCTCCCAAATACTTTGTGTCCAAAAAAAAAAAAAAAAAAACGATCATACAATCGATCTTTTTAATTGGTATGTGTCTATGTGACATGTAAAGTCAATCAGTGCTTTAACGTTATGAAAGGGCATAGACAAATTTTCTGGACCCATCTGGTTGTAGTTTTGTCCCGAGACAAATTTTGTGGACCCCAAAAGACACGAAAAAGAAATTTTGTTTGCCTTTGGTCCTTAATTTGGAGGGTAAGCCGGTGAGGTGTAGTGTCTCTCACAAACCCTCATTAAACTCGATGATCGAGTAGTGCTTCATAGTTCATATTAGGGTTACTACTTTGACATGGTCGTCGTCTTTCGAAATTAAATAAGCTAGCTAGGGTTTCCAGTCAAGCAATGCCAGCATGGTGTTGAAGAAGTTGGCAGAGACATATTAGACAGGTCATTTGGGCGTGTATACATTATCTCCTTCCTCCATAGTGAGCTATCTCCTGGTCAGATTGGGTAGGGTATTGATCCACCAACCTTAGCTAGCTAGCTAATTAATAAGCTCTCGTATATATATTTTTTTTGAACCAAATCAATCATTTCATTCAACTCAAGCCAGAATAGCACGGATACATACCTTCCTTTGCCATCTTAAGACAAGTTTAGGATGTGGTATGCTAGCACCTCCCATTAGACAACCAGTGCTCACTTATTCAAAAGCGAGCCTAATAACTATGAAAAGCAATACATAGCAATTAGGCAAAGTTTAGAAATAAAAACAGAATTTAAATTTTCTCCTTGCCCTTAACAGTTGGGCTAGGAGGTTTGGAGAGATAAGCAAAACAAGTCTCTTGCGCATCCGCAATCTTCTTTGACTTTGGAGGATTTTTATTCTTTGCTCCCAGCTCTAGTATATATGAATATATGATATCATGTACAAATCATGGGTAGGGTATTTTATTTCAAAATAAACGCAAATTTTGGGCAGTTATATAACTAGGGATAATTTAGGACCCCTGCAGGCCAGAACCCAAATTATCATGATCAGTTTAGTGCAGGATAGAGCAATGAAATTGAATATAAATGATACATGCTATACTCCCCCCTCATATCCACCGGTACCCATGGATTCTACTATTACTGGATTGGAATGGGGTAAGAAATTGTTACCTTGGTGTGTATGGAGAAAGAGACTTTTAGCCAGCCTCTTATTTCGGGTCAGTGCAATCCGATCAAAATCATTCTGTTCGTACCTATCTCATCTCTATTCATGTTAAAGACTGCATTGAGCGAGGCTACAAATTAAGGACACAATTGATCGATAACACATGAACCAAAAATGAAATTGAACCAAAACACGTGCTAGGATGAACAAATAAGATTTTAAAGGGATTAATAAAGACAGCATTGAGGCTACAGATATTAAACTATTGTTATCATATATAGTTCTTGTCCACGGTATGACAAATATTTTTTTACCAAAACTTACAAGGTATTAGAATAAGCCTAGCTTGTTGAACGGTGCTCGCGATCTAAGAATTTGATATTACTAACAATGTCCGATGGCTCAGGAAACTCGTAAGATGAATAGTGGATGGTTACTTTTTCCAATGCCGATGCATTCTTAAGCAAGTATTTGACTAATCACAGTTTGATGATATCTTTTCTGGGAAGATCTCCCTCCAAAGTCTTTATTTGATGAACAAAATCCAGTTTCTTGGATTCCCGGTAACTTTTAGTGATCAAACTTCCTCAACTGTCAAAAAACATGTACATTCACATGCAAAAAGGAAAAGAAAGTTTTCAGAGAAGATGATATAAAATGATGCTTGCCTATGAAGTTGAAATATATATAATTAATACTATGAAGTTGAAATATGTACGTGGAGGATTTAACGATATATACTAATTAGCTCTTTTGTGACGACTAATTTGGGGTGATGTTAATTTCTAGTAATGAGTTGTTGTACTTAACGTGCATGTCTAACTTTGAGGGTCACTTGAGTTGCCCTTTTAGAAGTGAAAAACAAGTTCCTAAATACTGATACCGGCTAGTCTAATTTTTTTTTTTTTTGATCAGGTAGTTAGCTGTTAGTAACTCACACACCCATGCAGTGGTATCCCAGCGCCAGGACACCTGCACCGACATTGCGGCGAAAGCCAGACTAATCCACTGCACCGCAGACGCACGAATCCAAAGGATCCCTCAAATCTGCTGGCCACGGGATGAAGCTGAGATTCGAACGCTAGACTTGGGGGTTCTAGACTAGGCCGTTCGACCAACACATCACACCACGTGGTTCTGGCTAGTCTAATTTGATCTCTAAAAATTGCGGAAGGCAGTTAATATTTTACACAAAATCCCACGTAGCTACAAATATTAAGTTATTGTTACAACACAATTACACAAACCATATAACAAAATTAATTTTTTTTAGAAACTAAAGGTTTTACTTCTTTCTGTACGTAGTACGAAAATATGTTGCAACACAAATCAGAAGGTTCCCGAAGTACTAATGCACATTGATCGAAAATTTTCTTAACAATGCGTTCAAGTCTGATGTCTCAGGAAACTCTTGAGTGGAGTAGTGCACGATTATTTCCTCCAATGCTGGTGCATTAGACATTAATATTTGACGAATTTCGGTTTGATGATATCTTCTTTCTCAAGATCTACCTCTAAAAATTTTATTTGATTAACAAATTCCAGGTGCTCGGAGTTGGCCGATTCCCAGTAACTTTGAGTGCTCAACTTTAATTCTCAATTGTCAATGAACATATCATGCACGCAAGAAGAAAAACAAAGGGTGGTCAGAAAAAATGCAATGGAATGATAATAGGATAATATTGCTTGCCGTTGAAGGTGAAATTCACTATGAAATAGGGTTGTGAAACTTACCCAACTACCTGCATTTACTTTCTTTCTCCTTAACATGATTTTTGTCCGCGCCACAGTGGATGAATTCATCTCACCATCAAGATATGATCTGATGGACAGATATTTCAAACTGGGAAATCTTCGGAGGTAGGAGGCCTTTTTTGGTTGTGCTGCACCGTTAGAATGTACGTACATTCAAGTTTTGTACAGTACCCAGTTTCAGATTCCATTCCTTAACAACCTGCAACACGAAACATATTAATCAATAGGGACTGAACCGTAGTACAAAACACAAGAAATACACACACACACACACACATATATATATATGTAGTTGCTAGGCATATGTGCGTGTGTGTGTGTGTGCCTGAAGAATATTTTCGTCTACATATAGAGTTCCGGCCTTGCTGCTTATCAGTATTTGGACAATTCTAATTAGTTCCTCTTCGCTGTTGATAAGCCATTCAAAATAAAGTCTAGCAAATATTTCAGAAACTTGAAGTTATCCAGGTAATAATTTTCAGCAATAACTCCTTCCAGCGCCAAAAAATTTAGATTTGGAGCAAAAATCCTTATTGTTTTGGTGCCAAAATGGAGGCATATTATTATGTCGGATAGGCTCTTGGCTTCAAAATTAATACTGCCGTAAGCACCACTTATTGACAACCTTTGAAGAGATGAGCAGGCAATGCTAAGACTTAATTTTCACCCTAACATCCTGTACAAACAAGTCTTCCAACTTTTTACACGATTCGGAGAGCCACTTGGCAAACAAATCTTCTGGCTCAACTAGAACACCAGTAAGCTCTTAACGCGGAGGTTTGATGTCAAAGTACGTAGTACTAATGTGGGGAAACTCTTTTTGTCCATTTAGTCGATCGAAGCTTTTTCAAAGATTGGCAATGTTGGTGTACACATGCACTAGGCCAGAGTCTAGAGATATATAGGTCGACTGTACGTCTGGTGTTGGAAGCAATGTGAGCGCATAACTTGTTAAATTCTTTCGACAAGGTGCTGGCTCGAGCAAGGTCTTGAATATATATCAAGGTAACTTCCTGGCTTCCTGCGGTAGGTCACTAAACCTGTTTCGATATATTTTCTTCATCACACTGTTCAACATGGCTCAATACTCCTACCTAGCTAGTTCAGATAATAATACAATGACGTACTGATTTTCATTATATAGTAGTTGCACTGGTTATGCGATTTGAGGGTTTAGCTAGCTCTTCGAATTTAACACAATTTAGGTAAATTAATTTGAGAACGGTACGGTAACAAGAACCAAGTTCAGGCCCATCTGGGCCCAACCCAAACCCATCGATTCACACGTGTGAGGATCAAGAAACGTGCACGTTAACTAAACAATTAGAGAAGCTTCTGGTAATGAAGATTCGTTTCCTTAATTCCCAAGACAATTTCAGAGCGCGAGAGATCTGAGCTCGCTGGGTTATCACTCACTGAAAATCAGTTTCTGAATTCTGGGTTTGCAATGTCTTCTCCTGCTGAGTAATACCCTTGTTTCCTTTTTGTTTCTCTCAGATTCATTGATTTCTTGTTTCCTGTTGTTCTTTTCTGCTTTCGTTTCTGTCCTCGGGGTTTTGTAGGCTTTTATATAATGCCAGTTTATTGAAATCTGAATGTTGAATTCTGGGTTTGCTTTGTTTTAGACTTTTAGTTATTCATTTGCATCAATTCGTATCCTGTACTTGAATTTAGTTGAGTTTCTGTGAAGCTGGACTGATCCTAGTACATTAGAAATAGGGCCTTTTTAGTTTTTTTTTTTTTTTTTTTTTGGATTAACTCTAGGGTTTTGTGGAAATTGTAGAACTGGGTATAGGGAAAAAGCCCCAACTTGTGTTGGGTTTATTTATAATCACTCTATGAGCCTTAGAATTTGTTTTACTTGGGAATCATGTTAAACAAAATAAATCAGATTTGGACCTTAACCTTTTCTTGTTGTTTGGCTTCGGATGAAGTTAGATTAGCAACAGTGCCTCTAGTGTTTTATTGAAAGTGTAGTATTATGATTCCATGTAATTTTGTCTCCATGTGCTAATGGCTTTACTATTGTTATCTTATGCACCAGTTCTTGTTTTCGCTAAGATAGAATTGTTTTAATTGCTTCTTTTGGTTGTTCAACGAGTTGTTAATTGCTTGTTTCAGATTCTATCGGTCACTCCCACCCATAAGCAAGGCTTACGGGACCATCTGTGTGGTGGCAACTGCGGCCTTTCAATTGGGACTTTATGATCCTCGAACTATTGCATTATTATATGGACCAGTATTTTCACAGTTCCAGGTATGGGTTTCATATTTAAGATTTTGTGTTTAGTGGTGACAAAGAACACTCCTTTAACTTCACCATCTGTTGTAGGTGTGGAGGTTGATTACAAATTTCTTTTTCCTTGGGAACTTCTCTGTCAACTTTGGAATTCGCCTTTTAATGATGTAAGTATATGTATGATCCCTGATCAGATGATTTATAAATAGATCTTCATCACTTCTGATACAAAACTGCTAATGATTGTACAGAGCAAGATATGGAGTTCAACTTGAAAAGGGACCATTTGAAAGGCGTACTGCTGATTTCTTGTGGATGATGATATTTGGAGCCTTGACATTATTGGTGTGTGAGTTGTATTCATTTTCTTTTACTGCAGTGTGTAGAAATTAAACTGGACCTCATTTGAAACTGAAAGGATTGTGCGTGGTGTTTACTTTTAATCCTGAATTATTCATATTTTTGTTCTTATTTTGTCTAAATATGGTGTTGGCTTGCTAGGATTTAGTATTGTTGAAATATATACCATCTTGATTTCTCTTGTTTTGACCTCTTGTGCTTGTCTTGAAATTTTTAGGTTTTATCCGCCATCCCACTGTTTTGGTCTCCATTCTTGGGGGTATCTCTTGTGTTCATGCTTGTTTATGTCTGGAGTAGAGAATATCCGAATGCTAATATCAACTTATATGGCCTCGTGCAACTTAAGGTATGAACAGTGGTATACATTCCCATGTTCTATTGGGTGTTCTATTTTGTTATGTATCTGCAGCTGCATATCTTAATGTCTGTGTGTTCATTGTCATTAATATTGTGATTGCAGGCATTTTATTTCCCCTGGGCGATGCTTGCTTTGGACGTCATATTTGGTTCACCAATTTGGCCAGATCTGCTGGGAATCATTGCTGGACATCTGTACCACTTCTTGACCGTGTTGCACCCATTGGCAGGTGGAAAGAACATATTGAAGACTCCAAGATGGGTGTATCCTTACTTCTTTATTTATTTTCTGAAGTGATATTTACACAATCCATTCATAGCATATCATTTGCTTGAACTTAGTTTCTCTCCCTGCTTCTCCGTTGCATTCAACCTGTAGCTCATTGCTGTCCATTTTTGTTTGGATCCATGTTAGTTACCTAAGAAAGATGTAGCTCATCTATCATCATAATGCTCTTCTTTTGTAGTGTTAGTTTTCAGTCTCTCATCCATTCAATTTAATGCTTTTGCCCTTCATGTTTCAATAGAAAACTAGTGCCTCGTTACATCTACCATATGGTAGTGATTGATTTCCCGCTGTATCAATAAATCACCTACTTTTCCCCATAGCTTTTCTTGACTGTTACTGCAGACATAAAATAGTTGCAAGATGGAGGATAGGTGCTCCTCCACCAACAAGCCGATCCCAACCTGCTGCCGCTGCCGCTCCCGGTACGGGTGCGGCTTTCAGAGGGAGGTCTTATCGACTTAATGATTAATTGTGGTCTGTCAAAGGGCTGAGATACCCCAATCATTTCAACATTCTCAGAATCTTTGCTGAAGGCAAAACTAACAAGCAGAAAGGATGCAATTTGGTGATAGGGCTCTAACTGTTGCATATGTAGCAAAACTTTGTTTTTCCCCCATTGAGGTTTCATTTTCATAACTCGTTAAACTTGTGAAGAGAAAGGAATTGCTTTCGACATAGCTTGAGTTACTCAGAACAGATATTGAATGAATGCCGATGGTATAGTGGAAATTATAATGTCAATTTCATTCATTCTAATGCATTGTCTGTTTGAATTTTTATATACAGCTGCTTTCCCCGGTTCTTGTGATAATTTGCTTTGGTAAGGTTATGCTAAAAATTGGGTTCCTTGTCTTAGAGGGATCAAACATCCATCTTACTAATTGATTTAACAGATGATATGATAATCGATTACCAACATTAATTTCTACAAGAAAAATCCAGATGCGGTTCAACATCATATGAGTTTCATTCACTACTTCAATCAACCTTTCTAACAGTGCTGCTACATTTTTCACAGCACCTAATTTTCCTTTTGCGTTTTTGGGTTTCGTATCTGAATTTGAGAAGTTGTGAGACAGGAAGGACTACTCTCAGATTATGGTGGGATGTGGATTTGGAGAGGAAAGAAGAAAGTGCCATGAAGTAAGGTTAAAGATAAATAGTAATTTCTCAACGGAAGCAGAGGAAAGTTCGTGAAAAAGAGCAAAGACCAAGGGTAAAATGACACATGGTAGAGTAAAAGATGAAAGTTGAGAGAGAAATTAGAGGTGAACCATCAGATGAGATCCAATGTTTCTTAGCCTTAAAAGCTTTCTCTCCCCACATTTCTCTCCTTTCCCTATTTATAATTTCCTTGTCAAACTAACCACCACTGACCAAGCCACAACATTAACTCCAAAATACCATTCAAGGAAGACCCTCCTTCACTTCCATAACAATATATCATCCGATGTTATAGGCATAGCCTATAAACAACAAAGAAGAAGCAAGAAAGTGAACAACATCAGAGACACAGAGTAACCAGAGAAGGAAAAATGTCGTGGCAGACTTATGTAGATGAACACTTGATGTGTGACATTGATGGCAATGGCCAGCATCTTGCTGCAGCGGCCATTGTTGGTCATGATGGCAGCCCCTGGGCCAAGAGTGCTAACTTTCCTCAGGTCCAACCCCACTATTAGTAGTATTCCATCATCCATCTTTATCCATTTGCATTTGAATGCTTGACTTCATCTGAATGTTTTATGTTAGCGGAATCATGTCAAGGCTGTGGTTTACAATGTGATCCTTAATCTGACAATGTACCATGATATGATCTTATTTGGTGTTAAGTGTGTTGCATTGTGTATGCAGCATTGAGTTTGACAAATAAAAATTGCATGTCCTAATTGTGGATTTTGGTTCATTACTTACAATATCTGCAGTTTAAGCCTGAGGAGATCACTGCTATCATGAAAGATTTCGATGAACCTGGAACCCTTGCTCCGACTGGCTTGCACCTCGGGGGAGTAAAGTACATGGTAATCCAGGGAGAGCCCGGTGCTGTTATCCGTGGGAAAAAGGTGATCATCTCATCTCTTTATACTTAATCCTGTCAATGAGATCATCTACTTGCTTAGTTATCAATGTGCTATCATAGGAAAACCAACTCATATATGCTAAATGCATACATTGTAGTCTAGTAGTCATGGTACAGTGGTACTTACACCAAAGACTGCAAGCCCTTCAAATGCCCTCCAAACCTTTATTTTCCCAATCTTTCTAGGTTAACCATATATGTGAGTATCAGTACCTTAAGAGTAGCCTACTGGGCTAGTTAAGACGTGTATGAATGTAGAACAAGTTTGCTATAGTAGAAATGGATTGCAATGACAAATCAAGAGCCTTGGAAAATTGATGATCTCTAACTTACATCATATCTACTACAAAATCAATCTCTCATGTGTTTTAGGTTGAATTTTACAGGTTATTAAATATAGACTAAGATACCCTTAATTTGTAATTGATTCTTCAGGGCTCTGGAGGCATCACTATAAAGAAAACTGGACAAGCACTAGTATTCGGAATCTATGAAGAACCAGTGACTCCAGGACAGTGCAACATGGTTGTTGAGAGGTTGGGAGATTACCTTGCTGATCAAGGCCTCTAGGGTGCTCTTATCTATCATCAAAAGTTTACGTTTTGAACTTTGCTGTTTTTATTTTTACTTATTTTTTTGGGGGTTTCGGTTCCAAGTTTGCATATCCTTCATCCATTAGCCTGCAATTGGTGGTGAAGACATTGTTGCAAGCAATAACCATGCGAGAAGGACTAAAAGCAGTTTTTTGATCAATTGCATAAACTTGATATTTTCATGATATAATTTGTATCCTTTATTCCCTATTAATTTCTCTTGTAGCTTTTCTCTATGGTACATTATTTCATTGGAACAATCTTAAAGAATATTTGTCTGGCAAAAGTTTGCCAGCACATGTTTGAATATCTAGCTGGTGTGGTTTGTGATTTGTGGAATTTTTATTTCTTTTTCATTTAAGTATGGAAATGATGAATAGAATAAACTAGCTATATACAAATGAAAAGCATCTTAATCTGCTCTTTATATTCTGTCCTTGGCCATCATTGATGCACCTGTATGCTACATTGCTTGTAATTAGCACCTTGTGGTTTTCCAAAGAATAAATCCTCACATTTTCGTGTTGGATGCTTAAAGCGATATCAATTTATAGGTAATGCACACTCGTGTTAAACAGTCTAATATATTATGTCGTCAAATTTAAACCAAAGGCGAATTAGTTGATGAATGGTTCAGTTGGCACAGAGAAGATTTGCCATTATTCTTATGCTCATGGAGGACCTCAGATAGTGCAAGTTGATGTCCTCACATATCATAGGGAATATCCAGTCAAGCATTCTTTGGGAAAGTGATGGGGCAGAAAATCAACAATCTAAAATTGCATTAGATTTACATTTACAGAAAGAAACATGTACTGTGACTGAGATAGATATTCTCTCAGAGACTTAGCTTTCCAAAAAGTTAATCTATTTTATTAAAGCTTTGTTATTATTGGAAAGAACAAGCATCATGATTTTATTATAGAGGAGCCATGAGCCTGTTTGAGAAAGGGGTTTGATCATTTGACAACTAGCTAGCTTTCTTTTGATTGTGTAGGGCTGGCTGAGGATAAGATGCTCAAATGAGCTGGTGTATTTGCCAGTCTATTCCATATTTCCATTCTGCTTTCAGCATTATGTTATTTATAACCCCTCTTAGTCTCTTCCCACACTGTTGATTAAAGTAACAATCAATGAAATTTCACCTTATGATCAAGTCATCAACAGCTTAAAGCAAACCAAAGGGCACCGTAAAAGAATATTTGTCCATATCAATTAAGAACTGTAAACTCAAAGATCAATGCAGAAAACCAACCTTACTGTTCTAGAGGGTTGGGAAAACCTGCATCATATTGACTGATATAACTTCACAAAATCAGAAACAAGGTAGGAATGTGTTCCAACCATGATTGTATCTCATGTTTTTGAGTATGTTGTATCCTTGACTAAAACAAAAAATCAAAAACCTATCTTTTCCGATAATATAATCAAAATGAATACGTCACTTATCTTTTATGTGTGTTGATATTATGTGTGTTATCATCGTATATTCTAGTCGAATAAAAGAGAAAAATCATGACAATTGTTAGACTATCTAGCTACTAAATGAGATGGGACTGGAAGTAATTTTTCATTTACTTTTACAAAGGGGTAAAAATTACAAATGGCAAAAAGTTTGTTTGTTTTTTTTTTTTGTTTAATAAGGAAAATATGGATCTAGATTTTAAAAATATTACAATAGGATCTGTCATCATTCTTCAATATATAAAGTGTGTGCGGTGCGTTGAGACACGCCTCTCAACGCTGAAATTCACTAGAAGAAGAAGACTAGAGGAGCTTGAGCAGAACCCAAAAGCTTGAGACTTTCTCCGATCAAACCCCAGAAATCTCAAGATGTCGTGGCAAACTTACGTCGATGACCACCTGATGTGCGAAATCGAAGGCAACCACCTCTCCGCCGCCGCCATCATCGGCCAAGACGGCAGCGTTTGGGCCCAGAGCGCCACCTTCCCTCAGGTTCGACCCTTTTGCTCAAAGCTTTGATCTTTTATGTCCAATTTGAAGTTTGATTGACCCAATAGATTAGCCCCCTTTTTTTGTGATTTGGGTTTTTGTTGAATCAAATCTTGGGGGATGAATATGAAGTGTTTGATTGTTGGTTTTTTTTGGGTTGTTGTTGTTTGGGTGTAGTTGAAGCCTGAAGAAGTTACTGGCATTGTGAATGACTTTAATGAACCTGGAACACTTGCTCCAACTGGGTTGTATCTTGGAGGCACTAAGTACATGGTGATCCAAGGAGAGCCTGGAGCTGTCATTAGAGGGAAGAAGGTAGCTGAATCTGATTCATTCTTGTTTAAAAACCCAATTCATGGTTTTGCATTTTGATCCAATTTGTGCTAATGCATTGTGATCCAATTTGTGCTTTTGTGTTTTGACCCAGTTCATCATGGTTTTGATCTGAGTTTTGGTGACTTTGATTTCAGGGCCCTGGAGGTGTTACTGTGAAGAAGACTACTCTGGCATTGCTCATTGGGATCTATGATGAGCCAATGACTCCGGGACAATGCAACATGATTGTGGAGAGGCTTGGCGATTATCTGGTTGAGCAGGGTCTCTAGACACCTTGGTATGTCTTGATTGTTTGGTGTGGTTGCAGTGAAAGCAAAACTACATGTACTAGTTGTGGTGGTGAGTGGAAACACATTTGGTGCTTGAGAAATGATGATTATGGTCTTTGTCTTATTATCTGTGTACTACTTTGATGGATGGTATTGTAAGATTTTAAAGTGAGGTACTTGTTACCACTGGATTTCAGCAGATGGATGTGGCAAATTGATTTGCATAAATTTATAAATACTTTTACTTCAGATTTGTGCAATTGATAGTTGGGTGCTCTCCTTTCAGTTTTTGTCAAATCTTCTTTAACATGGATAAACCAAAACCCCCTGATCATCATATTTTGAAGCATACAACAGATCATAGCTACTTGTACATTCTTCCTTGCATAAATGTATGGTGCTTGAAATCTGCACTGATGAAATTTCAAAGTTCATGGCATGGTTCCTTAGAGATGATTGAAGCAATATGGACTTTGAAGATTTCTTTTATTAGAATGTGGACTTCGAAGATGGTTAGGATGGTTCTCGGGGTTTCAGTAAGGTGACGGTGGTGGGATTTTTTTTTTTTTGATGGTCGTCGTGGGAGTTAGTTGATGTAGATTAGACTAATTCCTCTTGTAGGCTTACGGTTGGGGGAATCTCAATTTCAAGGTACTTGGATTGTTAATTAGATCTTATCAAAACAGAAGAGGGGCCTTCTAATACATTGACATACCAATTCATGCTTTGCATTTCAGTAATTTTCAATCGTAACCTACATATACTGCAGAATTTATCTCACAAATACAAACATACTCATACAGTGGTGATCAACAAATTTGTGATCACTCACAAGTAACAATTGAAAGTAAGTTTTGGTTTATCATCTACAGTTGATTTTGAATCTAATGACCGGCAATTAAGAGGAGAACATACTTTCAGTTCTCCTCGATTGAAATGTGAAGTTTCTTAATGTTTTTCACTATCCCTTCTCAACTCTCCCTCCGACCTTGAAGTTCCGGAGGTGCTTCTCCTGTCTAACCAATTGATTATGTCTGAAAACACAATCTCAGTATTCTCAATTTGTTCTCCATAGAGCAGACCATGCCACATATTCGGGTACAACTTCAGTGTCTTGTCAGAACTCGAGGCCACCTCATAGAGCTGTTTGCTAACTGATGTGTCGGTAACTTTATCATCTTCGCCATGGAGAACTAGGAACGGCAATGTGATCTCTTGAAGCCTCTGTTCAATATCCGTGCTGACCCTCAAAAGTTCGTAGCCGGTTTTCAGACGAGGTCGGCCTTTGTAGAAGTAAGGGTTTTCTCTCGTCTGTTTCCTAACCTCGGGTACTTTAAAAGCAACATCGATGATATCCTTTGTGGGGATTATTTTCCAAGTTGGGATAACCCTGCAGAGTTTTTTCAAAAGACTGATCACAATAGGAGATGGCCTCATATCGTCTGCAATCCTACACATGGGTGCAGCTAAGACCGCACCATCCCAATATTGTGGCTTTCTCCTATGAACAAGCAGAGCCACTGCTCCTCCCATTGACTCCCCCAACAGATACCTCATTTTTCCTTTGTTCTCTTTGCTCTCACATATGTTTGTGAAGTGGTTGGTGCAGTCGTCAACAACACGATCAAAACTCTTGACATAGCCCTTAAGGCCTGACGATCTTCCATGGCCTTCATAATCTATCCCGTATATGGCAAACCCCGCTTTGGCTAGTCTGGTTGCGGTACTACTCATGGTGATGCTGCACTCCATGCCATATCCATGGCAGATGAAGATCAAGGCTTTGGGAGGTTTGTTATTGTCCGGAAGCCATTTGCATGTGAAAAGCTTCATTCCTCTAGAGTTTAAGATGTACTCCTCTTCGTATTTGACATTCCCCATATCACTGGCCATGATATTAAAAAGAAGCGAAGAACCTGGTGCTAATCCAATTGAGATGTGAATTTCTTCTCGATCTCTCTCTTTCTCACTTCTAATTATTTTGCTGTTTCGCGAGTGAAGTGAATGAGGTCTCTGCTTTCCTTTATGCCCATTTATTGGGAAATGAGGTCAAGAGTGGTGATCAAGTAATTTGAGTAGTTTCCAACTCGGGTTTGGACAATGTAGCGGTTTCCTATTTGGATTTGAAATGCTAGTCTCTGGTGGATTTCGAATACTAGTTTCCAAGTCCAACTTGGATTTGGATTATATTTAGTACGTTCTGAGTTTGGTATAGTAGTTCTACTCCGTCTAGGTCGGGAGCCCTGTCTCTATAAGAAGGCAAGGCCTCCCCTCTACCTACTATCTTTGTTTTTTCTCTTCAAGATTCAATGAGTCGACACAGAAGAAGAAGATCGGAGTCCTCCGACAGCGATGAGAGCCATTCCCGTCACCACCGCAAGAAGAGGAGGCTGTCTGCGGAGGAGGAGGATCAAATGATTGCCGAGTACTTGGCCAAGAAGGCAGAGAAGAAGGCTTTAAAATTAGAGAAGAAGAAGAAAACCGAGACATTTGTGTGGCGAAAGAAGATAGAGCGTGATGTTTGCCAAGGCCGTGTGCCTCTTGACGACTCCTACTTTGCAGTTAAAGATGAGGAAGAAAGGAGGGCCGAGATCGCAAAGGTCAAGCAAAGAAGGGAAGAAAGGGCACGTCAAAGAGCACAACGTGAGGAGGAAATGGAGCTGCTAGCAAGAGAACGTGCCCGAGCTGAGTTCCAAGATTGGGAGAAGAAAGAAGAAGAACTTAACTATGAGCAAAGCAGAATCAAATCGGAGAAAAGATTGCGAGAAGGGCGTTTCAAGCCGATTGATCATCTAGTTCTAATGTCTAAGCATCTGAATGGCGATTCCGAATCGGATGAGGACTTTGATCACATGGGGATGGATTTGAAAGAGCCTTACATGCATGCGTTCAAGGGCTTGGCAGTGGAGGGATTGGAAGAGCTTCGGGACGACATCCAAATGAATCTTGATCATTGTAACAGTGCAATGCCAGAGCATGTAGAGTTTTGGGAGGCACTTCTGGTGCTTTGTGACTCGGAGCTAGTCGAGGCTCGGAGAAAAGATGCAGTGGATCGAGCTAGGGTTCGTGGAGAGGAACCTCCCGTGGAACGAAAAGGCTTGCATTCTAGTGTTGAAGCAGATGTCAAGGCTGTTCTAGATCAATATAGTACTCTTAGTGAATTGGATTTATTACAACGCCAGACTGAGGAGAAGGTGAGTGGAGAAGACAAACTCACTGAATTTTGGGAGGCTATTCATTCACGGCTTCCTGTATTAAAGGCCAAGGCATATTTGAAAGAGCAGTATGCTAAGATTTTGCACAAGTATCTGCAACGACTCGAACAAGAGGTGGTGGATGGTGAAGACAACTCTGATATAGTCCATGGTTCACGAGCTGAACCCATGGCAGAGGAGGACATGGAAGATGAGACAGGCTCATTTTCGCCACAAGTGTTTCATGGAGATGAAAAGGAGCCAGTGATTGACGCTGAAGAGGACAGGGCTCTGCTCGAAAGGAAGCGCATGGCTGTGCTAGAAGGACAACAAAGACGAATACAAGCAGCTACCGCAACAGCAAAGCCACGTCCAAAAGAAGATGACTTGGAGATGAGGCAAGTGGCAATGAGAGCCATGGGAGAAATGAGGGAAGGAGATGTGGTGTTCGGCTCCGGTTCTGAAGTGAACATTAACCCATCAGAGCTCGCATACAACTCATTGAATGACAAGTACCGGCCTAGAAAGCCGAAGTACTACAACCGATTTCACACGGGATTTGAATGGAACAAGTACAACCAGACTCACTATGATCATGATAATCCACCTCCAAAGGTTGTGCTAGGATATAAGTTCAACATATTCTATCCTGACCTTATTGACAGGACAAAGACTCCGAGTTATTATATCGAGAAGGATGAGGGTGTAGATAACAAGAACAATGACACTTGCATTATAAGGTTTAGTGCAGGGCCACCTTATGAGGACATTGCATTCCGGATAGTTAACAGAGATTGGGAAGTCTCTCAAAAGAAGGGGTATAAGAGTACATTTGAGCGCGGCATTTTGCAACTTTACTTCAACTTCAAACGTTACCGCTACCGCAGGTGATCCACAATGTGGCTGGTTTTCCGTCGTCCTTCGGAAACCTACATGAACTGGCACCCCATTCCTTAGTTGTTTCCTTTAATCTAATAGACAGAGTGTAGCGAACTTGCTTTGTTTTATTGAAGAACATTGTAAGGTGCAAATCACCATCAAACACAGAATTTAAATAATACTTGATGCCTGTTGTAAAACAGAAAAGTTTTTGAGAGAGAGAGAGAGAGTTTGGACACAGAGAATAGAATGTGTGTATTATTCATCTCACCATGAGGGGGTTTATATAGGAGTACATGATGTATACAAATAGGCAACGTTTAATAGCAACGTCAATTACTCCTATTCACAATCCTATCAATCACTAATCTATAGTGAAAGGCATATATGACTCTCCATCTATTTACATGATATTAGCCATAATTATTTACAACACTCCCCCTTGGATATTTCATGTCAATAGTGTTGCCTAGGCTGAGCGCTTCTAAGTTGCCTCGTCAAAAACCTTACCAAGTAATAAAAACCCTGTGGGAGAAAAACAACATTGGTCGAAGGAGAAAAAGAGCACAACGCGCGTGAATGTGGAGTAGTCGTATCACAACAGAGATAGGTGAAGTCTTCTTATCAGCATCATAAGTAGATAGTATGTCTACGAGAGATATGCATTAGAGTTGCTACACCAAAACCTTGCCCGGTAAACCCAGTGGGAGAAACCCGTGGTCGAAGGGAAAAGATGAGCAAATGCATGTATATGTCGAATCAAAGTATCTTCAAGATGTAGTATAAGTGGGGTGACCATGCTAAAGATGTGTCTCGTTAAAACCTTGCCAGGTAACAAAACCCAGTGGGACAAAATAACCCTGGACGAAGGACAAAAAGAGTACACGATGGTCAAGTGTGTATGCTTCGGGATACTCCCCCTGATTTCGACTCCCCCTGAAAATTACATGTTAGGTAATTCAGATAGTTTACGTAGACCAATACCTTGAACATGCTTCTGGAATGTAGACTTTGGTAGTGACTTGGTAAAGAGGTCTGCACGATTATCTTCAGATCGAATCTGCTTGACTTCAATCTTCTGATACTCCTGTTGTTGCTGATTGAAGAAGAACTTCGGTGCAGTATGTTTGGTGTTGTCTCATTTGATGAAACTCATCTTTATCTACTCTATGTAAGCAACATTATCCTCGTAGATAATGGTTGGTTCATCAGTGGTGGAATGCAGTCCACATGTGCTTCGAACATGCTTTGTAACGGCTCTTAGCCATGTACATTCACATACTGCTTCTTGAAGAGCTAGTATCTCAGCATGATTCGAAGAGATAGCAACAAGTGTCTATTTCGTAGACCTCCAAGAAATTGCAGTATTCCCAATGGTAAAGACATAACCAGTTTGGGAACGTGCCTTGTGCGGGTCTGATAGATAGTCTATATCAGCATATCCAACAAGGCAAGCATCATTCTGAGGATCAAGGGGGTTTGATCCATTCCTTGATGCGTAGGGATAGAATAAGCCCATATCTGTCGTACCTCTAAGGTAGCGAAAATTGTCTTTTATGCCATTCCAGTGGCGGCGTGTTGGCGCAGAGCTATATCTAGCTAACAAGTTCACATCGAATGAGATGTCCTATCTAGGACATTGAGCCAAGTACAATAATGCGCCTATTGCACTTAGATATGAGACTTCTGGCACCAATATCTCTTCATTATCATCTACAGGACGATACGGTTCTCTCTAGACTTCAGACGACCATGGGTGTGCTTGCTTTTATCCTCATTAAAGAATCTTAACATCTTCTAGATGTAATTTGGTTCATGGACCAAAATTTCATCTGCACTGTGCTCGAGCTCCAGGTCGAGACAATAATTTGTTCTCCCAAGGCCTTTCATCTCAAATTCCAACTTCAGGTGCTTTGCGGTTTCCTTGATCTCTTCAGGAGTATCGATCAAATTCATGTCATTGATATAGACCATCATAATTGCAAACTCGGAACTTGTTTCCTTAATAAACACGCATAGGCATAGTTTATTATTCACATATCCCATCCCGATCAAATATTCACTTAGACGGTTATACCACCTCCGTCTAGATTGTTTCAATCCATAAAGTGAACGCCTCAAAACTAATGAAGAGCGTGTTCCGTGGTCTAGAACTATTTGCATCGGGTATATTAAGTCCTTCAGGAACTTTTATGTATATCTCTGTATCGTGATCCCCATAGAGATAAGCTGTGACCAT
The DNA here is from genome assembly GCF_958449725.1 of Rosa rugosa. NCBI lineage: Eukaryota > Viridiplantae > Streptophyta > Magnoliopsida > Rosales > Rosaceae > Rosa > Rosa rugosa. The sequence goes on along the minus strand of NC_084820.1, from coordinate 5,318,474 downwards.
ATTCATAAGCTGCATATTCAGTTTTTCGGAAACTACCAAGCTGGAAAGGTAGTGGAACGTTATGACGTCCATTACGGGAGAATACGTCTCCTTGTAATCAATCACAGGGCGTTTGAGAAAATCCTTGCGCCACTAGACAAGCCTTGTGTATCACAATCTCGTTTTTCTCATTACGCTTCCTTACACATACCCATTTAAATTCTACGGGTTTAACATGGGGAGGTGTAGGAACAACAGGTCCAAACACCTTTCTCTTTGTCAATGAATCTAATTTGACCTGGATTACTTATTTCCTTTTTGGCCAGTCGTCTCTACGTTGACATTCATCAACGGAGCGAGGTTCGATGTCATCGCTACTTATAATTTCGGTAGCTACTGCGAATACAAATATATCATCGATGATAATCTCATTCCGATTCCAGATCTCACTTAAGCATGCATAATTTACCGAGATTTCTCTATTCTCGGGAGTGGGTTTAGACGTTGGAGCGTCCCCCAACGTCGTCTCTTCTAGGACGGACCCATAATCCGGAATTGTCTCGTGAGATGGATTAGTTGAGATCGCGATGTCTAGTGGATTCGTTGGTGCCAGTTTTACCCTCTTCCAGGGATAAGAATCCTTCGAACCTAGTGGTCTACCTCACTTCTGGGTAGGGACATATGACTGGTTAGCCGCCATGGTCGTACCTCGTCCATCTGGGACGACACATCCTACAGGAACGTCTATCCTTGCAGGCACATTTGCAGCAGGTATATATGATCTCGTCACTTTTGCTAGATCAGAGAAAGTGTCTGGCATATTGTATTTTATACTCTATAGATCTAGAATTGTCCGCACTTCACTATTTTCGTGCGGTTTGGGGATCAAGATGAGACATTGTGGGGACATTCCATGTTAATTCACGCCGTTCATCAGGAACGGTGACGTTCTTATCTCCCCCTAACGGCGGGAAGACTGTCTCATCAAAGTGACAATCCGCAAATCTAGCGGTAAAGAGATCGCCTGTCAAGGGCTCTAAAGAGCACATAATGGATGAGATTCATAATCGACATACACGCCCATCCTTTGTTGAGGACCCAATTTTGTACGTTGTGACGGCACAATTGGCACGCGGACTGCATACCCAAATGCGCGTAAGTGCGAAACATCAGGTTCGTACCCAGTCACCAACTGTAACGCGGAGTAAGGTTGGGTAGTAGTGGGCCTCAACAGGACCAACATAGCTGCATGCAAGATTGCATAGCCCCACGCAAAAACTAGAAGCTTAGTGCGCATTACCAATATTCTATTTGCGAGACCATCTTGGGTGTGAACATAGGGAACTATATGTTCAGTATCAATCCCAAGGGATATGCAATAATCATCGAAAGACTTCGATGTAAACTCTCCGGTATTATCAAGTCTTATAGACTTTATGGGATAATCCGAGTGGTGAACCCTCAATTTCATGATCTGGGTGAGAGTTTAGCAAAAACAGCGTTTTCTTGTGGACAATAGTGTAACATGTGATCACTTTGTCGATACATCAACCAAAACCATTAATATTTAACTGGTCCACATGGTGATTGGATATGTCCACAAATTTCCCTTGCATTCTGTGCAGAAAAATGGTGGTGTATGTACTAGTCTTTGCATATGATGGTCTAGTATGGCATAGCGTGTCATTATATACAAGACCCTTATTCAGAAGGGGATGCACCTGCGATGAATTGAGGATACGGTGCATCATACTTTGACCTGGGTGTCCCAAACGGTCATGCCATAGCAAGTAGTTGCTTGAATTAGTTAGCTTCTAGCTAACTGATTTCAATTTTCTCCCATGTACGCTTCTGGCCACACACTTGGAGGTTATGCAAAGATATTACACTCATTTTTCTCAGTGGTTTCAACGTGGTAACCGTTGGTTCGAATATCCTTAATACTCAATAACATTCTTCTGGAATGTGGAGATTATAAGGCCTCATTAATGGTAGGTTCAGTACCATTGGACAACATACAGTGGGTTTTTCCATAACCCTCTATCAGGTTGGATTGGCCTGATACGGTTGTCACAGAGGTATGAATAGACATAAGTTTGAAAAATATCTCCGATCTGGGAGTATGGTGTGCGTAATAGCACTTTTAACCAGACAACAAACTTCCCCACAGAATATGCCTATTCATTTATTTAATTCAATGGATCACATGTATAAATAAGTTTATTGAATTAAATATATTCGAACATAACCACATTTCTATAATCCAAAATAATTGAAAATATAAATCACAAAAATCCGAAGATGTTTTATTCATTAAGATGAAATAGATATGGCACAAGGGGCCAATTATACCCATGTCTTCGAGTTCTAATCCTCGGTATGTTCAGTAACTGCCTGAAAATCCGTGATCTCTAGTGTGGAATCGATAGAAAATGACCCTTCAATAAAGTTGGTATTTCGAGTTCCGCGACCGGCGTAATACTCATCTATTGCTTAGGCTATCGCACAACAGGTGCGGGACCAGCAGTCAATTCCTCCACATTGATAACAAAGATCATGCTGATTCTGGTGGCAGCGGGCCTGACCAGTGTTCCTTTCAACTCGGGCTTGCTGAGTTATGGCATCATGGTTCCTAGCACGTGGGCCTTGGCCACGTGGAGCCTGATTATGTGGCCTCTTGGGCTTTGGCCAAGTGGCAGACAGTCATATGGGCTAATTTTGTTCTGCCAATCATGTCTTGCTTCAAGCAAGAAAATGGTCATCTGATGGTGAAAGTGCTCTTCTAGAGCAACCCAAAGAGTCTGTGTATCCTCTTCATCGGATACTCACCTTGGAGTGTTTTCTCCATATGATTCCTTTGAAAATTATGGCACTCATATTAAAAGCCTCAATGACGACATTGTTAGCATTGATTGTTGATCTCATCTTCTTTGCAATCAGATGAATTTTCACATCTTGAGTTCACTTTAGATAGTTTCTTCTGGAGACCTCCAAAGCAACAAAGTCAAACATGTTGAGATTTGACATTTCTTACAGGAAAGGAACAAATAATATTAGTGCTATGGGTAATATCATCCATAAGCAAGTAATGAGAACTTCAGGTTCTATAACATGGTATGAAAAATCGGATTAGACATGTAAAATCTACTGGTTTTATCGTGTGTGGTGAATTTATGAAGGAAACTTCAAGTTTCTTAAACGGCATTATCGAAACTACAAGTTCGATATATGTATGAACTACTGGTTCATTTAGAACTTTTAGTTCATTAGGTACCTGCATTTTCTACACATATATTCTAGTGCAAAAATTTAGACAAGTAACACAATAACATTGAATTGAGCAAATTGAAATAATCTCACAAATTTGGATAAATAAAAATCACAAATCAATTGAGATATTAATTGCATGCTGGTAATATAACATATTAATTATCACACAATTATGTGAATAAATGCTTCTGGCAATTAATTACACATATTTAAATATGGTGAATCTATTTACAATATCAACTCATTTTTCCTTTTATTTGATTCTGCTGGACCAAAGGAGTGGGCTTGATAGTGAAGCCTATCGGGCTTAGTCTGCGGGCTTGTGACCCGGCCTTTTATGCGTAATTCAATGGTGTGTGGGGCCTGCTGGGCTGCTAGGTCCTGCTGAGGGAGAGTGGGCCTGCTGGGCTCAAGCTGGTCTGCCAAGGAATGAAAAATTATTACTCAACTATTTCGGTAACTCCAATTGAATACGACCAGGTAAGGAAAGATGAGGTTTAGGTGGAGCGAGGCTCTCTTAAGTACACAGCCTCATCTGAACCTTGCCTAGACATCGCATCCAACTGGATGAGCCTAGTTTGAGAAGATTCATAACTTTTGTCATGGCAACATGTGGTGAGCTTCTGTTCTGGTCTTGCAACTTGGGCTTGATTTGAGCTTCTGACTCAGCCTCATTTAATATTCACAATTATAACATAATTAAATTCAATATATGTTATTAAATCATAACATAAATAAATTAATACAGCGGTTATGTACCTAAGGAAATGGGTTCAAATCCCATTAATGCTTCTGGCATTTCGTATAGGTAATAAATTGGGTAAATGCTTCTGGCATAATGTTTATGTAATAATCGCATAATAATTTAGCCCATAATACTTCTAGCATAAGGAATTATAATGGCATAATTCAAATTTGTGAAACCAAAAATTAAGCCCATAATTCTTATATCATAATTTGCGCAATAATTCAGAATTGTCTCAATGTGATAATGAAGTGATTGTGGTAATGAGCATAAATTACTATGGTAATTGCTTTAGATAAAATCAATCAAAATCAAATCACGGGTTGATCAATCACCAATTAATTGGTCTCAAATCTGCTTCTGGCAGAATTAATACTAAATAGTGTTAACACATACTAACTTGCCATAGTGGTACTATTTGGTACTACTGGACCAAGTACTACAGATATATAGTTGCAGTCCATAAATTTTTCTCTTTTCTTTTCCAATCAAACAATCCAAAACATGAACAAATATATATATTTCAAATAAAACAATCAGAATTTAGGGTTCATGCATCATGGAGGATTTTTCATGTTCAATCAATAGGCTCAATAAGCATGAATAAAATTAGATTTTGGAAAACATTACTTGATGAAGGACAGATGAATCTTCAGTTTATATGTGCAGAACTGAGAAGGTTGTCTTCTCAGCCAATCCAAGAGCTATTCGCCTCTTCTGGACAGCTCCCACTTCGAATGGTGTACAGGTCTCAAAACGACTCCAATGGGGCTGAAATTTGGAGGGCAGATAGAAGAGGCAGAGATGAACAACTTTCATGAAGGAAAGATTTTGATCTGAGGTCCTGATCAAGAGGTTTCGGGGCGTGCAAACAGGCTGCAGCAGGAGGGGTTTTTTCCTGGCTATGGCTTGGGTTAGAGTTTTCGTGCTGATAACGTGTTGTAAAACAGAAAAGTTTTTGAGAGAGAGAGAGAGTTTGGACACAGAGAATAGAATGTGTGTATTATTCATCTCACCATGAGGGGGTTTATATAGGAGTACATGATGTATACAAATAGGCAACGTTTAATAGCAACGTCAATTACTCCTATTCACAATCCTATCACTCACTAATCTATAGTGAAAGGCATATATGACTCTCCATCTATTTACATGATATTAGCCATAATTATTTACAACAATGCCATACTATTTAGTTTAAAAGCTCGGAACAAATTCTCGTCTATGTTGCGTTACATAAAACTTGCAGCCCAAAAGATAAACTCCTTTTTCCTCCTAATTTTAGTTCTTCCTAGCACTGCTGCAATCTGCAATCTGAATTGGTTAGTTAGGTTCTTCAAATTTTTTAAAATTGCAGAGATTGTAGCTAACGAAACTCCACTGGTGATTTGAATATCAACCATAAGACCCTGCCAGGTCCTTTTAATTAATGCCATCCCACCTTCAGAAGATCTAACACTATCATACAAAACTGGGGGAGCAGATTGATCTAATACAGCAGTTACATTCTTTTTCATGTATCAGACTGAAAAACTTCCAAAACCAACAATTACACACCACCACTCCCTGCAATACATGAATCACTACAGTACAAAGATCACCAGTTTCCGTGGCAAAATATCTTCTGCTTCTCAGCCATGGTCAACTTATAAAAAGAAATGATATGAAAGTCACAAGAAAGCAAGTGAAAATCCATGCTGGAACTCCCTTCACCGTGGCAGAGGAGGAAGTGGAAGATATTGCCGTTGTATTACTACTAGCTATAGTTTTGTTGCTCCTGTATTCAAAGTTGCAAATCAAGAAAAAACTTGGTAAGTATAGAGTTAACATTGATATTGATAAACAAAAATTGGAACTAGGTTTGTTGGATATGTAAAACTCACCCTGCAGTCATATAGATGCAGCTGTCATAGCCTGCACGAATGAAAATCAGTTTTTGGTTAGTCCTTTCAAATGAGATTCACAAGCATAAAGTACTTAAACAAGTGTGATATAAAAGAAGACATTGGATCGTTGTAGACATACTTGGGTTCTTATCGACTTTAATCCCTGACCCTCCAAAACTGCAAGCAATATCTGTAGCCCCATTTTGCTGGTAATAAACATTGAAAGCGTAAGATGCATGAGACACTGTATTATCAGGCTCAAAACAAGGCTGGCTAGGCTGAATCGGTGTACAGTCCACATTCCCAGAACCACAAGCCCAGTCTAAAGCATTCTGCAAGTCCGCTTCAGAAGCTTTACTTGAAGCAATGCACCAAGTTGTTGTTCCATTTGAACTGGTAACATTAGCATCTGTGTTCATATCCATAGCATTTTTTCCGGTGAAATCCAGGTTGTAGACGCTTGTCTGGTCAGGATAAAATAGCCCCCAATTCCTCTCAGATTCCAACCCAGGCTTCCTATTTTCATTGAACAAAGAAAAGAGGTAGGTATCCACCTTCTGTCCAGGCTTCGCAGGTGTGCCAGTATTGTTAATGACATGGCGAATCAGATTTGTATTGTAAGTTTGGGCATTGTCAGGAGTTGCAGCTGTCTCTTTTGGTGATCCTTTCGACGGCCAGCCTGTCTCAGTGACCATAATATTGATTGTTCTGAAATTCAGAGCCATCAGTGCATAATATATAGCATCAATCTGAGCATCAAACATGTTAGTGTACAGCAAACCGGTGTTTGGATCAATAACTTCCGAGGATGCCTGAAATAGAGCGTAGTCAAGAGTGACATTGCTTGGGGAATCTCTGTAAGCATAGTATGGATATATATCAATCATGAAGGGTGACTGGTTTTCGGCAAGAAATTCCAACATGGGCTTCAGGAAAGATGCATAGCTGCTACTAAACGCCCCTGCAGAGGGAGGGAATGATCTAGACAGAACACCGAGGGAATGTGTACTTGATACTTTAATCTTCTTATTAAGACCAGCTTTCTTCAGTGCTGTGAGGACATTTCTCATGGCAGGTACTACAAGGGCAGAGACATTACCGGTGGTCTCAGTTACTTCAGCTCCAACTGTTATGTATGTGATCTTTGTAGCTGGATAGTAAGGCAGAATGCTGTTCTTAAGCCAGGTATCTGCATTAGTTTGGAACTGAGAAAATGGCAACAAGTCTGAATTCGGAACCCCAATCATAAGTTCAACACCAGTGTTTGCAAAGGCCTTGAGGACCTGTATGTTAGAGTCATAAATCCGAACATATTTGATGTTGTGAAGCTGCACAAGCTGAGCAGCTTTGTCAGGTGTAGGAAGGTCATCAGCATTTCTTCCATAGCAAATTCCCACAATGCTTCCTTGGCAAAGATCTGTAACACAATTCAGATGATTCAGGCAAATGAGTATTCTGAAGACATGGGTTAACAAAGGACTGATTAAGAAGGACTAAATATAGAAACACTAAAAAGATTTAGGATCAAAACACAAAAACCATACGTAGTGTCTAGTTCCTAATAGTCATACCCATTGTTAAACAATTTCAACAGTTACTACTCAGAACATAGGTTTCCCTTCAATAGTTAAATCCATCTTCTACTATGATTACATGAATGGCAAGCTAGCCCGCAAAGAACCCTATCTCAAACCCTATCAACCACCTACTCACTATAGCTTATAAGGTAAAAAAAACACAGTAAAGTACATCAAATTGAAGATTAGCCATTTTACCCACAGCAACCAACTATCAATGACTGTTCTTTTCATATCATTTTTACAAAATGTATAATGCCAAACTGAATAGGGTCTCAAAAACTCCACTCCATTATTGAATTGTAGCTGTCCATCAAAGGCATAATCAGAAACCCCACTAAGGCACCAACTTGCAAAAATACAAATACAGGCATTGCAGAACACTTCAAAAGAATACATAGATAAAGTTCCAAACTAAACCTACCAGTTGACCAAAAATCCAAAATATACCCAGAAAAGTTTGAAGTCCTAAATACATTAGTATTTGATCGCTGAACTAAGCTCTCAGTAAAAAATAATGACCCCTGGAGCTAAAAGCAAGCTAAGCACCTAAGCCTATAGTCCTTCCACCAAAATACCAATCATTACTCAGAAAAAAAAAATATGAACTTGAAAACTTTAAACTGCTAGACTCTTTTAGGATCCAAGGCAACGTCTTTAAGAAGAAAAGGTGAAAACTACAGAAACCCAATAGGCCAATAATGCAGCTAAAGTGGAAACTTGCAAGAAATCCCACCGACATTTTCTATTTCATGTGTGGATTTGCAAATGTTCATCAGATACCGCTACACTAGAACAAACAAAGATTCAAAGAAGGCAAAAATTCAGCTGAGACATTAACCCCCATTACATACAGAACAGAAAGAAAGTAAATTCAAAGAGATTAAAGAAGAACAAGAAGAACCCAGAAAGAGAAACAAACCCAAAAGTACAAGCAGCTGTGAGAGGGCAAAGACAAGCCTGAACCCACTAGCCATTGCTCTCTTTCTCAAACTTCTTCAACCCACAAAAATCAAGCAAAGTCTTCAACTTTCTTGCTCCTCCTACTTCTGAGATGGCAAAGTCTTCAACTTTCTTGCTTCTTCTTGATACCAACGGCTCTATTCTCTTTTAAGCTCAGAGCTCGAGAGTGAAAAGCACACTTGCTATGAGCTTCGTGGAGTTCAATCTTGAGCAGTACAGTCTTTAGTGCTTGTGTCAGGGACACAGGACCGGACTTGGGGCCATGATTATGAAATTTGGTTTAATCAATGGCCTCGGTTCCGGAACCTTTTCGGATGTCTGCTGGTTCCCCACATATTTATATGTCTAAACTCTACTGGGTGATACTTAGCTACACTCCACTTGAACGGTTCTATTCCCAGGACTGGTTTGAGTTTAAATATTCAATTTTTTTCTGCAGGGTTACACAAATCTTTTTTTCTTGCTTTTGGGATTTTTGGTCTCCTTTGCCTGGCTTTTTGTTTAGTGGAATGACCAAAAATGTAGGGTAAATGTAGCTGGATTTACTTTCGGTACATCCAAGAATGTTTATTATATTGAAGAAAAAAAATTACGAAATGAAGACTAGTCAATAGAAATTGAAGACTCAAAACTGCAAGTGACCTAGTAGTTCTTGTTTAGTTTGGTGTGCTCCCCAATCTAGGTTTGAAACCCCGAAGCTGTCAAAGTAGTCAGACACTGTGCTGCAATGCACAGTTAGAGCATTTCACATGCGCCGAAGGGGTTTATCTTGGGCCTAGAAAGCCTTTGGGTTCCCCTTGACAAAGTCAAAAAAAAAAAAAATTGAAGACCACAGGGAGATATTTCTAGTAGATACGTGACACATTCGATTTTTCGAAATGTGATAATGTTACATTGTCACATAATTATTAAAAAAATTGCGAATGTCAAAATTTAACAAAATTTTAAAGATATTATCCAAAAATATATAAATGGAGACTCTTAACTTTTAAAGCAACCCAAATAGGACTTTGCTCCGAGAAACCAGTAAAGAATTCTAGGGTTGGAAATCGCAGGGGAAAAGTCGCAGCCTATCCGGCAGCGCCCCAGCGTCGATTGTGGTTCCCTGCCGCATCGACGAGCGGCGGGTGTTGCCGGATGGGTTATTGGGGTCTCTGGCTACTCAGTCTTGCTTTCTATCAGACCGTCTGGGTTGTGACGATTCTTCTCTCTTCTCAGGCGGCAACGCTGGTGTGGATGATGGGTAATGGGCGATTGATGGCGGCGCAGGGGTGGAGCAAGTGGACAGTGGCCGGATCATGGCAGCGGCATGCCATGGATCGTACGGCGCTGGGTGCTTCTTTGCGGTGGGATGCTAGGCGGAGATTTCAGTGGTAGTCTCGGGTTCTTAAGCTGAAGGACGCAGACTCTTGGAGTTCTCTCACTCCGAGGTGGCAAGGCACATGGCTTGCTGTGTGGTTTGGGTTCTTCCGGCGAGGTGAGCTCGAAGGGGTAACCTTGTGGTGGTGGTGGTCTGCCAGCGAGGCTCCTGGGGAGAAGGATGAGGATTGTGGTGGCTATTTTTTATTTTTGTCTTTGTTTAAAGATGTGATTTTGGTTAGGTTTTCTTGGTCATTAGCATGTCCCTACTCCTTTTGAGCTAGGGTTGGGTCAATTTGAGGTGCCATGGATATGGTGTCATTCCTGGGGACGAATTGGTTTAATTTTGGTGTTATCTTATGGTCAGTGTGCTGACGAGCGATCCTTGCACGTGGTCTGGTATCTTGGGGACGCAGTGTGGAAGAGGGCGTTGGTTTTCTGGCAATTGTCCATGAGGTGGTATGAAGATTCTCGGGATTCCTTGTAGCCCGAGAGGTTGGGCGATATAGGTAGTTAGGGCCGGGGTTGGGCCCTTTCTGCTCATGGAGGTCATTCATGATGACGAACCCGTAACTGGTTTAGGTTTTAGGAAGGAGAGTGGGGAGATCATGTCCACCACCGGTCTTTCCCGTATGATGTAATTTTGATTATTGTCAATTAAGGATTCTTATTCTCAAAAAAAAAAAAAAAAAAAAAAAAAAAGACTCTTAATTTGTTGTAGTTTTTGGATTTGTTTACTTAATATATCATCGCATCATTGGACTTGAATATCAGTCTGTACTCAATTACTGGGTGCAGAACTAACACGCTTTAATTTCCAGAATAGTTTTCTTCAGGTAAGTGATTAAACAAAAAAAGATATTATCTACTCTTTGAGCTGAACAGAAACATACACAGGTAAAACAACATTGAAGATCAGTATTATATTCCATCAAATCCCTCAATTAACATTGAATAGGTCTCAGGATGAAGCTTGTAACCCATATTTTCGATGACGGTTACCATCTCAGAGCATCTATTGATATGACCCCTCTTAAGTAAACCTTCAAGAAGAACTTTCCAGGCTACTTCATCGTAGTTATACGCGCAACAAAGAATTCTGCAGAAAACAGAATTTGCCTTCTCGTTATTCTCTTCTTCAAAAAGTCCACATACAAGCAATTTGCACGACTCCAATGCTGGTAAATAACCAAGCTGAATCATAGCGTCCACCAGAATAGCTGCTTCTCCATACACTTTCAACTCGCAGCAACATTTAAGAAGAGAGTTACAAATATCCTCACTAGGAGAAATGCTGGTATCTCTCATATGAGCATACAACTTACGGGCTACTTCCAAGTTCCTAACTTTGCAAAGTGCTACTATAAGCTCGCCGTAAGTTTTCACATTCGGTGCACAACCATGTTCATTCATCTTCTCAAGGAGCTCTAAAGCAATTTCAAAATCCACTGTCTTCCACATATCAGCTGATGGGACACTTGAAACCATATGAAGTCCTACTACATTTTCGTCGGTCTGCAGCAACTTTTCATTTGACAGGTGTTTGATGAGCAAGTAATAGATGCGATGACAAGGGTTGCAATGAGCATCAAACATGCGCTTAAAGACATCAAATGCAGAATCTATTAATCCCAAACGAAGATATGCCTCGATTAAAAATGCGTATGTCAATGAATCTGCAGAAATTCCTTCTTCATCCATCTTAGTCATTACCTTCTCTGCTTCTTTTATATTATCTATGCTGCAATATGCATGAACAAATGTACCGTACATAACTGCATCAGGTCGGTAACCAAGAGAAACAAATTCATTCAAAAACCTCTGAGCATGGTTGAAATCCCCTTCTTTCAGCACATGGTTAATTAGAACGTTACAAGTGTGGACTGTAGGCTTCACACCACTACTTAGCATCTGTTCCACCACTGATAATGCTTCCTTTGTTTTTCCCTCTTTGCACAGCCCACCTAGGAAGGCACAGTAAGTATATGAGTTTGGGAAACAACCCTCGGCAAGCATTCTATTAAATAAAGTGCGAGCATCATCGATTTTCCCAACCTTGCAGTAACCATCAAGTAAAGCAGTAAATATCACTTCATTAGACTTGATGCCTTTGTCCTTGAGAGAATCGAAGAGGACTTGAGCTTCTTCTAATCTCCCCAACTTACAGAGACTGTCGATGATAACACTGTAAGTCCACTGGTCAGGAACTAAACCACTATGTTTCATCAAACTAAGCAACCTATAAGCACTATCTACATGACCTGCTTTACACTGCCCATTGATCAATGAATTATATGTAATCCGGTCTGGTGAGAGCTTCCGTTCAAGCATCCTATCAAGAAGCGCCATTGCCTGGTGCACATTATTCCTTTTACAAAACCCATGAATCAATTCAGTAAAGGTGCGAGCATTTGGACGACAGTTGTTAGATTCCATCAAACCCAGAATCCCAAACGCAGCCTCAACCGCTCCCTCCTTGCAATACCCATCAATCAATGCATTGTAGGTGACAACATCGGGAACCAACCCTTTCCCCGACATCAGGTCTAGAACCTTGCTAGCATACTGAAGCTTGTTTTCGTCACACAGGCTAGTAATGAGCACATTATAAGTATTTACACTAGGCTCACAACCCTTCTCTTTCATCTCCTTAAACAAACTCATCCCTTCCAATCTCCTCCCCCCTCTACACAATGCATGAATAAGAACATTATACGTGGGCGCATCTGGTAAACACTCATCCTTCTCCATATTAGAGTACAACTCAAACGCCTCGTGACTCCTGCCAGCCTCACAGAGCCCGTGTATCAACACATTGTAGGAAACCACATCTCTTGCACAACCCTTGTTGGGGATGGCCTTAAAAGTCCTGTAAGCACTATCCACATCCTTATTCCTACAATGCCCCATTATCAAAGAATTGAAAGTATTGGTATTCGGCTTCAAACCCGCCTCAACGATCTTACCAACATAGACACCAGCCTCAACTACATTGCCTAATCTACAATAAGCATTCACCATGATATTATATATATGCAAATCAGGGGAGATTTTATCCTCCAGCATTTCCAAATACAACATTTTCAAATCTTGAATCCCTAACAACTTGGAAACTGAGAATAAAAGAGAATCATAACACCTGAGAGTGATGTTGAACCCGAATTCGTGCTTGAACCGGCGCAACCGGTCCAGCACGAACCGGGCGTCGGCGTTAGAAATTGAAGCCTTAATCATGGAAATGCGGACCCTCTCGGCGGGGCCGGAGGAGAAGCCGTTGCGGAGGAGGAGGGCGAGGAGGGAGGAGTGGGAGTGGACGTTGTGGTGGAATTTGGGGTGGTTGTGGGCGAGCCAGGTGAAGAAGTGGAGGGCGGTTCGGGGGTGGACCGGGTTGAGGGAGAAGAGGGAGGAGACGTGGGAGGGGGATATGGAGGGGATAAGGGCTTTGAGGGAGGGGTGTTTTTGCCAGTTTGGGCGGCAGAGGATGGCGAAGAGCTGGCAAGGGAGGTTGTCCGCTGGTGCTGGTGCTGGTGCTGGTGCTGGTGCTGGAATCCTCCTCCTCCTACAGCTGCTGTAGGAGGAGGAGGAGGAGGAGGAGAACAAGAGTTGGTGCTTGAACGTGCCCGTCGGTTTTCTAATCATCAAGGCGGCGGCGGCGGCGGCGTGGCAAGTTTTTTGATTTAGGGTTTAGGGTTTAAGGGTTTTTTTTTTTTTTCAGGGTTTAATGTTTAAAAGGTTTAAGGGCCCTTTTGGGCTTATGGAATAGCACCAAAATTAGGCAAATCCAAAATTGCCAAAGGCTATCCACATTTTTAGTTACCAATGCTATATATATAGGTTCAGAACTTCAGATGCATATTATTCGGTAATTGTGGATTTTTAATAAAACATTTTAGTAGTAGATTACATTTGAAATGATTTTACATATGACTTTCAGACACAATAAATTTCACAAATATCTCATTTTACCTATATCAAAGCATAATTTTACGTTTCATAATATATACCAATAATCTACGCAATCGATATACAACTACCTGATTAATGATGTAATCGAATAACAAACATGATTAATAAAATATAGGGGCCGTGACCACTTACCCACTTTCAACATAAAAATTGCTCACTTACTCCACCAAGAGTTTTTTAATCTCATTTACCCAATCTAACCGTCGATGACAGTTTTACCCTCATTTTAATTAACAAATTACATTCATCTCTCTCTCCCCCCTCCCATCTTCGATCTATTTTCTCCCTCCTCCAGACCCGATCTCTCTCTCTCTCTCCGGCCGGCGACATGTTGACCACAGATCCGTCCAAAACAACGACTCAATCAACTCGGACTCGTAACTCACCTGCAACGCACAAGAACCTACACATTGACGCCTTTCTCTTTCTCATGCCTGTTCGTCGAATTCTAATCCGCCGATCGCAGATCTCTCGCCGACTTGATGCTCGACCGCGGCGTCTACGACGGCGTCTCCACTTCTCTGCTGCGATTCCATACCTCCCGGAATCCCTTACCTTCAGTCATAATCAAATCACTTCTCTGCTGCGATTCCATACCTCCCGGAATCCCTTACCTTCAGTCATAATCAAAACTGTACCAAAACGGAGACCGAGATTCACAAATAGAGCACCGACCGAAAACGATCGAAACGGTTGCTGCGTTTTTTTTATTTATTTAAGAATTGTTGTTCAGTTTTTTTTTTTGGCAAGGAATAGCATTTTTTTTTTTGAATGTCTATTGGATTGGAGGCCAATGATCTACTATCTGTTCAACAATGTGAGTAATCTGACATTGCAATGTAACTGTGGGGTTTGTTTGATGGTCTACTGGGGGGCAGTAGACACATTATTGGCCCCCAGTAGACTTTGATACGAGGGACATGGATCATTATAGTGAGGTGTTTTGATAAGTTACCTGTTGTTTTCTGTGTATTAAAGTCAAATTATCTGTGAATCCTACAAAATGGTGCATTTTTGATGTTCTATTGGGAGGCAGTAGAGACATTGGACTTTGTATTGGGGGGCAATAGTATGATTATTGGGAGGCACTAATATGATTATTGGGGGCCAATAATATGATTATAAATTGATCAATTGTGCCTGTAGTGTATTCATTTTGGTTTTGAGAGTTCATACAATTCACTGGACGGCAATAATATGATTTTTGGGAGGCAATAATATGATTACTGGGGGGCAATAATAGCCGGATTCCGGATTCCGGTCATCGGTCGCCGGAGTTCGGTTACCGGTTCCCGGAATCCGGTCATCGGTCGCCGGAATCCGATCACCGGTCACAGGAGTCCGCGGCTGCCACTGGTCACCGGAGCTTAGCAAGGTGGAGGATGATTTCTCTCTCTAAGTGAGAAAGAAGGAAAGGGCAAAAAAGTCTCAAAAATAAATAAAAAGAATTAAAAAAGAATTAATTGGGTAAAGGGGAAATAATCCCTTAGAGTGTTTTGGGTAAATGGGGTTTTTAAACTCTTCGTTGTGCAAGTGGGCAATTGTTAAGCTGAAATTGGGTAAATGATCATTTCCCCTAAAATATATCCTAGCCACAATAATTATCTTTCTATTTAAGAATCTGACAGTACGAGTACATAAGAATGCGAGAGACGGAGGGATGCTCTACTAGTCAATTAAATTGTACCAAGCTGTGCACTACTGTTATTGAATTTAAATCCAATAGTGGAGGATAATGAGCATTCTTAGTGCCTTATTATTTTCTACTCTGGGATCTAATTCCAACTACACGTCAGTCAACACGAGTGAATACGGAATTAACTAACCATCTGAACAGGACTATATTTGAGTCTACGTACGGCAGACTGTCCAATACATTGCATCATGGAAAGAGATTTGGTCTTCCACTTGGGACTACGTCGTTGGTGAATACAATACCAAAAACACTTCCACCAAGCAACAAAGTACGACATATACTACGATTTGTCACTATTAGATTTCTAATCCAACAGTAGAATTTCCGAACACAAAAAGCATGGCCAAACATCTTACCAAGTTCTCTGCTTTTTTGGTCACAAGTCTTGCCAGATCTTTTACTACAATGATTAAAAGACACCAAGGGCGCATGAAATCAGAGCATCAAAATTCAAAAGATTTTTATGACACCTAATTAGTCTATCATTCATGGTGCCTGAATACAAATCCTGACCATAAGTGAATGCCAGAAAAAGACGATCATTTGTAAAATACAATAGAAACTGAATAGCTAAACGTGTGTATCATATACCTAACAAACCAATTTTCTCTACTTGCCGCCACCATTTGACGCGAGTCCGTCCACATAAGGATGATGATATGATCACTTCTGACAAACTCATTGTTTTGCATCTTATCTTTGTTTTAGTAGTTAATCAATGAATGATACATGAGCTACTTTTAAAGCCACAAACCAACAACACTAAAGATTGAAACAAAATTAGCAAGTGGCTAGTAAACCCCGTCTATACAACACATGGATGAGATGAATTAAGTCTTTTGCCTTTTTTGCTTATGGCTCTCATTGCCATCTTTTCTTTCCCTTCTTCCTTTCTTGGGTCCCTGGCATTAGATTATAACAAATCAATTAGCAACTTCTGCTCTTTGCCTACTGACACGAAGTATAATCATGAAGAAATAAGTACAAAAAGGAAGCTAAAGTATACCTGAGCACTGAGAGACTTAAGGGGGTCCTTATCTTTCTTGAATTTTTTCTTGAATCCACGGCGACCAGGGTTGTTGTTACCCATTGCAGCTCTCGCAAGCTTAACTCTCTTGCTGGCTTCTTTAGTTGTTGCATCCAACAGATAATCAGGCACAACTCGCAGGTGAGGAGCAGGGGGCTTCTTGCTCAAAACCTTGTCATGTTTCAACAGATCTGCGCAAAAAAAAAAAAAAATGAAAATTAATAATGCGCATGTCTTGCAACTTGAAATGATACAGCAAGTATAATTTAAGACTCAAATACATCCAACCACACAAGTTTGGTACCTAGATCCTTTTGGTTGGCTTCAAAATGAGCCTTCAACCTGAACAGATAGAAGCAGATCATTAGAAAACTAAAACTACAAATACTGTGGTATAGAGGTAATGCAGAGAAACCAAAGATTGAAACCTGAAATTGAAAGCACTGAATGTGATGATATTGGTTCATTTAACATGCATCAAGTCTAATTTTGCAAGAAATATGGCGCAAAAGAATTCATATTGATAAAGAAAAGCAATGATTGTTGATCGATACTCACTTTTCAGAATTGAGAATTTCATTCCTCAAATCCTGAGCTCGGGATTCTCTCACGGCAAGTTTTGTCACACTCTTTGAGACATCCTGCATAATTCACATTTTAGCATTAATGACCGTCCACCCTATCTTTCTATCTTTCAATGCAATGTCAGAATTAGGAATCACACGAATGCAACTTAAAAAAGGTGATTAAGAAAATTAAAACATAGCCACAGAATCAGAACAATCACCTCAGCTCTATATCTTAAAGACTCCACTGCATTCTTGGTCAGTAAAGTAAATGGAACAAGTTTATTTGAATCATTTTCTTCATCATCACCCAAAAAGGACTTTATCTCTTCAAAAACTTTCATCTCATCTGGAGAAACCTGTAACAAAAAGCTAAAATTATCAAAATCTTATGCAAGATAAGAACATGATCATTTCTGACATTATTTAAACCTCCTGGGGTAACAGTTAATTTGTTAAGGCATCAAGTAACTTGAATAGTTCACAAAGGATGCATGGGGTTATGCGGAGTAGATGTGAAATTCAGACTATTGATTCCAATTATGTAACTATTATGTAGAAAGATGATAAAGTAATCTGGAGTTCGCATCCAAAACCAATTGGCAATGGATGGAGTGGCCCAAACCCTTATAAACCTATAGGCCTATAGGCAAGGTCCCATTTTTCCCATGTGGGATAACATATATTCTCAACACGCCCCCGCACGTGTGGCTCAAGCCATACACGTGGACAACTTTTGGGTGACGTGGAGCCCGTGTGGCCGTTAGGCTTGCACACGTGGGTAACCCGCTCTGATACCATGATAAAGTAATCTAGGGTTCGCATCTAAAACCAATTGGCAATGGATGGAGTGGCCCAAACCCTTATAAACCTATAGGCCTATAGGGCTATAGGCAAGGTCCCATTTTTCCCATGTGGGATAACATATATTCTCAACAAAAGATCAACCACCGTTCTACTAGGTGTTATTCCTTACAAAACAACAAAAGGTCCTTAAATTGTCTAACAAACTCACAAGAGACACAGAAGCACCAGTACTATATGCTCTTCCAGTACGACCAATACGATGAACATATCCTTCAACACTTGGAGGCATATCAAAATTCAGGACCTGCAAAAAAGAAAAGAGCAGATATTGTTAATGGCATATCAGATGGTAATTTACTAAGTTTTCTTTTTCAGAAAACAAGAAACAGATAAATAAATCTACAATAGGAAGTACTCAATCTACATCAAAAGTGAGCAAGCAGTCCAGCAAAAACAAAAACAACCCAAAACAAAGTCAAGTGGCTACTCAAGAAACAACCATCAGCTCATGAAACAGCAGCAGCCCCAATCAATATGAATAAAAGGTATAATTTCATCTGGGGGGAGGTATGATATATTTGTGGTTTCGCGGTAGAACCCCATTCCAACAATTGTTGCCAAACCGGCAAAAAGAAGCAGCTTCTCTTGTAGCAGTTAAATTAGGTTCACATATAGGTAGCTAACATGATTGGGAAAACAAACTCAAGCCTTTGTAATTAAAATAAATAAATAAATAAAAATTAACAAATAAGACTGAAGTCTGCAACTCGTGGCTCTGAAATAGTGAATGATAAAAAGAACACAAAAAACTTCAAATTTTAAACAAGTAAAATGCAATGCGTATTTCGGGCCATTGTAATTTACCAGGATCTATGGTTAGGAGATATACTTGCATTGTTACAGAAATTCAGCAATTCTATACATGGTAATGAATACACTAAACGGTAAAACCCACAAATTACTAATAAGTGAATCTAATTATAGCAACAGCAAAGCAAACTCTAATTTGCAGTTTGACAAGTCGTAAATAAATCATCTAGGATGATATATCATACCCCAGAAACTGCCGTAGTCTCTGAAGGTAAAGTTTAATCACCATCCCCATAGCAACGCAGATAGTAATGACATACCGTGTGTACATTTTTGAAGTCAATTCCTCGCACCACTCCAAATTCAGAGTCAGCTTTGGGTTTGAGTTTAGAATGTCGTTTAGAATTTTTTGAATCGATCTTTTTCTGATCATTTTCTTTTTTCTCCATTGTTTCGCTGTCATCGGTTGCAATCAAGTAATCAAAAAGACCAGCATTGAATTCCTGTTGAATGAAGGTGGTGAGGATTTTGCGAAATGTCATTCTCACTGAAAATTTAGCCAAGTAACTTTATCTGTTATCCAATTGCAATATCAATTGTTTTGTGCTTTCAAACCTCAAGAATGTGGATACGAGAATTTTGTGGCAACTCAGAATTCAAAACAGCAGATCTTATGCCAAACTGCACAAACAAGAAGAAATCAATTTCTACAATAGTAACTTAGCCTCTATTGATGCATGTAAAGGAAATCCATTTACCTTTTCCAAAAATAGCTTTATTCTGAAGGATGTGTCTATTGTATTAGTAAATATCAGAACCTTTTTCTGAACCAACTCCAACTTTAAGAGGGAAAGGATGTATAGTAACTTGTCACGAGCAGTGCATGATATCTATGAAACAATAAAAAGAAAAATATAAGTTGTTAACCCTAAATTTATAGAATTTATAAAATTTAAACATGCAAAAATTAGTAAAGATCGCTGGTATATGTTTAAGAGCATTAATATTCTTACCCAGGACTGCTCAACATTTTTTGGGATGACCTCATCCTTGATATCTCCAACTTCGGGCAAAGTTAAAATATAGGAATTATGTAGAATAAGCTTCTTTAGCTTCTCGACATCATCACTGCCAAGTATATAGGTATCAGATATATGGTGTAAAAAAAAATGAAAAAAAAAAAATGCAACCTTTGAGCCTTCAAGAGATATATAGTATCACAAAACACACTGTGCTTAACATCCTAGCTCCTTAAAACTTGCAGAAATAAGAACTTGTAGACATATTCAGTGAACAAAAAACCTTGCTGTGGCAGACATAAGAAGAGATTGACAACGTTTAGGAATGTGAGGTGTCAAAGCTTTTATGTCTTCCTCATATCCATATGACAAGAGAAGATCTGCCTGAAACAAAATATAGTTCAATACTCTCTCGACAGAAATTGCAAAATAATCATTCTTTACAACTTATGGGAAAATGTGAATATCATGTAACAGATTAAAGACTATATTTTTGCAGTAAATAGAAAGATCCTAGGATGTCCCACAACAATTGAATGGACTTTAAAATTAACAATCAACTTGTCAGCAAACAGAATGGCCCCGGCCCTCACCTCATCAAGCACAAGCATTTCTAGTGAATCACCGATGGATGTTGCTTGAAGAACACCATGCGACAAGCATTTGTTTACGCAAGCTGGAGTCGAAACCAGAATCTCAGGCGGGCCCGCCAAAGCTGTGCGCTGCATTTGTGGATAAGATAAAAGAGTTAGCAAAGTGAATTTGGACAAAATGCATAGGCAAAATCTCCTTATTATGTTGGAAAAAGAAACTGAACGAACCAAATCAGAAGTAGGCATGTTGCTTGTCAACTGTACGACTTTCAATGGAACTCTACACAGCTCAATCAACGACCGGACCTCCTTATAAACCTGCAAGCAAACACACCATAAACTCAATTTAATGGAATGGAGCAGTATATAAGAACATTACACAAACAATTGGAAGCCGAAAATGTACCTGCTGAGAGAGTTCCCTAGTTGGGACCAAAACAATGGCAGTAGGAGCAAGTTTCTTGGTTGATGATTCTTGTGAAGCAGAAGCAGTAAACAGCTTCTGAAGCAGAGGCAGTAGGTAAGCAAAGGTCTTTCCAGAACCAGTCTTTGCTCTGGCCACCACATCCTTACCCTCCTGATCGAAACCCCCAATTTGCAGTAAAACAATCAATTCTTTCAACAGTAAATTTCATTCGTTGGAAGAGAGAGAGAGAGAGAGAGAGAGAATTTTACAAGGATGAGAGGAATAGCGACTCGCTGAATTGGGGTGGGCTTGAGAATCTTCTTCTTGTTTAGCGCCCGAATAAGACGGCCATCCAATCCGAGATTTTCGAAGGTCTGGTCCTCCTCTTCTTCTTCGCTTTCGATCTCCTTTTCCAGTGTTTCAGCCATTGAAGTCTGTAGCTTTCAAGCTTTGTTTGGGCAGCTTCTGGGGGTTTAGGGTTTTACGAGCTTCCTGTAAAACATAAACAAACGGTGCGGCCCATTCAGGACTCTAAATGTACTATTTTGCCCTCAATATGGGCAATTTTTTTTTTTTTTTTTTGACAAGGATATAAGAGTTTGTTGTAATTTCAGAGCGAGGCCTCAGAATATATATATATATATTTTTTTGCGGTTAAGCATGAGTAGCTTTTCTTGAACAAAAAACTAATACATAGAGACCCAAAAGCCCCTCAAAGAAAACCAGTAACCAACAATAGAGCGCAAACGAAAAACAAAACAAACAAACAACAATCACCGACAAAAGCATGCATTGTATATGTTGAAGCATCACCTAGTGCAATAATATGTTGAAATATTGCAATTTATGTGTTAGTTGTTATTTTTATTTTTCGTGGGATCACATTTTGATATAGCTATTTAATTGTAATTTTTTATTTTATAAAACATGCATTTGTATAAGTGTAGTAGTCTACAAACGACTTCACGCATAAGCTACAATAATATATGTAATGAATTGCATAAACAATTTCTAATACTTCAACTATTGAAGCTTATCTTTGAATATTATGTATAAGGCATGGGTTGCATAATCCAACAGTAGAAAAGGTAATTAATTCGAGGGATAATGACCACTTACCCAGAAAATACCAAATACCACCCCATACACTCCACCAACTTATTTTAAACCCCATTCACACAAAAGTTTTCTCTTTTTCATTTCACCTTTTAATTATACCATCAGTACCCCTATCTCTCTCATTCTTGCTTTTACTTTACTTTATTTCCTATTATTTTCATTTTGATGAAACGTGGTGGGCCCATCTTGAATTTATTTGTCTAGATTATAATTGCAGCTAAAATTCATCCTCTACATTCGACGGTAAACAGTATTCCACTATTCATAATTTTGATTATTATTGACAGACTTGAATTAGTTGCTATTTGTAACAATACTAGTAAAGAATTGAAGAAAGAAAGAGAAAAGCTGAGAAAATTGAAACATCTTAGAGAAAATCTTAAGAGAGAAACTCCAGACTATTGGAATATTATTTTTAGAATTCAACAAAGAATCTATAAAATTGAACAAGAGATTGAAAGTCTCTTATATATGCTGAGCCTGAAAGAGGAACAAAAACCTCTTGATTATTTGAGCATTGGTTAGATCCGCAATTCACTGGTATCAGAGCTTGTAAAAAGAGCTCAGCAGGGGAATCCCCCAATGGGGACAATGTCTGATTTAATATTAGAGAGACTGAATTCTCTATTAAAATATTCTGATGAAAAATATCAGATCCTACAGAAGGAAATATCTAGATATCAAGAACATCTAGAAAAAATTCATGTTATAATCCACCAATTAGAAAAATTGGAAAACAAACTGGATTATATATATCAAAGAACTTCCAAAAAAGGAAGAAGAAAAGCTAACAAGTGTTAGTAGAAAAATCAATGAACAGCAAAAAACGCTGGATTCCATGAAGAATATACTGAAGGACAAGAAAGTGCCTACAGTAAAACCAAAGAAGGCTAATGGATTCAAACTATTAGAAAGACCAGAAAAGAATCCTGTTCCAAACATGATTTTTCTGGATCCCTCTACTAGTTCTACTAGTATTCGGTATGAAAAGCCGAAAGAAACTCGAGATGTCAATATGATGAGCATCTTCGGGAAAAAGAAAGGAGTACAACTCCTAAATGCTGAAGAATTTGAATACAATGAAATCGAGCGTGAGGTAAAAAACGCCTCAATTCCAAAGCTAGATTTCAAACAGATATACAAAATGGGAACATTTGACCTGATGGACAGCCATCATTTCAAATTACTGGAATTTACAACCCCCTCTACAACAGGAGAAACCGATCTTCTACTGATCACTCCTGCTGAAGTTGCCAGAGCAAGATCAAAAAATTATCAATTTATGCATATTGGAGCAGTCCAAGTAGGCATAAAACTTCTAGCTCGAGAAGGCATAAACTGTTCAGTACTATGTGTCTTACAAGACAATAGACTAACAGATTTTCAAGCTAGTCTGTTGGGAACCCTTGAAGCATCTTTATGCAATCAAGTGGCATACTTCAACTGCTTCCCAAACTCCTCAACCAGCTTGAAAGATGCAGCTCACTGTCTAAGACTGAGAGTCAAGACAGAGGACATATCTATGAAAAATGATATGCAAGAATTGGCAATAGTATACAGAATATACTATAAACTGATGAGTACCACAGTAGAGCCAAAGACAAGGATATCAAATATCCCTGGTCTTACTACCGGATTCCTCACCAGTCAAAAGAACCATTCACAACAGATCCATAAAATTACTTGGAATGAAGTAACTTTTCCCATTGAATGGAAATTATCTGGTCTGAAGCTACCAGCAGAAAGTGCAAAAGCTAAAATTTATGAAAGCAGAACGACTGGAGAAATCAGTCTGAACTTTGAAAATCACAGAAAAAGTGATGTCTGTCCTGAGAATATCAGGATAAACAAAAATCTTCTCACAAGAAGCTACAGCACTAGAGAAGCTAGTGTTAGTTGTACAAAATACTCTGAAGAACCCTCAGAGTCCATCACTGAAGAAGAATTAGAAGCTGATCTGAACATACCAGTTAATATGCTTGGAGCACAAAAGCTCTATGATCTTTATAAAGAAGCAGAATTTTGCAAAAATCCTGATCGATTAGAAAAACTAATCGAAGAAATGAAAAACTTCAATCCAGGAAAGGAAAGAAAACTCCTTCCCTACCAAGATGTTGAAATGGAAGACGGAGAAAGCTCCAAAACTTTCATCATTAGAGAAAAGGGAAAAGTGAAACTCCCTATACAGAAAGCCCTTACGGGCAGAAATGGAGAAAGAAATTCTCAAAGGTTTGTCCCAGAGGACAAGATACCCAGAGTACCAATTTCCAACTATGGTATCTGGCTAGATTTAGATAAAGCTCTAGACAAGAGGAAAACTCTTGACCAATGGGTAGACAGCCTGATGATGGCATCTGCTCTTACCCTTAGAAAATTTGAAGCTCCTGATCTTCAGATGTACTTTGAAACTACTCTCACAGGAGTAGCTAAGAAGTAAGAAGTATTAATATTCTTTCAAAGAAACAGCCAGAGGAAAAGAATGGCTGGAAGAAATCAAAACTTCAAAATCTCCGTATGATTTTGCAGCACCGCTGTACGATCAGTTCTGTGGAGATCTTGCAAATATGAGTGAAAAGGCTAGAGAAACGGCCAAATCAAATATCTACGCTCTCAAAATCTGTGACATGAGATATTTTGAAGAATACTTGAATGAATTTCAAGAATATTACTGTACAATTGGTGAACTAGAAAATAATGATCTAGTCAACCTGTTGCACAGGAAACTCCCTGAACCATGGAGAACAGCTGTGCGAGAAAGCATAGCAGAAAAACCAATTGAAAGATTTTCAGTTGGAGGAATTGCCGACAGAATCCGGCAATTACTGAAAGAACAATGCAAAGCCAATCTTAGAGCAAAGATGGCCAAGAAACAACTCAAAGGAGTTGAAAATTTTTGTTACGGAATATTGGATATGTCAACCAACTGGGGATGTCATGAACCCAAGTTCTACAGAAAAAAGAAAGGAAAATATTACTCTAAAAAATTCAAAAAGAGTAATCAAAGAAAAAATTGGAAATTCAAGAAAAGTTCAAATTACAAGAAACAACAGGATGAAGATCATCCAAAAAAGAAATTCTTCAAGAAAAGGAAGAATACCCATCTACATAAACAACCAAGCAAGAAAGCCTGCAGATGTTGGTTATGTAAAGCTGAAGGGCACTATGTCAATGAATGCCCGGAAAAGGGTAAAAGATCTTCTACTAAGGCTCTCTTTGAAGAGTATGAGCATATAGTAGAATCAGCTAATATGAAGGGCTACGAAATAGCTTATTCTGATGATGAAGAAGACGACAGGTCAGTTTACTCTGCCTGGTCTGAAGAAGAAGATTCATCAAAGTCTGAGACAGATTCTGAAGTAGAGTACTTCGAATCCAGACAAATGAATGTTTTGAAAATCAAAAATTGGGAAGAAAGCAAGACAGAATCCTTAATGTCTTCTTATCAGGTGAACCCTGGTACATTCGTTTGTGACTGCTGCCTATGTTACGAAAAGAATGGTCTCCCTATGTTTTGTGAAGAGTCAAAAAAGACATATCACAAAGAATGCTTCATAGCTGAAGCAAGAAGAAAAACCAAGAATGGCCTTGTCAGCCAATTGGTTGAACAAGAATATGAAGAATATTTCTCTGAACAAAAAGAGAAAGAAGTAGAGACTTTGTTCCAAAAAAATTATGGAACCCTCTTCCTCAAAAAAGAAGGAAGAAATCATCGATGAAGAAAAAACCGATGAAAATTTAAATTTTGAACTGGTCGAACCACCAGAATTTGTTCCAGAAGAATGCAAGCCATTCATTCCCAAGGAACAAGCTCAAGAAAATGAGCTTCAACAATCGAAAGTCGTCTCTACGAGTAGATACAGCAACTACATAGAGATTGGACTAAAATTCCCTGATCATAAAAAATATCACCTACATGCCTTTGTAGATAATGGATCAGGATTTACAGTTGCAAAAAGATTTGCAATTCCAGAAAAACTCTGGAAAGAAGATAAGAAAAGAACTGCTACTGGTGTTACTTTTGATGGAAGCCATCTCACTATGAATAAAGTAGCAAAAGATGTTCACATCACCATTGGTGGAGGAACATTTATCATCCACAACGTCTGGCAATCTGAAGGCCAAGGCGCAGATTTCTTGTTGGGAAATGACTTTATTCTCCAACAGAGATTTATTCAGGATGAAGAAGCAATAGGCTTTAGAAAAGGAGAACGGGTGTTCTGGGCAGACATGCTTACTCAAGCCAGAAGTGTAGTCGGTCCTCACTTTACTACCCAATATCAGAGATCGCAACAGAATAATGGTGATCTTACCCCCTACAAACCCAAATTTGAACCCATACTCCAAATCAAACAACAAGACGAATTACTTGTTGAAGCATCTTCTGAAGACGAAGAAGAAGAAACTAGTGAAGAAGAAGAAGCTAGTTTCATTCATGAGCATAACCTCAAGCACTTTCAGAATAAGCTTGAGTCTCAGAAAATTCCCACTCTTGAAAAAATCAAGAAACTACTCGAGCAGAACATCGATGTAGACCCTCAGAAGTTTTGGGAAAAAGACCCAGTGGTCTGTGAGTTAAGATTACATGACATGAATGCTATCTGTCATATCAAAGTCATTCCTCAGTACAAAGAGGAAGACCAAAAAGAATTCAGAAAAGATATTGAAGATCTCCTAAACAAGAGATTAATTCAACCGTCCACTAGCCCTCATCATGCTCCAGCATTCTACGTGAGAAATCATGCAGAAAATCTAAGAGGAAAAGCTAGAATGGTGATTAACTATAGAGATGTCAACAAGAAGACTGTAATTCAACCGTCCACTAGCCCTCATCATGCTCCAGCATTCTACGTGAGAAATCATGCAGAAAATCTAAGAGGAAAAGCTAGAATGGTGATTAACTATAGAGATGTCAACAAGAAGACTGTCAAAGACGGTTATCAAATTGCTCAAGTAAGAGTACTGATTAACCAGCTC
The DNA here is from genome assembly GCF_958449725.1 of Rosa rugosa. NCBI lineage: Eukaryota > Viridiplantae > Streptophyta > Magnoliopsida > Rosales > Rosaceae > Rosa > Rosa rugosa. The sequence goes on along the minus strand of NC_084820.1, from coordinate 5,291,712 downwards.
AGATGAGCTAAAGTCTTTTCAAAATTCGATGCAAAGTCGGGTTTTTGGCAGGTCAAGATGCATCCTGAGAGTATTCCTCTCACTGCATTTGGAACACCACAAGGACATTACGAATGGTTAGTAATGCATTTTGTTCTAAAGCAAGCTCCCTCAATCTTCCAGAGAAAAATGGATAATATCTTCAATCATGTTGCGGAGTTTTGCGTCGTCTACATAGATGACATTCTGGTCTTCTCCAAAAATAGAGAAGAACACATGAAACACCTCCACGAGGTTGTAAAGCTGATAGTTCAGCATGGAATCATCCTAGGTGAAAAGAAAATCTTCTTTATCCTTGATGAAGTTGATTTCCTAGGAATAAATATCAAAAATGGAGTGATAAAGCTCCAACCTCATATCCTTGAGAAGATCTGGAAATTCCCAGATAAGATTCCAGATGCTAAGAGTTTAGAGAGATTCCTTGGTGTCATTAATTATGGGAGAGATTTTATCCCTAAAATATCAGGGTTAACAGCAATGTTATCTCCTAAAACAAGTTCCAAAAGAAAATGGGACTTCACAGAAGACGATGAAAATATTGTGAAGCAGATAAAAAATCTCTGCAGAAACCTCCCTCCTCTTCAACAACCAGAAGAGAATGATGAAATTATCCTCCAAATAGATGCGAGTGATAATTATTGGTCGGGTGTGGTTCTAGCGAGAACGCCTGGAACTAACATTGAAAAGATCTGTAAATTTTGTAGTGGCAAGTTCAGCCCTGCAGAACTAAATTATCCCACAGGGGAAAAAGAAATTTTGGCTGTTAAGAAAACAATTTTAAATTCTCCAGCTTTCCTTGAAAAACCCTTTACTGTCCGCACCGATTGTGCCAGAGTAAAGAATTTCAAAAATTTCAAACTTGATAAAGCTGCTGATAGAGGAAGACTAGCAAACTGGCAATTATTCCTTAACCAATATGATTATGTTGTTGAATTAATTGCAGGAAACAAGAACTATCTTCCAGACGCCTTAACAAGAGAATTAGCCATGTTCAGTAGAAGAAATGATGACGACGACGAAGGTCGCAATCCCAGAAGCAGAAGAGCTGGGAAAGAACATGAAACCAATGAGGATCCCAAAAAAAAAATCCTCAAGAGATTCCTGCTAAGTCCAAGAGGCTTAGCCACAATTGATCAATCCCAGGGTAAAGGATTGACTAGCCCGTCTCAAACGGCAGACGATAAAGGCTCATCAAGACCGTTGACGGCTGTTGCTTTGCCAAAAAGCAAACCTACTCCAACTGGAGTAATAAATGTTTTTAATTATGAACTTCGAACTTTCGATACTCCTGTGTTCAGAACTGGCAGGAGATTAGCTTACCACCAGAAGGCAATTCTGGATAATCTATTATTTGCCTTTCAAGAAAGAAGCAGTGGTCTAATGTTTCCAGCTCTTTTTGCATTAGCTGAAGAACTTTACGAGAATGCAAGACCACAGTTCGAAGAATTACAGCAAAGTGCTGTCAAGAAAAACAAAATTCACTTCCTAGAAGATCCTGAAAGTGCTAGGGTCCCTATCATAGCACTCAAAGAATCAGACTGGCATGAATTCCATTGTCTGATAGGAAGCCATAATTCTGAAGACCGTATTCCTCCAACCCTCTTCATCATTGCAGGACCTTATGTTGGAAGATACCTGGTAAATGTTCAGAGTGAACATCCGCAAGAACACAAGCTTTGGCTTGTTGAAAATGGTTTTGTCCATAATCTGTGGACTAAAACTAATGATGATCTCAAAGGCTTGCCTCCAATCCTTGTCAACACAGTCAAAAACATAAGAAAAAACGACTGTACGCTTCGTCTGAAGTTCAGATCCACCCCCCCAGAATGGATCAAAAAGGCAAATGGTGAGGTTGAATATATTTCTCCGTATCATTATGTGAGAATTATTCAAAGACAATATCTTCAGCCTGCCTGTGTTGGGTACAATGGCCAACCAAACTCAAGCATCCCTTGGATGAAAGCCATGTCCCTAGAATATATCAAGAAGATCATCTCCGAAGATATCAACAATACATTCCTGGCAGCAGGAGAAAAAACCATCATCACTGCTTACGATCATCCTGACGTAGTCAGCAGTGACCTATTCCTAGCTCTTACCAGAAAAGAAATAGACTCGACAATGGAATGTATGCAATGGGTGGAAAAGCTTGAAAATGACAACCACTACAAGATGTATGTTGATACAGATGTCGAAGACAATGCTACAACAGTAAGAATGGCCCAGACAGACAACAACTCCTTTGTCTTTGGCCACAATTCAGAAATAGACGAGAACATGTGAAGCTTCGGGTGTAGAAAGCACCGAAAGCACTTTTGGATTTTTCTCAAAAGCTACTTTTGCTATACAGAAAAGATAGGTGAGAAACTTTTCACCTAAAGGAATCTGCTTTTTCCCGTTCGACCTCCACCAGCAAGAGCACTATGAAAAGCAGAAAAATCACGGAGTTGTGCTGTACATTTTTATGTTTTGAATTCTAGTTTGAGTTCCGCTCTCTATATAAGGAACTTTAGTTTCATTTGTAAGGCATTCAAGAAAACCTCGATATCAGCTCTAAAAATTCAAAAATAGTATAGCAGTGTGCTTCCTTCCTGTCTAGTGTGAAGTAGTGTGCTTTCATTACAAGTAAGTACTGTAACTCAGTCTCATGGATAGCTAAACAGCTTTTAAGCTGTTTACCTGAGAATGAGGCTCTGGATTCTTAGCTTGTAATTATGTTTATATGAATAATTTCAGTGTGTTCACCCACTTCATCAAGTTTTTAAATTCAGCAAGTTATCTGTTATCTGTTGTTGTACTAATTATGTTCTGCCATTATTATATACTCTCTTTTAAGTTCAGATCTCCTCCAGCTTAGGAAACTTTGCCACAGCTTAGGATAGAAACAAGCAGCAGTGATTCTGCCTGTTAAAGTAACCGTTAGGCAGGGAGCCGTTAGGTGAAAAACTTGGGCATGTTGAAGGCTAGTTTTGTTTTTTTCAGAAGTTGGAACAAGGTTTTCTAAGAAAAAGTGAATTTTGAACCCAAAAGTCAGCATATGATATACTAGGCACTACTTTAGAAATGACTACCCTTATAAGTCTTTTCCCCTAAAAGTTGTGTAATTGGGCAAAATACATAGATGATGGATCAAATGGGCAAAATACCATGAGTTTTTGGGCAAACGGGCTTAACCCCTTAATTCTAATGTTACTAAGTAGTATAATTGTTCCTCCTGCTCTTAAAATGACATTAATTTCTCATGCTCAACATCAACGAGAGATTATTCAGTTTCTTCCAACATTTCAATATGAATTACGTATATCATGCACCATATTTACTATGAATAATTATTTCGATTCAAAATTTCAAATAAGTAAACAGAACCAAGATTATGTTCATATGTAAATTGTCCTTCGGCTTTCAAGGGCCTATAAGCTTTTAGTAGACTCGTCCACACTTAATCACATCTCATCTCAACACTATGATCAACGATCTGATTCACTAGAAAAAGGTAGCAGCACCAATAAAACAATAGAACCGCCCACACTAGATCGAACCGAAATAAACAATTTTACTGCAACGGAAACAAATATTTCTATATAATTTTCGCGGTCTCCACCGTTTGAATTTCTCTGTTTCTACTTCCACTCCAGACTTAATCAAACCCTCATCTCCCAAAAATCGAAAACCCAATTAGGGCAAAAGTCCAAAGGATGAAGACGAAGACGCCATTGAATCTGAAGAAGCAGCTCAAGCTCTCTGTTCCTGCTCAAGAAACCAACATCACCTCATTCTTGTAAGTCCAAAGATTTCATCTTTCATATAGTTTTTCCCCAAATTTCTACTCTTGGATACTAGAAAGTGATATTTAAAGAAAGAAATTAAAGAAAAAAAAATGGTATCCTGGATCTTTGATTGGTATCTGGGATAGATAGTCCTGTTCTGGGTTAGGGTTTTATATGGAAATTTCATAATTGGGGGGACTTGATGAATTTGATTGCCCAAGACTATTAATTAGATTTCTTAATTTGTTGGTTTTAAGTGGAAAGTTTGGGTCTTGTTTAGGTTTGTGGGTTTATGAAAGTTTTCTGCTTTACTGCCTTGAATTTCAGGACTGCCAGTGGCACATTTCATGATGGGGGTTTGCTTCTGAACCAGAAAGGGTTGCGGCTTATCTCCGAAGAAAAGGAGGTCCGAGTAAGTTTGATTTGATTACCATAACAAGAATTGGCTTTGGGATTGATATATGTGGTTTTCATTTTTGTACGATGTTCTAGACTTCTGTTGTTAATAACCAATTGGCAATCATGTGAATCTGATCCTAACTGCATATTAGTTTTGCCGCGAATTGGGTTTTGTGATTGAGTTCCCAATTGGTCGTTCATATATCTGTCTAACCATATATGGGTGAGGACTTAGAAGTGATGGAATTTGGAGGTCTTTGTGGTTTCGGAGAACTTTGTTGGCTAAGTAGTGCTTAGCTGTGTTAAGCTTTTCACTGCTGAAGCCTGACGAGTACCCTTTAGCCTTTAGGAAGTCAATGGAAACTTGCCGCGCCATTTGACGCTTTAATGTTCTTGGCTGCATATGTCTGTTGTTATGCCACAAACATTTGAGGATTGGTCTCATATTCTTAAGTTAGAGGCTTGACTTCTTGTGTTTTCTTTTGCATGCATCATGAATACATGCTTAGTGTTCTCACTTTTTCATCTATATGCACAGAAATCTCCTTACTATATTGTCTATATCCTCAGATGATTTTCTTTTCATTACTTTTTTTGTTTATTTGAACAGCCTTCTGATAGTAAGGAGCTCAATGTTGAATTTTCCTTGGAAGATCTCGAGACTATCAAAGTGATTGGAAAGGGAAGTGGTGGTGTAGTTCAACTTGTTCGCCATAAATGGGTTGGAAAACTATTTGCCTTGAAGGTCAGTATTCTAGAAAACACAACTTTGTTCTTACCTTCGTGTCCTTGGCTTTTCGATATTCTGTCAACTTTTGGTTTCATATAGCTTTGTCTCATGTGAAAAAGAAAAGAAAGTTCATCTTAACCATAAGGCCTATGTGCAAGTAATCATAGTTCTAATTGATTTAGGGAAAGGTCATATCATATATACATTTTCTTAACAGTACAATAATGCGGTAGTTAAGATGCAACTTATAGAATTTCCTAATCAAAATCTACCCTTCCAGAACAGATCTCATTAAATTCTTTTGTAGCATATGGCGCAGAATATAGATACTTCTTAGCTATGGCTCTATGGGTTGTTAGAATTCTAATCTTCGTTATCTACTAAGTTCTCTCATCCTACTATCCTTATATTCACATCCTCTTCTTACCTTACCTATACCTATGGTTCTTCTTTTCTCATAAGACCTTTATGCTCATTGTTCCGGGAGTAAGATAAATGTATCACTAGAAATTCTTTCTTTTTTATGTTTTACAGGTTATTCAGATGAACATACAAGAGGAAATTCGTAAACAGATTGTGCAGGAGCTAAAAATAAACCAAGCAGCACAATGTCCACATGTGGTAGTTTGCCACCACTCCTTTTATCACAATGGGGCAATTTCTCTTGTGTTAGAATACATGGATCGTGGATCTCTTGCAGATGTGATCAGACAAGTTAAGACAATTCTTGAACCATATCTTGCTGTCGTTTGTAAGCAGGTATATGAGTATATCACTTCTCAATCGAATGTCAAGACTAAAATCATTTGCAACAGTTCAAAAAATTCATCTTTCCCCCTTGGCTATAAATCTATACTTATGAATCAGGTTTTACAAGGTCTTGTCTACTTGCACAATGAAAGGCATGTAATACATAGAGACATAAAACCATCCAATCTGCTAGTAAACCACAAGGGGGAGGTCAAGATTACTGATTTTGGTGTGAGTGCTTCACTTGCTAGCTCCATGGGTCAGAGGGACACATTCGTTGGTACTTACAATTATATGTCGGTATGTAATGATCCTTTTCATTTTCGCTTCCTTTCACTGCTAGCTCCCAAGCTTAAAATTACAGTCTTTCTGTTCAAGCTTGGCACATTCCAGAGATACAATGCAGAATTCGAGTTACTAAACAATGTGATTGATCTCTTTCAGCCAGAGAGAATTAAAGGGGGTACTTATGACTACAGCAGTGACATTTGGAGTTTAGGCATGGTGATACTTGAGTGTGCTATTGGACGGTTTCCTTACATGCAATCTGAAGATGAACAAAGCTGGCCAAGCTTTTATGAGCTTTTGGAGGCAATTGTTGGAAGTCCACCACCTACTGCTCCATCGGATCAGTTCTCTCCCGAGTTCTGTTCTTTTGTGTCTGCCTGGTAATCACATGTTCATGCATTCTTCACCTCTGAAATATCCAATTCACAGCAATGTGACATTTTCTATTTCCCTTTGCAGCATACAGAAGGACCCTCAACACAGATCATCATCTTTGGATCTTCTGGTTAGTCAGCTAGTGTTCTGTTTTTGTTAATGTTTTAATATTTAGCAATTGCTTTCTTTTTTCAGTGAAATTTGATATGAAATTCATTTCTTCTTTCAGAGTCACCCATTCATCAAAAAGTTCGAAGACAAGGACATTGATCTTGAGATTCTGGTGGGTAGCTTGGAATCCCCTGTAAATTTTCCCAGATAGATCATCCTGTAGTATACTTTTGAGGGAAAAAAAATGCAGGTATTACTACTGCTGCAATGTAATATTTAGTTACTGCCGTGTGGTTTTTTCACTTTTACAAAGTTACAGCTTCTCCATGCACTGGCTGTATCAAAACCTTATATATACCTAGTGTTTTCCATTTTTGATGTCACAGAAATGAGATTGCTCTTTTATTTTCCATATTTAAGTACCCTTTTTGGACTTTTTTCGGAAGAATATAATGGCCGACGTTATATGGATGTGGTTGGAGGAATAAGTGAGACACCGAGGCTGGTGTGATGGGGTCAAGCCGGCAGAGCTGGGTTTTCTGTGGGCAGTATACTATAGGCATTTATACACCAAGGTTTGGACTTTGAGAGGTCCAAGTCTTACAGATATGGGATAAGATTACAAAGAGTGAATCTTTAAGAGGGTAAGGTTTACACTTTACAGTAAGCAGAAGAAGAAGAAGAAGATGAAGCAGCAAGCATGTGGTGGCAGTTTGAGTACCCATCAAGACCTAATATATAACATTACTCCAATCCAATCATCATGACCTGTGCCTTAGTCAACCTCCTTATCTTCATTCCCTTCCTTCCTTACCAACCCTACTCTTCAAAATAATTAAATGGATAATTTCGTTATCAAACCAACCCTGATACATTTCAGCCACTAATTTAATGAGCTGATGTGGGCTAATGCTTAATACTAAGGGACATCATTTCTAATATTTCTCATTGCATTAAGCTTTCTTACAATTTTTCAAACATTTTTAAATGTGATTAGGACCATCTTTCCTATTGTGGTGACAATGGCCAAGATCTAATCACTGAAATAATGATGGCATGAAAATGGAGGTTATCTTCGAAAATTTTTATAAATATTGAACATGAATAATCTTTAAACCTCAACCGTTAAATTCAGGAACGAGACATATGAAGAGCACCGTAAAAACATCGCAATTATCTCCACCTTTCACATAGATATAGCATATAGGTAAAGTTAGGTGTGTAAAAGAGAACTTCAATGGTCAAAGAGGACAAAGGGAAGTTACACAAACACAATGTACGTAGGTCAGCCAGTATCGTCTTAATCAATGCTCCTTACAGTTGAACTGTTCGATTAATAAGATTTCTAGAAGTATAATTTATTAACGGTTGGATTGCAGATACATAAATGATAAATTTATGCTCCAAAGCACTATTAAACATCCGGATTATCCTCACATAATCAAAGATCAAAGAGGACAAAGAAGGAAGCAACACAAACACAATGCAGGCCAGCAAGCATTGTCCCAACCTAGTGGGGGAAACAATGTTATGCATAGTAAAACTGTGTGTCAAAGACAAACATGAAATTGTAGACAATCTCAGAGCCACTTTGGACTATACCCCATTAACCAAAAACCCTTTTGGAAAACCCTTTTTCTTTATTAATTTACAATTGATGCCTTAAAACATGGGAATATGCTAATCTGTCATGTCTTTATGAGGCAAAAGTTCCCCTAAGATGGTGACCCCAGTTTGAGAAGAAGAATGGAGAGAGACGGTGACTCAGATATGGATGCCTTCAAATTTAGACCTTATCCACATTTCTTGTTCTATGGGAAAGCAAATAAATTTAGACCATAAGGATGTGATAAGTGATAATGACAAATTCTGGGATAAAGCGTTGTTATAGAAATTATTTATTAAAATGATAACGGAATAGTCAGTGTTATCCATTGGTTCATTATTAAACGGAAACTCCACCAAGTGTTTTTATCCTATTCCCATCAGGCATATATATATATATATATATTGCTCCCTCGGAAACAACCTAAATTGGAAACCATAATATTCTAGCTCCAGACTTATTCAACACCAAGTCTAAGATCTTCTGCTACTTGTTCTTGTTCTTGTTCTTCATCTTCTTCATGGGTCTTCAAGAAGCTAAGGTTGGTGGTGATCAAAATAGGAAAGAAAGCGAGATTGGTTATCAGGGTTTTGAAGATAACTGGGTTATAAAGGAAGACTACCCTGAAGATATTTGTGATTCAAGATCCATGGACTCCATGGAATCGTCTTCGTCTTCGTTTTCATCAGATTTGGTCGAGGATGCATCTTCTTCTTCTTCTTCATGTTCAAATGGACCTCTTTATGAATTATCTGAGCTCATGATTCATCTTCCTATAAGGTAAACAATAACCTATATACATATATGCAATATGTTTCTCTCTTCATTTCCTATAATATTCATCACTGTTCTTTTCTTTTCTTCTTTGTTCTAAATTTATTGGGTTTTGCTTTATGCAGGAGAGGTTTATCGAAGTATTATCAAGGAAAGTCGCAATCTTTCACATCTCTGGGAGGTGTGAAGAGCTTAGAGGATCTTGCAAAGAAGGTGGCAGCACCCTATAGAAGGAAAATGAAGCCATGCAAGAGCTATGGAGGTGGTTTAGATCATGGTCACAAATCTTATAGTACAAGTCCGAAAGGCATTATCTCAAAGAAAGCTATTTCAAAGGGTTCTTTCTTATATTCCATAAGTAGTAATACCAAGAGGAAATAATGCTTTCCTAGACAGAAGCATTTCTTGCATGGAATCTGTATTAGGGAGTTGGTTTTTTAATCTGGGCTTTTTGTTTGCCTGGAATCGTTATTGTTCATCTGGAACATTTTGAGGATTTACAATTTTTAAATTGTTATGGCGGGTCATTTGTACATAGTGAAATTCCATCACCTTTCTGATTAGCTTTGTTGATGTACATTATTTCTTAATAGAAGTTTCTGACTTTACCTTTGTTCTTAAACCTGGATTCAGTCAGGAACTAAAAGAGTAGCGGAAACTCTTCTTAGTTTCTTATTTATTTGATTGACAAAGAAAAACAACAAAAGCTACAAGGAGTCTCGTCTAACACAACCTAAATCTAAAACACCATGATGGAGCTAACAATTGTAGTGGAACGTCCGAGATTTGCAAGAGTCCGCCGTGAAGTTTGTTTCTCTCCATATGATTCGGGTGGTGAATTTTGCTTCTCACCAAAACTCTTTGTAGTTTCTGGTGGCCTATATTATCACAATTCTTCAAGAAAAGAAAAGAAAACATAAAAACAAAAAACTGAACTTGACCAACTACCTTGATCTGTTTCGAGACAAGAAGAACCCAAATCAGAGATGCTTTAGTTTTAGGGAGTTCTGTGAAACATTTTGTATTTATCACAGACATTTTAAGTGTTGGTTCTAATTGAACCACAAAATTGCTCATTTCTGTGATTTTTTTTTTATTTTTTATTTTTATTTTTGCAATGACGCCTAAAACTGTATGGCAGAGAAACTTTAAGACAGTAATTAGTAGATTGAACAAAATTTTTAGCTGAAGAACTGTGCTACATTCCATCAAAATAGTCATTCATTGATATCGGGATATGGTTTTTACAGTGCAAAATGGGTAAAATAGTTCAAAATCCCTATGTTTAAGTAGGTTGTAGAATTATATCATACACCATCATATCTTTGGTGATTTAACTGTCAGACTGGGTGAGCACATCACATCTTGTACACGGCTTCAATTCCGAGAAGATGAAAGCATTTCCTCATGACTACGCCTGTTGCTTCACAAAGCAAGAGTCTACTCGTTTCCTCTGCCGACCCAATAACCTGCCAAGTTTACAATGTACCATAGTCAAATAATATTTCTCCGACTGTCAATTGGAATAGAAGACTCCAAGTTTACAATGTACCATCAGGCAACTATACCTGGCAATTGGAATAGAACTTTCCGCTGTAGATTTCTGATAGATTATAGAGGTATTCACATAAAACACTCGGCAACAGATTCGTGCAAGCCTCCTCCACAGTCTAGAAAGTGAAAGCGAGAAGTGTCAAGGTTAGAACCGAGCATACCACAGCAGCAACCAACAAAGATGAGAGAAAGGTCATCAAGGCAGCAATGAGTTCCATTTATGTTATGTCCTTACCTCAGAAAACTTTAATAAGTGAAGCGCCAATTCACGCTCACCCGCATGACCCAACACAATTTCCCCCGTCTGTATCAAAAAGAAAGAAATTGAAATCAGACCTTTGCAGTAAGGAGGTTTCAAATTTGCCTCTGTGTCAAGTGTTCCGAATACATAAATAGAGACAAGTGTAAACACCTACATGTATAGGACATGTACGTGGGTACATATGCTTCTCATATGTATAGTAATACAGGAGTGCAGGACTAACAAAATAGATCAACAGACATTGATAACAAGGTGACATATTGCTGTTGGACTTACTTTTTTCAATTCGTCAATGTCTTTGCCAGATTTCCTTATGATTGAACAGATCCGAGCATGCATGTATAGCAAGTAAACAGCAGTGTTTCCCTGCTCAAATAGTTTTGGACCAGTGGGACAAATATAGCATTAGCGCGACAAATATATGGAAAGTTCATTAGAATAAATTGCAAACAGTCTTCAAACAAAGTCAAATTTGACTAAGAAATTCGAGGCAGTTAGAATTTCAAATATTAGTATACAATCAGAAAGCCAAAAAGCCAGGTGCTCAACTAGCTTATGAACTTTATGATTTATTTGAAATCTCCCATATAAATTTCCATTTGGAAGATAGCTAATTCAACACCAAATTAGCTATCTTCCAAGGAACACAGTTCTCAGTAAAAATGCTATTTGAGAAGAATTATACAAACCCTTCCAATAATTCAGTAGATGTTAATGCACCTTATCATTTAGCATTTGATTGAAATCAAAAGTGTAATTGGTCAATCTGTTGTTCTTCAGATCAGCATACCTGTCAAAACATATTATCAGAAAAGATGCAAGACCAAATCAAGCATTGAAAATAGAAAATAAATACATACACAGGAGACTTGTAGTATACTGACTAAAAATCAATAGAATCAGCACAAAAACCCAAGCTCATTTTTTCTCCAACATATTTTGTAATATCAAAGCAAAGATTAAATGAGAGTAGAAATTCTCAAGACTATCTGGAACAGAAATATTATTTGAAAGGGCATTTACAAAGTTGTATTCAAGTATCTAAGTCAATATCCTATTTTAATAACATATGCAGGACTAAGTCGGCATATACATCCTTCCAAGTTGCTTTTGACAAAGAGCTTTTAAAAATTTCCAAGGTCCTCAAGCAACACTACATAAAGTAGGATATCCATTCACATTTAAGGGTTCCAAAAACCTCTGACCGTAGTTACAATTCATGCTCTTGCTAAAATAACAGGGCAATATTCATTAGGACGAGAAATTAACTATTACTGCATCAAAATGATTATAAACTCATAAAAGTTCAGACAGCTTACTTCACAGCGCCATAACCAACGGCCACTGCAGTTTGCTCAAGCTCCTCTTCAGTCCAGTCTTCACTCTTACCTGATTATGATTAAAGAAATACTTACCACTATCAGAAGTTTGAAAGGTTAAGTATTTTGTGATCATGATAAATGAGAGAAAACAACTTCCACATGATATAACTGTATAAGTGAGATTTATGCAAATACATGCTAAAATGAGATATATTTGCAAATATGAAGAAGATGCAGAGAGAGCTAGGTAGGTCCTTCAATGTCATACCACGCTCGACAAGACTGGTTTTGCTTCGGCTCTTGGCTTCATCAAGTAAATCAACCAATCGAACCACATCAGAAGAGCGAGTCCGGAATCGTTTGCCATCTTCTCCAAGAACAAGACCAAAACCAACATGGCTAACTTTAGGGTACGAGCCATCAACTGGAAGCCAACCTGCGAGTGTAGCTGCCTGAAACAGAAAACCAAAGTTATGTTCAACCACATAACAACAATGGAATATCCCATACCGTAGAAGGTAGGAGGAACATGAACTTAATTGCAGTTCAACTTTTCAAGGATTATTGACCACAGCGAAAAATCAGGGTCTGTTGAGACATGTTATGGCTTTTGATGTATACCTTGAAAAACATATTAAAGTGTTGCTGCTGGCCAACATCAGTAACATATATGATCCATTCAGCTTTCTCCTCATTAAGTCGATACCTGTATATTGCAAGCAGCATTGTCAGTAAGGATGACAGCATGACTAGGCAGATCAGACAGAACAATAGTGATGCAATATGACTGACTGGCTGACCAAGTTAACTGCTCTCAGACATATAATCCAAAATTTCATTGAATATCAAAATTTAATATTTGACGAACCAAAGAGCTGCCAAATCAGTGGAAGCATAATTATAACTGCCATTGCTCTTCACAACAATAAGGGGGATGTTAAAACCCTCAAGATGGATTACACGAGCACCCTCGCTTTCCACAATCAATCCTTGGTCAGTCAACTTCTCTAAAACCGCAGGAATATATGGGTTATAAAAGCTTTCTCCCTGCCAGAAACAAAAAATATGCATATGACTTCAGTGCAAACAAGACAGTTCAGTATATTACATAACAACAGAGAAGAATCTTTGTGCATTTCCAACTTTAATGCATTAGATGTGATTCCATTATTTGTTGTTTTTTTGTAGTCATAAAAGTGAATTTCAAGTATACCATTATATTATAAGTATCCAGAATGTACTCAAATAAACATTGCATATGCACAGTTATGAATTACCTTCTTGTCAAAGTTACGAAACCATATTGCCTATGCACAGCTATAGTTTATCTTCTATGCAAAGCTATAGTTTATCTTCTTATCAAAGTTACTTCAAACTCCAAACAACCCCTACCCTTCCCGCTCAAACCACCAGAATAAGCTTTTAATAACTATTCCCATCACTAATCAGAATCTATGCAATATCTCATCTTCATTGTCTTGCAAGATTATATACCAGCGATACATCAACCTCTTGTGATCATACAGTAATACTTACAGCCTAAAGGAGAAAGAATTTCATTAATTGCACCTAGGCAGAACCAAGAGTACATATTATCGAATCATAAGAGAAGGCATGCAAAAGATAAATTACGTATTTAAATTAGGTACATCCCCCCTAATTTCAATGCAAATTTTGCTTCTTAGGGAAAAAGAAAAAACTAATTCAAAAGCTACACGTCAAAGTAAACTGTAAAGTCAGAAATCTGAAACAAACCTTTTCCTCTAAATGAGTTCCAAGCCGTTCATAGACCATTTGAAACTCTCTACGGCTGACTTCACAGATTTGAAGCCATGCCTCACGGTACTTGGGAGTCCCACCCTGCAAATAGAATTGCATCAGATACTTTCTAACCTTATGGACAAAGACATCAACCTCATGATAAAAGAGATTAGATGACTCACCTGAAGGGATACCACTGCAGCTTGTGCTCTCTCCTTGAAGGCCGGATCCTCATCAAATCTCTTTTTTGATTGCTTATAGAATTCCTAACAAAATGGCACTCAATTATAGTCAGTACCGATCACTTCATTTTATTTTCTTATTCATCTTGGCTAGGAAAATGTGGTAATAACAACATTACATAAAAAAGCACAGTAACATCATAGAATATTCATCCATTAAACGTTTAATCCCACTTAATCACCAAAGAATACCACACATCACTGCTCATTTAACCAAGGCTCCATCCAAATATTTCTCAAGTTCATTATTTGAGGCTCAACTCCCCAACTAATAAAATGAAGAGAAGTTACATTCATTTTGGGCATAAAGGCATAATAGGATCTTGGTAGCATTAACTTGATCCAATTAAATACATATGATTGAGTACTAGTTAGTCTAAATGCAGAATAAGAGATGTGATTTAATGACAAAAGAACTAAGAAAATACTTTACTCACCTGAAGATCACCGATTTCCATTTCATTTACATCATCCACGTTTGGAAACTTTTCGAAAAGGTATTGAATCAACATGCCAAACTGCAATAACCATAGAAGGTTGTTGAAAAACATATGCTGTTATATGATAATAATAATAATAATAATAGTAACAAACAAAAAGAAAATATGTTCTTTATAAAGGAACCATGACGAGATATAGAAAAGATCAACCCAATGGCTTCCCTCCTAATACATCCTGTACTCCCAACGTCAGAAGGTTGCAAAGATCACACAAATGAAATGCATATTCCACCAGCAAAGAGTATGTAATATGCATATTTGGTTGCAGGTATGTATATAAGCCTATACATGTACACACAAGGCATGTATAACATCATAGATGGCTTGCAAAACTGACTGAATAGTTATAGTTCATCATGAATTGTCTGGATTATCTTTGCTAATGAACAGATACATGACATAGCCGTCAGCTCAAAGGAAACAAGCTCTCAGGAATAACACCATGGTTTATTTACTGAGTTTAAGGATGCCATACAATGATCAGTTCCCTAAAAGAAAACTGTCATTTTCCATACCAATACACATGTTATCACTTATCAAAAACTACATTTACCTGTGTTCCCCAGTCACCAACATGATTACGCCGAAGAACTTCAACTTTGGAAAACTCAAGCATCCGGGCTAGGGTGTCCCCGATAATTGTAGATCGCAAATGGCCAACATGCATCTCCTTGGCAATATTAGGTGAGGAAAAGTCTACAACAGCCCGTCTGACCTGGAGCTGTGGTGCCCATGTTTCGATCCCATCAATAAGCATCTTTTGTAAGCTCTGAAGAAACAACATTTTCACAGTTACAATTACAATTATGGAGTACAAGTTTCCACATCAACATAAATGAATAACTGTATAAGGTCAGATGATCTTTAACAATACCTTAGCCATCCAATTCTTTGACAACACAATATTAACAAACCCAGGCCCTGCTACCGTGCATGACTCTATTATTTCTGATTTAGGAAGATTTCCCATGATGGCCTACAGAAATTAAAACAACCAATCATCACTGCTATCAACTCAAAGCCTACACAGAAGCCATGATCACCCAACATAAAACTATTCAAACTGAGAGAAGTAAAGGTGAATGTGAATACCTGTCCAACAGAATTAGGATTCTTGAATTCAGTTCCCTTTCCCTTAATCTTAGACCATATGTCCATGGCATTGTTACTGCACCAAAGAAAAAACATCTTAACATAACATCTCAACAATAAATTTGTACGACGCACGAATCAAACAGAAACATCTTATAATTCACAGCTTAACCCTATCACACACCATTGATAGTCTCCGAATTTCCCAGTCGAAGGAACAACCGCCGGCTCCACATTCAGCTCATCAGGCACCACTGCCCTAATCGAAACTTCAAACAGCTGCCCTAACTGCCGCTTCAAACTCGCCACATTCTCTCCTCCCTGAGACACAAACATTCAAAATCCACCTTCAAATACACAGAAACACAACAAAACCGAATCTCGCAAACTCTAAACTTCGAAATGCAGAATCCAAAATATAAACTCACAGCTGCCATGGTTGATACCGAGCGCGCCTTAGTTGCAGAGATGAGCTTCCTAGATGACGCCTTCAACAATTCTGTCTAGTTTCACAATGACTACATTAAATTACAGCAACAGCTATGAAAATTCCTACACGAATCAGTATAAACCCTAGCCCTAACGAATAACCAGTAAAGAACTACGAAATTCTCAGTATCCAAGCACAGTAGAAAAGCACGCGTATCAAAAAAGCAATGATGAGATATAGATAGATTGATAGAGAGAGAGAGAGAGTTGAGAGGTTACCGGCGGCGGGGAGGGAGGGGAGAGAGAGACGACTGAGAGAGAGAAACGGCGAAGGTGAAATCGGCGGCGGGAGTATGAGGTTTATGGAGGAACCTAACATTGCTCTTATTTTCTCCCTTCAATTTCTCTATTTATTTTTATTTTTTTTCCTTTCTTTTTCTGCCTTTTCCGGTTTTTTTTTTTTTTTTTTGGGAGAAACCTTTAACCGTCTTTTTGGGTGGGCACTGGTCAAGCTTGGCCAATGAGACGTCTCCATGTCAGCAAACAGAAGGATAAGGGTCCCACACGATGTGAACGGGCTGAGAAGTTGAATTTGGACTTGGGGTACACGGCAAGCCCAATCAGCCCAAGTCCGCAGTTTTGTTTTATTTGCTTAAAGTAGGATGTCAACCTTTTAAAACTTTTTTTTTTTTTTTTTTTTTGATCGGGTTAGTTGTTAGTAACTCACACACCCATGCAGTGGTATCCCAGCGCCAGGACACCTGCACCGACATTGCGGCGAAAGCCTGGCAAAGCCAGACTAATCCACTGCACCGCAGACGCACGAACCCAAAGGGTCCCTCAAATCTGCTGGCCACGGGATGGAGCTGGGATTCGAACGCTAGACCTGGGGGTTCCAGACTAGGCCATTCGACCAACACACCACACCACGTGGTTAACCTTTTAAAACTTAAAAAATAAAATAAAATAAAAAAACGAAAAATTAGGAATGTCAATTCGCGTGAGTGTGTTGTTGTTGTTTTTTTTTTTTTTTTGAAGGGAAAGACCACAAACTATATTAAGTAAAACTGAGAAGTACATGGAGCGATGCAAAAACATCGAAAGAAAAACAATAAAGCATAACAAGATGCACAAACGCATCTATAAAGTAGGAAAATAATAAAGGATAGCAAGACGCGCAGACGCATCTAAAATGTGACTTGATGTCGGACGACATCGCTGCACTGCATATGTCACGAAAACAGTGTAAATATAGGAGTAACCGTAACCGTAACCGGTGATATGATCACCTAGGAGAGGTGATTCGCTCACCGAGAGTTCGAAAGTAACCGAGGGTGTCAAAAACTCGAAAATTAGCAAACAAACTTCCAAGAACCAGAACAAATACCAGATCAATATGAGCAGCTGTCTCGGATCCAAGATCCGGAGTTGAATGCGACCGGGGTCCCAAATACGGATCCAAATCCGGCCCAAATCCAAAGTCAAATCGGACGGGTCAAACTTGACAAAGGCCCAGGCCCATCTGAAACTGATCTGGGCACCCAAGCACTTGGGCACCCATGCTTCAACCTGACGTCCGGCCACCCTTCCCGATCTGCACAGCCGCCCAACTGAGCCGCACCGCTGCATCGTCGACAAGGCAAGGCCGACCCTGGAAGGAGACACCCATCGCAATCCGTTGACCCAAGCGCTCCAACCTTCTGTCTCCCAAAATCCCGATCGCATAATCCATTGCAACCAGGACCGCCGCCGGAGATGCTGATGCAAAGTCGGACAGGAATCCTCATAAGTGAGGCGTGCGTCTAGATGCCCCCGCCACCCAACTGCACGGCCAAAATGCCAAGAAGACTTCATAGTCCCTGGATCCCAGATCCGGATCTGACCCAACAAACCCGATGTCTTAGCAAAGGGTCGCCGACCACCTGGGCCCAAATCGATCACAGCCTTGAATCCCAGATTGTAAAGACCCAAGAGAAAGGGAACACATCACGATCTGCCGCCGCAAGAGGAGTCGTAGACCACTCATTTGAAAAGCAAAACGGAAGAAAAGAAGAGACGGTATGCACCGCACTTGAGGTATACTACAGCAAGGGATGTGCCGACATTGATCTCCATCGGAGATGGAGAAAATTGCAGAAACGGCCACCCATGAGGGCGGCGTTCTCTCAAACCCCTTTAGGGTTTTAACGATAGCAACATCAATATCTTTCTTATATGATTCGATAATTATAAATACAATGCGTGAGTGTGTTGTTTGTTGGTGCAGTCGCTGTCGTGTTATTTCGTATTTGTACTTGAATTCTAGCTCTGATTGGATCCATTTAATTATATGGGGTGAAATTTATAGATTGAAGATTACAATATGATAATTACAACATGGAACAGATATGATAGATAATTCAAGAAAAAAAATTATGTTAATTGAGCAAGAGTAAAGATGTATTCCTTGTATGATAAACGTTTAATAAAAGATGTATTTTTTGTAATGTAAAAGATAAATTAGACTATGTCATTTGGATATATGTATACATGTAAAAGTAAATGAGAATTTGTCTACTCATTTCATTTCATAGTCTCTTTATATAGAGATTGAATTACAACGGAAATATCAATTACAATAATGATACTAAATGCTGATTGAGCTGTAATTGCAATTCCTTGATTCCATTTTCGTCAGTTGGTTTGATGAAGACACATAATGTGTTTTTCCTTTAACAATACAACTATTTTATCAAAATAATTAATATACATATCGTGAGTTATTCACTGTCTTGATGAGTTTTTAATTGGACGGATCTAACCAGGTATCGACACTACTCTTGCCACATCTCCACTGCATGAAAACTCCAAAAATGTGGATGTAGGATCACTATGCCAAGAAAACATGGCGGAATGATCCCTACTCTGGGAATGATGACACTCTGAATCTCGATAAGATTCTAGATGAGCTTGCCCCCAATCCCATGAAGCAAAGATACGAAAGCAGGGTTCGAAGCTGAAAACATAATATTAGTAATATTTTGTCATATTTGTGTGCTTATGTATAAACATAGATAATAGTAATATGGGCGCTTGTTTAAGACCTAAACATAAAAGCCTTTGACAAAACAACATAACTAAAAGAACAATTGAAAAAAAAAATCATAAAAAAGGCTAATTATGGATAAGCGAATTAATTTTTTAGCAGAACACCAATCTATCTAAACACAGAATAATTGTTTACATCATTTTCAAGAAAACAATAGTTATAATTATCTCGAGAGAAATGATGATTAAATAAGGATATTGATTATACCTCTAAGCTGGATTTATGGTAAATCGATGATTCGATGAGTGTGAGTTATCCTTATTATCATACTTTTCAATCGCATCATCATCTTCCTCTTAATCACTACACTCAGATGCCTCGAATGTTTTCTCCATCTCTTTTAGTTTGTAGAGAATTTGAGATGTTTTGCACGAATTAGAAGAATAATGAGGTTGTTTTTATAGGTAGACGGGAAGGTTCGAGATCGAGTGGTTTTGACAAAAACAATAGATGATTGTGGGCGTACCGCCGGTTTCACAAAAAACAGTGGGAATTAAATAAATAGTGTTAAAGATAAGCGGGATGACGAGAATACATCTCGTCATCCCTCTTATCGTTTTACCATCTAAAAAAGTAACATTTATGGAGTTGTCAAAAAAATTGAGCCATTTTTACCGCCCTACTTGGCTAAGTTCACATGTTGACATGTTGTTGTTTCCTTGATCTTATCCGATTGCTTTCCTCCAATAACAACGCCACACGTACCCCACAAACCCACAGAAAATAAAACAAAATACGTCCCACCTTGACCATAAATAGAGCAACAACTCTCACACACTGATCCCATAAGCAGTTCCAAGTTTCAGGTTACACTGTTACAGAGAAGAAGAAGATGAAGAACAGTGGAAACGGGAAGAGTCACAAAGGGAATGCGAGAGAGGATCAGGTGAAGAAGGACAGGAAATCAGGGTCGGGCATGAATGGATCGCCCAAGAAAGGTGGCCATGGCGGCAAGTTCACCTGGGCCGGTGATCTGGGCTACTCCACAGCCGAGATGGGTTTTCAGAAGGAAGTCATAGACGCCAAGGATCCAAACTTTGAAGACACAGTCGAGATCCCAAGCGCCTGATGATTTTCATGGTATTGATCCGTGATCTTGATGTTCATGTAGTTTTCAGTTTCTATGAATGAGATGTAAATAGATAAGGCCAAGGAAGGCGATGATCCTTTAGGATGTTTTATGTAAAAATTTGAAATTATGTGGTTTGTATTGGGTTTATGCTAGCTTCTTGGTACCTGGTGCTTGATCTGATCCTCGCTATGAATGAATGCTCTGCAATTTTTTCTCTTTGGATCTGAAAAACTGAAAAATGCTATGAAATTTGGTTGTTGTTTTCTATTTAGTCAAGAACTAAGTTGGTATGAGGTTGGTTCTAGAATAAAGGTGGTAAACAAGGCGGAGCAGACGTAAGCCCGTCTAGCTCAGTTGGTAGAGCGCAAGGCTCTTAACCTTGTGGTCGTGGGTTCGAGCCCCACGGTGGGCGTGAAAACCTTTTTGTCTAGAATTTTTGCATTTTGGAGGGCGATCCTTACAATGTGTTAACCTCTTTGGGTTTTCCTTTTATTGTTAGAAATGTTATGCAATTGATGAGAAGGGTGTTTGGTGTTTTTGCTTATTGGTACATTTCCATGATCTGTATTGCTTTTGCTTGTTAAATTTTAGTCACATTTCCATGATCTGTATTGCTTTTGCTTGTTAAATTTTAGTCACAAAAATAACTTATGTTTTGATGTTCAATCTGCGAGTAAAGGTTATAAATCAGTTGATGCAGACATGAGCCCGTCTAGCTCAGTTGGTAGAGCGCAAGGCTCTTCACCTTGTGGTCGTGGGTTCGAGCCCCACGGTGGGCGTCTTTTTTGATTGGTTTTTTTTTTAGCCATTTAGGTAATCCTTATTTGTGTTATTTTTCTTTACTCCCTTTTGTTTGGTGCACTATATTTGAGGATTTTAATTTCTGCAAATGGATGATGTTTGGCTTTTATTTTAATTAGGGAGCATGAATCTGAACCCTGCCGTCTATGTTTGGCTTTGATATAATGACTCCGTTCTGTGCTAATGGATGCTCTTTGGGATTTCTTTTATTGTCAGAAATTTTATGCAGTTGCTTCTCATATAGTAAGGACCAAGGAGCATTAATCTGATGTAAAGATACAAATGATCTTAAACTAAATGTGGCAAGTCAGTTGTTGCAGACATAAGCCCGTCTAGCTCAGTTGGTAGAGCGCAAGGCTCTTAACCTTGTGGTCGCCCCACGGTGGGCGTTTTTTCAATATTTTTTTTTGCCGTAGAATCAAAGTAGTCGGTTTTTTGTCCGACCATTTACTAGATTGCTCTTACTGGCCAACAAGATGAGTGGTCAGACCACAAGGATGATCCTTACAATGTGTCCTGTACACCTTCTGAAACTTGCTTGCTTTGGTTTTCAAGAGTGCACTGAGACCTTGTGGCAGCAATGGATACGGCGGCTCCGGCCGCGCTGAAACATTTGATGGTTCTTTCCCTACTCCTCTCTACTCCTCTTTCCCTCTACCAAATTACTTCTGCTTTTTGGAGCGGAAGTTTCAAATTGGAACCTTTGATGGTTGGCTTCTCTTGCGGCCATCATGGGAGATGTCAGGCGGCGGCGGCTCAGTTTCTTGGCCAAAGTTGCAGAGGATACTAGAATGGATTGTGGTTTGCAGTTGCGTCGGGGTAATTTGGTTCATGGTTTTCAGATTAGTGTGGCGGGATACAATTCGAGCCTATCTCTTGGTGCTTGCGAAGGAGATAATGGCGGCAGGGCTACCTGTGATTGGATTGGCCTGGGTCGGTGGAATGTTTGGCCGGCAGGATCTATGATGGAGGAGGTAGCAGCTTGGAGGCTACCTGTTTTGCAGCTAGGTGTTTCCCTTGATGGGCTTCTCGGGCCACTTGATATGCCTGGGGCTTTGCAGATAACTTTTGGACCTGACATTCTTGAGTCCAGAAGGGTTATTGGGTTTTTATACCCACTTTTTAGCTAGTTTTGTGTAAACTTAGCCTATTACTATGTTTTTCGTTTGGTCATAGTTGAATAGGCTTTGTCGAATGAATGGTCCTATCCTATGTATCAACGTGGTGTTTTATGCATCACAACTTCTTGTCTATCTGTAGATGATAGCAGAATGATATGTAATGGTCATTCTGGCCTTACCTTCTATTATTAATGATATGTCATTGAGATGCTTTGGTTTAAAAAAAAAGTGTGCACTATGATTCTGATATGTGCATATGGATATTTGATTTCTGTTTATAAATTTGTCAAAATTGTTATGCAGAGTTCATCTTTGAGTAGGCTAAGTCTGATGCACCAAACATAAGCCCGTATAGCTCGATAGAGCGCAAGGCTCTTAACCTTGTGGTTGTGGGTTAAAGCCCCACGGTGGGTGTTTTAATTTTTCGCTATCGGTGTCAATGACATTAATTTTTGGGTCCTTAACCAAAAGCCTCAAAATGAGCTAAAGTTATCCCACTTAGCCCAGCAAGAGATTTTTATTCCCACTAATCCAATTTAAAACGAAATAACTATTCTGCCCTCAATCTAATTAATGAATTACATGCCATGCCACACTCTCTCATCCTGATCTCTCTTTTCTATTCTCTCCTCTCTCCTCTTTCTCTCTCTCCAGACCAGTCTCTCTCTCCATATCGACGCCGACGGCCTGCTGCATCTCCTCCCTTTGCCTGAATCTACGTCGCCACCTTCTCCGGCGAGCTGCTTCAGAGCTCCGACAACAGAGATGGGCTCGGATTGCAGATCATTGTCGGTGCAATCTCTCTCGCAGAGCCGCCTTCTCCTCCGGCGAGGATTTCCTGATAACCGCGACTTCTTCGTCGAATTTGCCCTCATTCTCCGGCCACACTATCCGATCGAGGTCTGAATTTTGCAGAAACTGTTTTGTTGAAGCTTTGCGAAATGGAACCGTGGAAGGGTTACTATCACTCCGACCCAGGCCCAACTCAAATCCATAGTCGCCGAGGAGAAGCTGACCGCCCCCTTCGACTTCAAACGCTTCCTGGAGCTGATGGGGATGCACATGAAGCCTGAGCCCTTCAATCGCCAGCTTCGCGACGCCTTCAAGGTCGTCGACAAGGACGCCACCGACTTCGTCTCCGTCTCGGAGCTCCGGCACATCCTCACCAGCATCGGCGAGAAATTGGAGGTCTTCCCTAATAACTTTGGGGCCGGCGTCGTTGTTGGTGGCGCCGGAGATGAGTTTGCCGGTAGAAATGCGCCGGCGTCGTTGTTGGATGGCTTCTTGGGTGCCCAAATAAAATTTTTAATTTTTTTTTTTTTTTTTAAGTAATGGGGCTGAAGGAAAGGGAGAAAAAAAAATTGAACGTCTATTGGGGGGCAATAGACGTCTATTGCCTCCAATAGACGTTTTAAATTGATACAATCTCTTCATTTTTTTCTTTAATCAAAGTTTTATTTGTCTAATTTTAGGAAGAGATCTCATTTCGATAATTGAAACGTCTATTGGGGGGCAGTAGATGTCTATTAGGGGGCAATAGACGTCTATTATCCATCTATTGGGGGCAATAGAAGTTTTCGAAAAAATCCGGTGGGCGGCTGGCGGTGACGGACTCCGGCGAAGTGTCCTATGGTTTCTCTTTCTTCCATTTTCTCTCTCCCTCCCTCTCTCTCTCTCTCTCTAAATAACAAAGGGGTGAGGGGTCAAATGGTATTAAAAAAAAATTAAAAACAAAAAAAAAATCTTAATGGGGTATTAGGGAAGACTTCCTTAGAGTGTTTTGGGTAAGATGGTGTTAAAAAAACTTAATGGGCTTAGTGGGAAAAAAATCCATAAAAATGGGGTAAATGGACAAAAACAAATTTCATTGTGTATTTCCTTTGCTCTATGGGGAAAACATATCTACTTGTATGCCAATAGCTTAACTAGGAAAATCATAATTCCTGGATAACTTTGAGTAAATTACCTTATCCCTACTTCAACTTGGATACTCAAAACCTCTATATCTTCTTTCTAATAAATTGTGATTGATCATCTGTATTCTAGGCTTCTAGCTCACTATCCCTAACCCCAAAACTTTCTCTCATGGCTTCAACGGCTCCTCAACCCCTCCTTGAACCACCATCACCAAGCTTGGCTCCTCAACCCCTTTTTGAACCACCATCGCCAAGCTTGGCATTTGAAGTACTCTTTTATGTGACTTTCGTACTCTATGCATTAGCCATTGCATCATTCATTGCAGTGCTTGTAGCCAAAGTAATCGAATGTTGTTTATGGATCTTGAATCGACAAACCCCTGATATCGAATCGGTGCAGGCATTACCACCTCCAACAACTCTAAAGTACAAAACCTTAAGATACTTGGGCAAGAAATTCGGTTTTGCCAGTGGTGACCAGTGTGTTATTTGCTTGATGGAGTTTGAGGAACAAGACAAGTGCGGAAAGCTTAAGTGTGAGCATACATATCACAGAGATTGCATTGAAAAGTGGCTAGCTGAGAATTCTACATGTCCTATTTGTCGCGAAAGTAATTAACTACTAACTTTTGATTAAGTGCCTCTGCTCCAGCGATTTTTCTTGTCACTGCATGCATGTATATTGTAAATCATCAACAAAAATTGAATTTATTCCATGTAAAGTTGTGAACCCTCTTAGATGAAGGTAATGTGGATTTTTATTTAGGTCTGAAAAGTTAATGTGGATTGAGATTGTATCTCTCTATTGTCTACATTTTTTTTGTTTTAAATTGTTGTAATCAGAAGCAATTAATCATAAGTCGTTATTGTTTTGAATAAGGATATATAGCATAAAGAATTAAGGAGTAACCTCATTAAAAATATTGTTCCGAGTTCACAATGGTTTTCACAACGTTGTTTTCTCTTTTATCATCGAGCTATAAAACATGGTAAGAAATTCGTTCAGTAAGTGGAGATTAATTTTGAGTTGTATCTCCTAGTTCTAGGAATCTGTTCTAGGATTCTAAATTCATGTAAGCTTAATAGTCTAAGTAATTGACGCTATGTTAACAAAACAACATCAAAATTGAATCATCAAAGTTGTATGGTATGTCTATACATAAATGTTTGACTCCGAAACGTGTTGCTTTATCTCTAATAGTAATTGGTCTCGACGACAAAGAGGACATGGTTTAGGTAGCCACAGATCAATGCATTGACGGTGATAAGTATGCTTACACTCGTGAAGCTCTGCGCGCTCACGACCTTCCTCAAACTCCCCCAGGCAAATACAGCACTCACCATCCATCTGGGTACTGGATATATCAAAGTATCTGCTCGGATCCGGCTGTTGCGGCTGTGCTGTTTGTTCACCATTATCGGCAGGTTGCTGTGGATGTGGAGGAGTAGCTGATCGAGCTTGGTAAACCCCCGCTGCCATTGCCGGTTTCTATATCTTGTGGGGCTTGATCATTTTGAGGTAAAATGAAGGGGAGTATGATTAAATAACAGAGAAGCAACGGCCTGCAGGCTAGGATCCAACTCCTCTAAAGTGAGGAATGTGTGAATTTACTTCAATTTCATAAAATCTGGACTCTCTATCTAATCTAAAGATCATGACAATTGACACATCACTCTTCCATCAATTTTTAGTTTTTTTCGTCTAAACCACAGTTAACTTGCTGTTAACTCTAGACAAAAAAAAAAATTAGGGATTTGTTGTGGAGTTATTGCGTGTTCTTTCTTTGTGCTTCTAGCCATGTGACGCGGGCGGAAGTAACCCTAGGTTTACAAGCAATAAACCTAAAACAAAGATTCTGGAGTCCACCAGAGATAAAAGAGAAAACTCTCAATTTTGATTGATAATATGATAAAAGATAGTTCTGCAGCCGTTTAAGGTTGCTTATATATGGGAAAAGAAACCCTAAAGCCCACGGATTAAAACAAAACAAATCCAAAATAAACTAAAAAACCTAAAATAAAAAGAATGTAAAACTAGCCTAAAAATACTAAATCACGAATCGGATAATTAAGGCGATACATTTTGGCCTAAATTTGATAGAGCTCACTAAAGTGAGTCTTGAAGATCTCGTCGTTCCCATTCCGGAAAGGTATCATGCATCTCAAACGGACATTCTGGCCAAAATTTACTCCAATCTGATTCACAATTCAGAATCTGACTTTTCGCACGAGAAACCCGAAAAGTCCAAAACCTAATCTTCTTGAATATTCCAGCAGCTAATAACCTCATTATGCGTGAGTTACCTATTTTCCAATCACTCTTCTTGATTCTACGCCGCTTCTTTATTTTTCTAACTTTCTGGCTAAACCAAGCCCATTCTCGTCCTACATCACCATGGCAACTCATTCATGGTTGCAGAGAAGAAGAAACAATAAAAAAGCTGACTTGCAGTGAATAGCAGCAATGAATATGCCATGTGAATTATAAACATAACCCTGGAAGTTTTTTTTTTTTTGATGAAGATAACCCTGCTGGAAGTTGTGTTAATTGGAAAATTCATCAAGAAGCAATACGTACTGTATCAGGAAAAACTCAAACTGACCAAGAATGAGTTCGTAATTCCATGACTAATATAAGTTAAGTGCAATTCCTCCTATCATTTGATAGAAATTCCCAATGCTTTCCCAAGTTTCAATCTTGAATGCTAGCTAATAATTGTCCTTTGTTGTTACAAAAGTTTTTTTCTTCTTCTTAAACTCATGACGTTGGCTAATGGATCACTGAACAATTCTTGAATATATAATTCTTGCATTGGAACAAACCAAAGGGCAAACACAATTAACTGAGATAATGAACAATTGAATGGTAAATCAATAACAGCACGATTTGTTTATTCTTTTCTTCAACCATGGATGAGTTGCCATGGAAGCACAGAGAAAGAACACGCAGCAACTCCACGCCAAATCCCTAATTTTTTTTTTTTTTTTGTCTAGAGTTAACAGCAAGTTAACTGTGGTTTAGATGAAAAATTAAAAATTGATGGAACAATGATGTGTCAATTGTCATGACCTTTAGATTAGATAGAGAGTCCGGATTTTATGAAATTGAAGTAAATTCACACATTCCTCACTTTAGAGGAGCCAAATCCGCCAGGCTATTACAAAGAGACAAACCGAAAAACAAGCCCGGAGGAACGACTTCCCCACTAAGTGGGGTTGCTTAGCAAGCGCGAGGAGAAAGAAAACAACTACAACTGCTATAATGAGTTGAGTACGATCAGGTGGTTCACTGGGTAGAGTTGCAGATGCCGAAATCTGTGCAAGTATATACATGGAATTTCTAATCAAGAACAGGGCTTGTGGAAGCTAAGGGCACTGTAAGAAAGTTACCGTGGTCGGACGTCGGAGTAATTAGTGAACTCTCACACATAAATGGATTTAGGAGAGGGAGTGGGAGAATATCACAAATGGTTACTGAACTTTGACTTATTCGACACTTTGGTCATTGACTTTTCAAATATATCATTTTAGTTAAACTTGAGCGACTCTGTCATTCAGTTTAATACAAACAATTAACTTTACCGTCAAAATTAAGTAAATAACACATCATCTGAGGACATTTTCGTCAAAACTGACAATTCCCAAGACTTTCTCTTCCCTCGCATCTTCTGCTCAACCCTTAGCCCCTTAGGTCTTCATATTGAGCTAGATGTATTTTTTTTATTCTCCTTGATCACTTGATGTAATCATCTCCTCTTTGGGTTTCTATCAATTAATGGAGGTTTCTCATTAAAAGAAATGTCTGACCCATAATCCCAAATTTCCAAAGTCTATCAGCAAAGTATACTCATACCCATCCCCATACCTGGAGAGCTCAGCAACATTCAATTAATCTGAAGCCCAGAAAAGCCAAAGACCATAATCTGCATAGTGAGTTGCTAATCGCCCTTCAGTCCTTCACTACCAAAACATAGAACTTAATCCGCGATTTGGATTGAGAAAATCTAATAATTTTTTATCTCTCTGTCAAATTTTAAGTTTTTAACTTTGGCTTCCTGGTAGGAATCGTTTCATTGATTCCAGTCCTCATCATTGGTTCTCTATTTGGGTGTATTTATAAATAAATCTTTACATGCATGTTTGTTGGATTTGATTAGGCAAAAGGGAATAATCACACATATGACTATAATTGATTCCAGTCATCATCATTGATTCCTTCTTGTTTTAAATCTTTTGGTGTATCATAGTGAGAGCGTTCATCCAGTTTTCAAATAGTATTCGAGAGCCTCTGCAGCTCAATAAGCAACGTACTTGCTTATTCAAGATAGTTGTCTGCGTACACTCATGTTCTTGCTATTGCCATTGCACCAATTTGGGGAGTTCTACTGGATTTAACTCCATGTTGAGAATCAAATAAAAAAATTAAAATAATAAAAAATTAAAAAAAAAGAGGAAGAACTAGATGAAGGATTCGTTTTGTGGGTGATTTGACCAAAATATCCTTAATAGTAATGGTGTGTTATAGAAGATTTAACGACAATGACTAAAGTGAATGGCAAAATTAAACTTGAGTGACTAAAGTGAATGGCAAAATTAAACTTGAGTGACTAAAGTGATATATTTGAAAACTCAGTGACCAAAGTGTCAAACAGATCAAAGTTCAGTGACCATTTGTGATATTCTCTCTTTAGAAATACAATTCCTCGTATTGGAAAACTGTGTTTTGGTCTCTTAGACTTTGGACTTTGGACTTGGGGTACACGGCAAGCCCAATCAGCCCAAGTTCATGGCTTTGTTTTCCTTGCTCAAGTAGGGATGTCAATTTTTTTAACTGAAAAAAAAAATTAGGAGTGTCAATTCGCCTGAGTAAGTCGTTTGTTGGTGTGGTCGCTATTGTATCATTTCGACATTTCGTATTTGTATTTGAAACTAACTCTGATTGGATCCATTTAACTATATGGGTTGAAATTTGCAATTTGCAAATTGAAGATTATGATATAAGATGTGATAGATAATCCAAAAAAAAATATATATGTTAATTAAGCAAGAGTATAGATGTACTTCTTGAATAAAAAAGCATAATGAAAGACGTACTTTTAGTAATGTAAGAGATAAATTAGTATAAGTAATTTGTTTATACACATACTATTATTTTATCAAAATAACTAATTCACATAATTGGGGATGTAGCTCAAATGGTAGAGCACCCGCTTGCGTTGCAAGCGGGAGGTACAGGGTTCGATCCCCCAAATGGAAGGATCCAGCTATGTATCGACACCATTCATGCCACATCTCCACTGCATGAGAGCTCCAATAATGCAGAGAGAGGAGCATTACGCCAAGAAGATATACAGGAATGATCCCTACTCTAGGAATGAGCTTGCCCCAAATCCAATACAGCAAAGAAAGGGAAACATGGTTCGAAGCTGAAAACATAATATTAGTTATATTCTGTCATATTTGTGTGCTTATGTATAAACATAGAGAAGCCCGTGCAAGACCCAAACAAAAAGCCTCTAACAAAACATAGGCTATAATTTTCAAAAAAAAAAAAAAAAACATAACCTAAAAAAATTAATAGAATAATGAAAAAAAATCATAAAAACGCTTAGTTACGGATTAGCAAAACCTTGGTTTAAGAACGGAACAGTGGAACACCAATATATTTAAACACAAAAATAACTTTTTACATCATTTTAGAGAAAACAATAGTTAGTATTTCGAGAGAAATGATGATTATTTCGAGAGGCCTCTAGGCTAGATTATGGTAAACCACTGATTCAATGAGTGTGAGTTATACTTATAATAAGTCTCTTCAACAACATTCTCTTCCTCTTCATCATGACACTCAAACGCCTCAAAAGCTTTCTCCATCTTTGTTAGTTTGTAGAGAATTAGAGATGTTGCACTAGTAGAAGAAGGTTTGAGAACGAGTGGTTTTGACAAAAACAACAGGCAATTGTATGCGTACCGCTAGTTTTACAAAAAAACAATGTGTTAAAATCAAATCTATCCATGCCAATATGAAAATTCATAATTATATTTGGTTAGTTTTAATTTCTTTAAAGTTACATTTGCGTTAATCTTCCTTATCGTTTTACCGACTGAAAAAGTAATCTTTTTTTAGAGCTGTCAAAGAATTGAGCCATTTTTACAGCCATACAATTTCAGTTTTTCGGCCAAGGAGCTTTGTAACTTAAGATGAGACCATGAAAAGAGTAGGTAGCATTCCAATGGCTCTTAATAGATCAGATTATCCACAAGAGACAAATCAGAGTCCTAAATGCTTAACTGCAAACCCTAAATTACCCAACAAAACAACTTGCATTGATGAAAAGCCAAACGGGAGGAAAGCAAGCCAGCACAAAAAGGACAATATTTTTTTTTTCCTACTCTTTTTAAAAAGAGGATCAAAGGGTTTCACTCATACCCCCATGGTGAAAATATATCTATATCTATACTATTATTAAGAGAAGAGGCTTTGTTAGCCAAACTGAAAATTTTGATAAATTTAACCCTGAAAGATTAAAAAACTTTGACAATAAATTAAATCATAAGGGTATATAGGACAATTATAAAATAGATTTTATTAAGAAAATTGAAAAGAAATTATCCCACAACCTCCACTTTTCTCTCATACTATTTTCTCGCTGCAATAACTACCCATTGAATCCCATTGAATCTATTTCTTTTGCAGATAACTTTTTTTTGTTTTACAATTAAAATTTTTCTCACACATGCAGAGCATGTGATTGCAGACTAGTATGATATAATTACTAATTAGGAGTACATACTGAAGTTATTATATCTAGAAACAATTCTTAGGTTGTGAATGAGCTCATTCACTCTCTCTTGCGATTAACGCATAATAACTTTATAATTTTCTAATCCAACCCTTCATATTGTATAACGTAATATAAAGATTAGCTCTGTAAAAAATCAATCAAATTGAAGACCTTTTAGTTATTCATTTCTATGAAATATATGGACGGTTTATCATAGTAGTAGTAAGTGTTGTTAGAACCATCCATTTGTTTGATTCAATTAGATAATTAAATGATTTCCGATTCGATTGATTTTTTACAGAGATGATCTTTAAAGGATAATTTAAGATATAGACCGTTGGATTATAAATTTATTAAGTAAAAATATGTTAATCGACAACGGGAGTGAATATGCTCATTCACCCTAGGGGTGAACCTAATACCTAACATTTTGAAGATAACGTAGACACGATTGAGAACGTAGACACGATTGAGAAGCCACTAATCAAGCATTTCCGGCGATACAAATTTATTGTGGAACAATTTCAGTAATTTAATTGAGGGGACGGTTTTTAATTAAAATTTGGTAAATCTTATCTCAATAACTAACAAACTCTAGTTGACTATACATATAGTTCAAATCCAGATAGGTCACTAACTATACTACAAATTCTATAAGTCCAAGCTATATATGCTCTACCTCATCCTCATGTACAAATCCTTTTTGTTTCTTTGGCTTCTAGATACAAGATCATAGTTTTCGTTTACACTGAAACATCAATTTTATGAATGACGAAATTATGCTTTGGTACGTACAATTACAAATCAAGAAATATTATGTAACAAAATTCAGGGTTTAGGAACCAAGAAAATTGCAAAATACATATGCCGCCCCCAGAAAAAATAATAGCACACGGCGAGAATATGAGACAAACAACCAGGAAATATTTCCAAAAACTGTAAAATTAGAAGCCTACCAATCATAGATTTCATCATTTTCACAGTAGTAAGGTTTAGGAGAACAACAAGCTAAAGCCATCTATCATCTCTTATACTCCGTTTTGACGACAAATCGGACACGATTTAGGTAGCCACAGATCAATGCATTCCCGGTGATACGTATGCTTACACTTACGAAGTCTCGCACACTCATCTGGTTCCTCAAACTCTCCCAGGCAAATACTACACTCACCAACTTTCAGATGACTAAAAATTTCATAGTATCCACTCCAATCCTTCGGCCGTCGTGGCTGTCCAGCATTGTTACCAGCAGGTTGCTGCGGTGGAGCGGCTGGTAACTGGTGGCCGCCAGATTCGATATCAAGGTGAGCTTGACCTGTTTGGTATCTCGTATCTACAATGATGGTCTGTATAATTTTGAAGCACACAAAAATTGGCCCGAGTAGTATGAAGGCGCACACAACAAATGGCCCGAGTATGAAGACACACAGAAGCTTTAAACAAGGATAGAGGACGTACTCTGGTTTTCTGACGCAGAGAAGAATTAGTATGTATACTGTGAGTATAATAAATCCAAACTCACCATGATTTAATCCCTGATGCGAGGGTTGAGGAGCAGGGGCCAAAAACGATGTCATTTCAGAGAGACAGACTAACTGATCGATCAGAGGCCTATAGCAGCCAGAAGGATTTAAAGTTACCAAGGTGTAGGGTTCTTGAAGGCAACAGATTTTTTCTCGTAAAATAATTTTACAGATTTGAGTGGATAAGAGTAATTTACACATATATAGCTAGTGCTAAAAGAAACGGAGGAGGAGATATACACGGAAAAAAAAACAAAACTTGTTTTTATCTGTTCATAACAATGTGATTATAATTGTTCAGTGGTTTATTATTACATATATGCAGGGTATAAAAAGGAAGGATTTTGATCAAAATTGAGTAAATGTAAAACAACAACATATACCTGATCGACATATAACAAACCCTACTGGATGTATAGTTCAAATACATATAGGACACCATTTGAGATATATACTACAAATACTAGAAGTCCAGCAAAACAGTACTTTCATTTTTATTTTATTTTTCCTTAAAACCCTTAGCCCATCCCTTACATATGCTAGTGAGAATTGAATCCATGACTTTTACAATATTGGAGTTATAATTAACTAACAGGTCACAGCTCTCCAGGTTTGAAATTTTTTTATCATTATTTATCAATTTAATACTATAAGAAGCACGTATCTACCTGTATATTTCGTGAAGAGAATCAAGCCGAGGATGTATTAGTAGATTTTGGAACTACTTCCTCAGATTTAGTTATTTGGTGGGATTTGGCTCTACCTATCATTCATAGTTTTTGTTATCTGGACCAAATGAGTCTTCTTAATTTCCGTTTTTATTGATGTACGTTGTCGACAGATTTAATATAGTTCCCCCTCTATATAATTTACTTCTTTCTAGCTATTTGAAGAGATACTCCTCTTTTCATCGAGGTTCACCAAAAAGAAAAGAGTACGTAGCTGTATCTTCCCCCATCTTCATCATCATTACACACTGGTGATCGCATAACAGAGAAACAACGCATTAAAGTAGCCATGGTGAGGGGTTTGATGTTCTTCAAGGGGACAATGTTAATATATTGATATATTAATTTTTTAATTAAATAGAGGATTAAGCGATATTAGTTCCTCTGCGATAGCCGATTTGGGGTGACTAGCACACACCCACAATCACGAAAGAAAGAGGACCATCGCAACCGGGAACCCGCCACCGCCCGTCCCTCTATTTTATTTTACTAATAAAAAGAAAAGAATATACAAAAAGAGAGAGGGGGACAAGAACTAAAACATCTTCAAGAAAAAAATGAAGCAAGGTACTCAAAAAGTAGAAAATAATGAATAAAAGAAGCAGCAACCTAAACGTGACACATAATATATCTAAAGATGCAAATGAGGCATTTATATATATATATATATATATATATCTGTGTGTGTCAAAGCATTTACGGTGATATGCATGCTTACACTTGCGAAGCATCACGCACTCATCTTCTTCGTCTTCCTCAAACTTCTCCTGGCAAATACTACACTGATCACCAATACAGCTGCCAGTTCCATTAACAACTTCCATTCGATAGTCGAAAGTTTCATAGCATTGGTTCCAATCCTGCTATGCTGTTTGTGCATCAACATTGACATTGTTACTCGGCTCCTGTGATGGTGGAGTTTCTGAACTTTCTGATCATAGCTGGCCGGATTCAATATCTGTTTGGCTCCCAAAATCAGTTTGGTACAAACTGTCTCTTTTGAATGCGCGAGCGTGCCAGCACCGTGGGGTGCAGTCGTCGGGGCGTCCCTTGACCTGACTTCTTCTCAAACGATGTGGACGAGGAGAGCACCAACCTCGTCACAAGGTTCTTTTCTATGCCTTTCAGAAAAGGACTTTTTGCCTTACTGGTAAGGGCTTTGGTTGTGGTCTCTTTGCGTTCACCGAATCGATACCCAACGTTGTAGGTTGAGCAGAGCAATCACCGGGAAGTCTGGAGAAGCACGGGTTTTGCTAAAGCGTGACTTTAGCTTCGCTGGGTTGCGAGGGCGTTACCCTTGCTTCGCTGGAAGTAACGGTGGCAGTAGCACTAACAGTCGGCTCCTGGGGAGACTGGGACTGGAAGCACGGTCGCCGGGTTGGTTTGGTGGCACTAACAGTCGGCTCTTGAAGAGACTGGGACTGGAGTGTGGTCACCGGTAAGAGAGGCTGCTCCGGGGAGACTTGGGCAATCGTAGAGATTGGTTGAAGAGTTGTTCGTCCTCTGTTGTATCGTTAAAGCCTCTATATATAGGCTGCTTGCTGTAGCTCGACCTTCCTAATAGGAATGAAATACTATATTTTAGGCCACAGTTATTGGCCTTGAATCAAATCAAAACTCTTAATAGTTTTGATGACTATCGTAGGCAATAATAGATTGACTCTGTACATGGCTGGAATATAGGCAAAGATTAATTACCTCTGGAGCACCACCTCTAGATATGCACGGATTGCATGCATATGTCTTCTGTTGAATGTAATCAAGGATAATTATATCCTTCCTCAATCTGCTCCATCTACTCTTGATTGCAATATATGTGGGGCCCCCTTGATAATTCACTTGCATGTATATACGTACTGAAGGATGATAGCCTTCCTCAATTGTCTCACCATGCCAAAGCAAATTATAAAAGAGATATATTCCTTGTCAATCACAATTAAAGATGGTTGACCCCTTCTCAAACTGTTCACGTCCATTGCAGAGTCTTGACAATCAAGCAAACAAATTACCATTAATTATCAAATATATTGATAATTAATAATAAATCAATGAATATCCAGATTTGCTTCAGGATTGCTTGATCTCTAAGTAGGCCTTATTTAGCCTCCAAACGATATATTCCGAACTTGTCGAAAATATATAACTTGGGCCACCGATATTGGCCCGGTCTTCTTCGAGTTCCCCATGTCGGGAAAAAATGTTATTTTGGGTTCAAACAATATCTTCCTCTGTTTCATGAGTGCTATTCTTGAAACAACTACATATTGAAATAAAACAACTGCGAATTATCATGAAACACAATGCAAACGGGGTGCATATTATGCACAAACAATTAAGAATTGTACTCTCTGCCATCTTGGGTTAAAATGGTGAGGATGTAACAGAGTGAATATGTACTAATCATGCAAGGGAGGAAGAAGAGGATCAGGAGCAAGAGGCGAAAGCCATGGCATAAGAGTTTGAGCGACAAGCTAGACGCTTTAGGTATGCAAGTATCCCTGGTTTTCTGAGTTACTATAAGTAAGCCTTAGAGTATGTCCAACTCTTGAAGGGAAAGGAAAAGAGAAAAATAGGGAAAGAACTGAAGTTACCCAAATTGAGGAGAAAAGAAAAAGCATATGAGGAGATCTATTGTACTCGAGAAAAAACCATCTATACCCAAAACCAGAAGATTAATGTGGCTGCCTTCATCAAATTGGGGTTTATTGGGTTACGTTTATCAAACTATTCCGACATTGAACCAGATGTACATATTATTTGATAAACAAATTTGTGCATCAAACAATTTTCATCTAAATTCTTTTTTTCTTTTTTTTTTATGGAAAATAGGTCAGCCCTTTCATTAGTATTCAGCAAGCATTTCAAAAACGAAACACCCCTATGGGGTCGACAGAAAGAATCGTGCCTTAGAACCTCCTAAAATCCTATTCTAGAAGACAAAGACCCCAGAAAATCCCGAGTACACTCACCTTTTAGGAAATCCACGCACCTTTATTCTAACAAAAACCAAGAAACCTCGAAGCAGACATAAAATGATTTCAACTAAGGCTCTGGTTTTTGCGACCTAAATAAAATTTAAACAGAACTATGGGTCATAAAGACCCATGCCATTCTCCCCCACAAGGAGTTCCCTAGTCCAATGAACCCAAAGAAAAAAGCCACACAGCAGTTCAAGGCCCAAGTGGCCCAGTCCATCCACAGGTTGGGTAGAGCAGGGGACGCAAGAACGTTACCTCTGCACCAGCCACCACCTCCCCATCCATCTCCACCGTCAATGCTACCATTTCCGACACCATCATCAGTAGCCACATCGCCACCGTCATCACCACCAGACGCCGCAACAAAATCAAGGCTTAAACCAAAGGAATTAAAGCCATGCTCACCGCCACCACCGACAGGATGAAGACCCAGACACGCACCACCCATAGCGACGCTGCCAACATGAGCTGCACCACCAGTCCTCCACAAACCATCGCTGGCCTTGTATCCATGCTCCCCATCATTATCACGAGGCCACTCCGATCGAGAATCATGCACACCACATCCACCAGTGCAGCCAACCTCGCTGTTGCCTAACACGGTTACAAGAAGGGGACTCTAGTGCTGCCTCCAAACCATCACTCCAGGATCCCAATCCGGCAAATTCTGAAAAGGATCCAAAAACCACCCCAGATCAATAACCTCACCCATAGCCACCAGATCGGACGTGCTCCCTTTCGAAACTGAACGGACCACACCGCCTCCAACGCTGATCGCTCCACACACACACAGTATAAACAGGCCGAAGCCTGCCATGGACACCATTGATAAAACAACGGAGAAGGTTCAAGAGAAAGCACCACCAAAAAGAGAGACTCTCTCAAACCCTAGCAGAGCGCTAGGTCATTTTCATCTAAATTCTTAGTTGTACAGGGCCTAGGAATTTATTTTCTAATTCTTAATGACAATAGTTGATCGTACCACACTAATATTCCGATATCTTAATTTGGTAAAACCAAGAAATTATCTGAAAAGTTTTTTTTTTTTTTTCCCTTTTGTACATGGGTGGTTGTAGTTGGACCTCCATCATTTTTCAATAGTTATTGGACTTTGTCAACTCATATAAAAAGACATATAAGGATCGAAAGAAAAAAAAACTCTTCTTACCTCCCATGACAAACTAACGACGTTTTTCTTTTTTACTTTCAAAGTATGTTCTCCCTTCAATCTCCCATGCTTGGATGCGAGATGATACATTTGTAGAAATTTTTAAATTGTTATTGTTTTCTAT
Source organism: Rosa rugosa (assembly GCF_958449725.1). Classification (NCBI taxonomy): domain Eukaryota; kingdom Viridiplantae; phylum Streptophyta; class Magnoliopsida; order Rosales; family Rosaceae; genus Rosa; species Rosa rugosa. The sequence goes on along the minus strand of NC_084820.1, from coordinate 5,254,407 downwards.
TAAAGTCCCATGTTTTGAAGATGGAATTAGATAAGTTTGGCCTTTATACTTGTAAGCAAAACTACTCCTTATTTGTTTCAATTTTTGGAAGGGGTAGATGAATGGAACAGTAACAAAAAATACTTGTAATTTCTCATCAGTTTGTTCTGCTGCTTCCCTTAACTTTTTCTTCAAAGCTTATATCTTCAATTCTCCATGGCTTACGACACTCCAAAATGTTGGATTGATTCATAGAACTGGGGGAACCAACATCAAAGACTCTCGCTTTTAGGAAAGGCTCTCTTCGAGTTTGAGCGTTAATACCCAGAAGACTCACGGGCAGCGTTAATACCTGAAACTTGACTAGTCCAAATCTGCAATTTAGTCAATTCATTCTGCTTCTTCTTCTCTTAGTTGAATTAATAGAGATAATAAAAAATATAAAAAATAGAACAAAATTTTGTTGAAGAATAAATTTAATTGTTTAAGAATATTTTGGTAAAATTAAGGAGGTGCACTTAGCTATTTAAGTATTTAAAAAAGTGAATTAGAGGTTAGAGGTCCAAAAAGCAAATTTGGAGGTCCAACTAGAACCCCCCTTTGTACATGGAGATATCTGATTAAAACACTATACAAGCTATCATTTGAAATCGATCTGCATGATATTTCAGTCCGCATGTCTCATTAGCTATCAGCCTATCATGTTAGATCACCATTGATGACTTTTGCAGCATGTCTCACAGCTCTAGCGACCCTCCAAACTTCATGTTGTACAAATTTCCATGACTCTGCTGTATTCAGTCTCTTTGCCTTTTCAATGGCTTCATCTACGCCGGGTAACGATTTAGATCCGTAATCATCATTCTTTGAGGGCCCATAAATCTGCAAAAACATTACACTAATTGGCCCATTTTGTACTAATCACAATAAAAGATTGGCATTGAGGCTTATGTACATCAGCTTATTATGAGATATATTGAGGATCAAAATCAAATGAGAACAAAGGAAATAACTTCTGTTGAAACCTTGCAAGAAACATACCAAATGCTTATACCATGACCTTCCGAATAGACCATCTTGATCTGTAAACGCACGCTCTGCCATCATTAGTCTGTCATTGAGCTCTCTCACCTTGAAATGATCGTTCTTCCATATTGAAGGCCAACCTTTGTTTTGTTCTATTTCCTGTACAGTTATGCTTCCAATTTAGAACATTCGTGAAATTAAATGTCGATTAAGATTCATAGGAAACACAATTGATACCCTTCTCTGGTTGTTGATTATTGTGGCTGCTTTTTTGAGCTCCTCAATGGACTTGAACAGAGGAGTTAGGTTTATGTTCTTATCTGAGATCTCGACTTCCAAATCCTTCATGTATTTCTGTCAATCAAGGATTCAATATCATAGAACAACTATGTTCAGGTTGACTGAATGTAACTGACACGTCTAATTATCTCGAAAGTACATACAGACATACAGTGGTTAACTGAAAGATAGTGTTGCCTTACCTGTAGCTCCAGCGCATAGGATGTATAATCAAAAGGCACAAACTCTGCATCCGCTAGCCAAAGAGCTATCAAACCCCATAAACTTGCCACTGGTTTAATTTCAACACAAACACAATCAGTTGGGACACTTGAATTTACGTTGTCATTGTAAGAGTGTAACTTTATAGTGCTTGGATGTTTTTTTTAGTGGAGTAAAAGAATTTCATTGGAGATTGAAGAAGGAGAAAAGAATAAAGCAGACCTGCAACATGCCTATGAAAGAAAGGATCACCAAATTTTTCCATCCATACAAAGTCATCATACATGGAATGGTATACTGGGTATCCTGTAATTCAAAAATGATTTGTAAGCAATTTAAATCATATTGCTAAGTAGCGAGGTTAAGTATGCCATTCTTCCTATTTTTTCAGTGGCAATCATGGTTGAGACTTGAGAGCTTTCGCCACATCAAATGTGTTGTTACCTTTACCGAATGCCATGTCAGCTGACGGAATTCCAATATATTGAACAAAAGCTGCAAAATCAGATTCTCCACTTCCCAACCTGCCAATCTTTGTATGAAAAATACAGCGTTTAAAATTACATTTCATGAAAAACGTCTTACAACATTTATTATGTGTAGATAATGCAAGACTTGGATAGCTGATTGGTTGAACAGAAATGACATGAATTGCAATTTTTCTTAAACACAGCAATGAAGTTTTATAGAGTTCTGTGAAGCAATTTCTTACTGTAGGAGAACTGCTGGAACCAATCCATGCTTGGTAGAGAGTTTGTGATGAGTTATCAGGATCTTTGACCTTCAAATTCAAATTTTGAATCACTGAGCTGGAGTGTAATAATAGTGTTAGGATATCTAGATATGCTTTTTTGCAATACCTGTTGAGTAGCTTGCTTAAGAAGTTCATCAAGCTGTGGAGTGGCAGAGGCCCAGAATCCTGGCGCATATACTGCACTGTCAACATTCAAGTAAGCAATAGCCCTCGAAGCTAGCATGTCTCTGTTTTCTTCTACCCATTCAGTTGATCCTATCTGTAAACCTTATTCAGTTTACAATCTCATAGAAACATACAAATAGAAATAGTGACAGAGGGAGAAAGGGAGACCAGGCCGTATTCTTCAGCATCCCAATTGCACAAGATAATTGTGCGTCGAGGTTTCCACCCCTTTTCCTGCAACTTCCCCAATCTTTGAGCAATCTGCATCACACATCAAAAGGAGCTTGTGCTGAGTTTGAACAGGAAATTGACGATGCTACAGAATTCAAGTCCAATATTACCTCTAGCAGTGCTGCAGTGCCACTATTTGGGTCAACAGCTCCAAATGTCCATGCATCCCGGTGATTACCTAGAATGACAAATCTGCATATATTCGGCAACTTACAATGGCATGGATTCTTTTCTTTCATTCATAGAAGTACATTATGAAGACTACTAGTAGTGTCATTTTGTAGGCTGACATCCTAGTAGTAATAGATGCTGCTTATTCTCAAATGTTAGAACTGAACTTGCAAAAAACTCAAACTTACCTATCAGGTTCTTCCTCACCTTCTATGACACCAATCACATTCTCAATCTGTTCTATAACTTGCTTCCCCTAAAACCAACATCAGAATCAGTGCAAAGATAGAAACTTGCTGCACATTGAGTTCGATCTACTTCAAGTCAAAAAGGGCTGACTGGGGACAGTCAGCCTAAAAGTACACAGAACACATGAAAATGCTTCACATTGAGACTTACAGTGTAACTAAGATGTACAACCCCAGGGCCTGGACCAACCCTATAAGTTGGGGCATCCCCACTCCCCTGCCAATCATCATTCGCCACCTGTCCTCCAATGGCCCTCAAAATAGTCTCACCATCAGCACCAGAAATAGGCAGTGAAGGTATCAAAGTCAAATCCCCACCCTTGTCCACTTCCTCATCAGAAAGCCTCTCACACTCTTCACTACTCGCCCACCCCGGCGTAGTCGGGTCCCCTATCCCATTGTAAACCGTCCCCACCTGTACCCCACTCGGCGGCAGCCACTTCTCCTCCGGAAACCACCTCCCTCCGCCGTAGTCCTTCCTATCCGTATACACCAAAGCGCCAACCGCCCCTTGCTCATAAGCAATCTGCACTATGCTCCCTCTATAAATTTCTCCATACCTGCAAAATTAGAGGAGTTACAGTTGCTATTTTTCCGTGGTATGTTTTCAATTATAACCAAAACATAGAAATTAACAAAATCTCCTCGATCATATTCATACCTAGCCAACACGATTGTACCAGAAACGTTGACTCCCATTTTCTTCAGTGTCTCATAGTCCTCTACCCTCCCGTAGTTGACGTAAACCACGTGACCGGTGACATCCCCGGACTTGGCAAAAGCGTGGAAAGTGGGGAGGACCTCGGCTGCCACGTCAGCGTAGGGGTCGCCGGGGTAGGTTTCTTGTTGGAGGTCGAAACTGATGGGTGGTGATGAAGGTGAAGGGGTTGGGGTTAGGGTTAGGGAGCGGGAGATGGGGTAAGTGAGGGCCACGTGGTAGGGGGTGATGCGGGATAGGAGATTGGAGGAGGTGAAGATGGAGAGGACGTAGGCGGCGGCTTCGGCGTTGGCGGGGGTTCCGGCGACGTGGGGGCGGCGCGTGAGGGTGTGGAGGTGGCGGGAGATGGAGGTGTTGGAGGAGAGGGAGTCGGAGATGAAGAGGGAGTGGTAGGAGGATTTTGGGGTCGGAGAAAAGAGGAGGAAGCGGGTGAGTATGGCTAGGAAAGCCGCGGTGGCTGTTTTGATGATCATTTTGGGTCTCAACCTTTTGGATTAGGGAAGGATCGGAAGTACAAAAAGCTAAGCTTGAGTTGACTGCCGGATTTCCCAATTTGGAAACCGACACTCTAAGACTGTGAAGCTTCTTGTTTTAGCTATGGCTGCCTCGTCAGTCTCTGTCAACTTAATAAGAGAACCACGTTTGATTGTTTATTTACGTACATGCCACTGCATCGCTTCCGCCCTGATTTTGCCCAACAACTATACACAAAATTTTAATGGAAAGGTATCGGATATTGCACATAAATATTCATATTTTGGTTCATGGCTGTCGTAGAGTTGGGCTCTCTACCGACTGATTCGAGGGATGTTGGATGATGAATTGAGGCTTGCTTAACCTGACGGTGTAAACTCGTAACGTATAATTTGGAAGTGAGGGATGAAACCTATGGTAAGACCTGGTGCTATATATCTTATAAATTCAGAGAGTTATCATATGGAGATGATGGGTGTGTCTATTTAGAGACATGTGATGGTAGTTGCTTAGTGGGTTCCTATGCAGTGCGCGAACCCAGTATGCAGTGTGCGTTTATTCCGGGGTGGGGGAAAGGCTTATGGCAAGCATGGTTCTTATGTTGTGAGTTTGATGTATGTGTTAACATTTTTTTTTTTTTTTTTTTGAAACTAACGCAGAGGATTGTAACCAAAAAAATGCGTCTTGAGGATGGCCACGTGTCGATCGATATTGCCACGCAGCTATTAAAACCACGATATATATATTCAGGTGGTACTGGAATCCGGCAAATGGGACAACTATGATTTCTCCGCAGCCAAACTGCAATGCATGATCCATGAAAAATGTGCAAACAAGGCAATCGACTAGCATTACGTCCAACCTCAAAGTTAACCATGCAAATAGTACACGTCCCACGAGTATTGGAAGGATATGAATTGGCTTCCATATAATCGATCGATAATTTTCTGTTTCACCAGTACCTCATCCCGGCCGGGGTTCATGCAAAATGATAATTCTGTCACATGATTCCACATCAATAAAATGATTAGGAGGCAGAGGAGAGCCGATCGAGCTTTGAACTAATTCAATTATCTGATCCACAATAACACACTGCTTTCTACGCTCTTCTACTTATGCAACTCAGTCTTAATAAAGTCCACGATCATACGTATTGAAGAAGATTGCACAATTCTAGTATGATCCTTATTACAATACTCAGAAGGACGAATCGTGATAAACTTTTCACTTTGAGGGATATGAAAATTTTCACGAATATCTACACGTGTTCCCAAAGCATGACAGGTATGCTTGAAGAAGATAAATCGGATCTTTAGTGTATCATCGATCGCTTGGTGGATTCTCAGCACACATATCGGCAGAGCTGCATGATACACTATTACATGCAATTGAAGCACCATAAATATAGTTGAACAATGACATAATTGTAGAATGAAGTGACAGCGAATGGCAGGTGATCAACAAATTAAGGACCGCTTTTGTTCAACTGTATATATAGCTTGATTACTGGGAAATCCTGGGTCCGCACCACCTTAACAACAACAATTGCAATAGTTGTAGTTGTTGTTATGGTGATTCCGAATATGTAGAACCTGCTACAATCTTATATGAATTAAGAAAGGCGGAGCCAGGAATTCTTACCAGGGAGGACGGAGTTTCAGGGTCTCGTCCTTGAGTAAAAATAAAATCGAGTAATTGGGTCACTTCTTGCTGCATTACTGCATACTAGATATTAAATACAAATTTAAATTTTAAGAACAAAAAATCCATAGAAACACATCAACCTAGAAGCTTGGATTAATCATATATAAGATACAACCTGTAGTGAGGCAGAATATTTAGCCTGTCAACCTTCAGCCTAGGAACCCTATATTTAAACTATGTATGTCTTAAGGATATATAGTTATTAAAGACCTAATCCATTAAGGGTACAGTAAGAAATAACTTTGCGACCACTTAACTAGCATATTTATTTTTTAGGAATATGAATAGGATTCAGCTCTTCTAAAGTGAGCATCGTGTGAAGTTACATAAATTTCATCATAGCTAGTACAAGAAAAACCTTCGTCTTAGACTGTTTTAACATTGCCGTTACTTGAGTTACGCTAACTTTTTTTTTTTTTTTTTTCATAACATCACAGCTTCCTCTCATGAATTGGGAAGTTTTACGAACTAGGGATACAACTCCAAATGTTTTCCTCCTCTTTTCCTCTCCCTCTTTCACCATCGGATTTCATAGGTTATTTCAATTTCAATTTGAAATATGGATATCCTTTTAGATTTCAAGTTAATTTTGTTTCTTCTCCACTTGTTCAGTATCGTTGAGAATAGCGAAGGATCGAATTTCCCACTTATTCAGTATTAAAAGAGCAAGAGCTGAATAAGTGGCTCACCAAGGAATTTCCCACCTCTGTTCTTTGATTAATCATTGGTTTACTTGATCATCGATCCCTAATTGTTTCTGGATTTTGAATTCCCATATTTTAGATTAACCATTGGTGAGTAAATTAAGTATCATTACTCAAACCCATAAAATGTCCTCACCCACTTTAATTAACCTAGAGAAGAGTATAAATTGAGCACCTTATTTGATTTAGACATTTTCATAATCATGAAAGTTTTGTTTGAAGAACAGATAGATCGAAGAGAAAACAAGTGAAAAGTGAATAACACGTGAAAAATCTATATACAAACTTTGAGTTAACGATAAGAGAGTTTCTATTGGGACCTCCAAATTTGCTCACTTGACCTCACTCTATTATGAATTATTAAATGACATATATAACCTACTATAAAATGACTATTAAGGACAATAATTATACCAAAAAAATATTATATTTATTTTATGTAGACTTTTCAATTCAATAATATTAGATTGTATTCCTTATTATTTTCCTTATCTATTTTCATATTTCAATTTCACTACATACTCATTAAAGCATTCACATATATTTAATAAGAATTAAAAATATGATTAAGATCATGTGACATAAAAATGTATGATATATATGTTGAACGCATATTGGTGAGGGAAAACAAAATAAATTAATCTTCTTATGATTTATGACCTAAATCTAAGTCTATCCATCATATTTGCAAAAAAAAAAAAAAAAAAAAAAAAGTCAGCAGTTAAAAAAAAAAAACTAAAAATATTTAAATAATTAATCATGAGGTACAAAAATACAGAAAAAAAATAAACATTAAAAACAAATGATTTCTTTACTTTTTTTGCACAGCTAAAATAGAAAAAAAAAAAAGTTAAAAAAAAAAAACGACAGAATAGTTCATGTCATTTTACTCAATACCTTGTGTTTTTATTGGAAAAAAGATTTATGCATGTTGTTTGATTAAGAAATGTAGATTTAGTTAAGATCTATAGAGTAATTAAATCATTGAAATGACTAAATTTTTTATTTTAAAGATAATAATTTGTTTACAAATTATATGAGTGAGGTTATTTGAGGAACTTTAGTGAGGTTTAGTGAGTAAATTTAGTATTTGAAAATTTGTTAAGAGGTGTGAAAAGCATAGAGGTCAAGTGAGCAAATTTGGAGGTTCCAATAGAAAAACTCTAACGATAATTTAGGGAAGATAGCATCAAAATTGTATTAGTTGATGTGGCAATTATTGTAACCATTGGATTATACAAAGGATAAAATCTCAATTTATATTAACTCTACACAATCTCCCTTTAGAGAAGCCAAATCCTTTATGAATCCATTAGTGACGCAGTAGAAAGTAACATAGGTGATAGGTTTACAAGCAATAAACTTAAAACAAGAATTCTGGAGTCATCCAGAGATAAATGAGAAAACTCTCAATTTGATTGACAATATGATAAAAGATAGGTTCCGCAGCCGTTTAAGGTTGCTTATATATGAGAAAAGAAACCCTAGGGCGACTAACAATGAATCCCTAAAGCCCACGGGTTAAAACAAAACAAATCCAAAACAAACTAGAAAACCGAAAATTCTGAAAAATAGTAAACCGCAGTTTTGAGACCCGAAACAATCCCGAAAGCCCCAAAAAACCCACACGTCGTGGCAAAGCAACGAGTTTTGTTCCTGGCGTCGTTCCCTTTCCGAAAATGTATAGCAATCATGATTCGGACACCGAATGTCAAATTTGCAGCAAATCGGGTTTTCCCTTTTTACAATCGAGATGTTCTTCGATCTTTATCGCCATTCGTTCTACATTTTTTTTTTTTAGAAAATAGATAACTTCATTCATTTATCCATGGCCAGAAGACACTTACATCAGATGCTGTCTTACACCAAAATCATAAATGGTATAAGCTATCAGACAAAAGACATGTGACCCTTACTGTTAACACATTCGCTCACATATTGAGCCTAACCACAAGAAAGAAAATCCTCCCTACCAACTTCCCATGAAGTAGTAACTTAGCCGCCTAGAGACCTCAATTGGTGTACAACTAGAGAAACTAAGATGAAAGTAGTAGAAGACTCAACTTCTAGTACTAGGCAAGGAAACCTGGAAAAGCCTAAAGCTTTCCCTGCCCTTGTCGCTAGGGCTGGGATCAATACCAGTAACTGCAGGGTAAGAGAGTCGTAAAGCAGCAACATTCGGCTTCTTGCTAGGGCGATGATTCTTGTTCCTACTCCCAAGTAGCTTGCCCGACTTCTGCTTCAACATCACCAAAGTGACATCCATCAAGGTAGAAAGGAGGTGAGCCTTGAAGTCCGTAGGGTTGACCGGTCGGCAGGTCAGAGGCTTCCCAATCAGAAAAGATTTGGAAGACCGACGAACAGGGCCGCCACCAATTCTCCCCAGATCAAGAGCACTACCTCCCTCTGCAAGCGCAAGGGAGGCAGCACAGCTAGCGGTGATAGCATCAATGGAGGCCATGTGGCTGAGTGAGGGTTGAGGGTAAGAGACGTAGAGAAGAAAGCTAGGAGAAGAGGAGGCGAGGGCGCCATAGAGAGCTAGGGTGAGAGAGAAAATCTCTCATAGGGTTTTTTTTTAAGTTAACAATGCCACATGGATTATTCTCCATTCGTTCTACATCAATTAGGTATCCAAGTAATATATTAGGGATAATGACCACTTACCCATAGAATACCAAATACAACCCCATACACTCCACCAACTTATTTTCAACCCCATTCACACAAAAGTTTTCTCTTTTCTTCCCAACTATTCCTTTCACCAATTAGTTATACCATTAATACCCCCTTCTCTCTCTATTTCATGCTTTTACTATTACTTTTTTTTTATGAAACGTGGTGGGCCCATCTTGAATTTATTTGTCTAAATTATAATTGCAGCTAAATTTCATCCTCTATCTCGAAGGTAAACAGTTAGTTTTACTATTCATAATTTCAATCGTTGACAGACTTGAATTAAATGCTATTTGTAAAAACACTAGCAAAGAATTGAAAAAAGAAAGAGAAAAGTTGGAAAAATTGAAAGACTATAGAGAACGTCTTAACAGAGAAACTCCCAACTACTGGGATATTATTTATAGACTCCAAACCAGGATCTATAAATTAGAAGAAGATATTGATAATCTGTTATATGTACTTGAAGAGGAACAAAAACCTCTTGACTACCTGAGCATTGGTTAGATCCGCAAATCACTGGTATCAGAGCTTGCAAAGAGCTCAACAAGGGAATCCCCAATGGGGACAATGTCTGAATTAATATTAGAGAAGTTGAATTCTCTATTGATATCATCTGATGAGAAACATCAGACCCTGTTACAAGAAATATCTAGATCTCAAGATCATCTAGATAATTTACCTGATATAATCGCTCGATTAGAAAAATTGGAGCAAAAAATGGATTATATCAAAGAACTTCCAAAAACGGAAGAAGAAAAGCTAACAAGTGTTAGTAGAAAAATCAATGAACAGCAAAAAACGCTGGATTCTATGAAAAATATACTGAAGGACAAGAAAGTGCCTACAGTAAAAACAAAGAAAACTAATGGATTCAAACCATTAGAAAGACCAGATAAGAATCTTGTTCCAAACATGATTTTTCTGGATCCTTCAACTAGTTCTACTAGTATTCGGTATGAAAATCCGAAGGAAACCCGAGATGTTGATAGGAGCATTTTAATGTGGTATTTTAATAGTTAATTCCTCATATTTTGCTTAGTTAATTCCTTAACGAATCGATTTTTAACTCAATTTCTATTTTCTTAGGTACATTGGAGTAAATGATGGTGAAATGAGCATTAGGTCCACACTTACCTATAAATGGTGGAGAAAAATGGAAATGTACTAAAATGTCAATTTTACACATTTTCCTACTCCGGCTAGGAGAAACCAAGCCAAGCAAGGAAGAAGGAGCGGCCGCCGGACCAAATGAACTTCAAATGAGCTGAAACTTTCCAGATCCATTCTAGACATCCTAAGGATCGTTTCTTATGAAGAGTGCCAGAGCTAGAATTGAGCGGAAGGCCTTCAAACAGTCAGCCCAATTTCCTGCAGAAGCAAAACTGAAAAACTGGACCTGTAAGAGGTCCAGCAGCATTTTCGGCCCAACCACATGGAATAAAAATATGAAATTTTACCAGGGTGATCTACACTCATAATGGAACATTTTTTATGAAGAGGTCATAGTGAAATTGGGAATGCTTGTTGGAGAAATAATTGAAGGAATAAAGGGGCAGAAACTGATCTAAAAACAGCTCAACACCACATGTTCAAGTTTCCTACCCACATGAAGAAAGCTAGATGCTTTTCTCTTTTTCCTTGGATATATTTTTCTGCTCCAATAGATCATCATCACTTCCATACTTCTACACCTTCATGCCTTGCTTTCATTTCATCATTACTCCATCTTTTCCATATTTTACAAACCACTTTCATTATTTTTCTTCCATTTATCATTTCACTCTTCTTTTTCTTCCCTATATAAACACCTTCTCCTCTCACTCTAAACACATTCCTTCATCCATTTCATCTTCTTTGTCTCTCCATTTCCATTCCATTTTTCTCTCCATTCTCTAGTTGCAAAATTCTGCGTTTTCAAGTAAGAAGAAGAAGAAGAAGGAGCCGGGAATATCATATCCTCCATCGTCCACCTTGAAGGCTTGCTTCCAAGATTCAAGATTTCAACGTTTCAAGCACTCCATCTCCATCTCCAACTCACGGTGTAATTCATTCTTTTTCCTTATTTAATTTTGTAGGAATTTGTTTCTAGTTAACAATAACATTAATGGCAAAGTTTAAGCCTAATTTCTATGTTTGAATAAAAATTGTGATTTCTTTATGTTGATTTTTATGTTGCTTATGTGAGATTGCTTAATTGATTTTGGATTATGGAAAACTTTTATATGTATGTGTTCTTTGATGGCCAACTTAGGATATATGCATGTAATTGGTGCTAGATTTAAGTAGTAAAGGCTTTGGACAAAAGTCGAAATCAATTAAGAAGGATTGCAAATAGATGGACTTTTTCATACTAGGTTGTGCACTTTGGTTGACATCCTTTCTTTGTTCTTCATGCATTGAATGTGTTCTTGATTAGCTAGTTTTCTAGACTATGATTGCATGTTCAATAGGTTTAATTTAGGTGCTTTCACTTAGATTAAATATTCAAGGAAAGTAAAATATGGGAAATCATTTGCTTCGAATGTTTCACATGGTCAACTTATTTCTCATGACATAGATAATCAACTATAGGAATTGTAATTGGATTTCATTCATATGATTGTAGTTTTGATCTTTGTTTCTTGTGTTCCACCCTTGTATATGTGTTTTTACACTTTCTTTATTTCATTTAATTTTAATTCCAATTCTATAATCTCAAAACCCCCCTTTTTATATTAACTTGTATATATTTTTATTCTTTATTTTATTTTTGTACATAATACATTTTACTTTATTATTTTAATTCTTTATTTGTTTTTTTTGACAATGACAGGTGTACCCTCAATCCCCGGAATAGAACGATCCCTATTTGTACATACTCTTTACTTATTTCATTGCATGCTTTTAATTGATTACATTGAGGATAATGCAATATTTAAGTGTGGGGGAAGAGATTTATATTTTTGTCTTTCATTTTGAATCCTATAAATATTTTTGTCTTTCATTTTGAGTCCTAAATATTTTTGAATCCTTTATTTAAAAAAAAAAAAAAAAAAAAATAATAATAATAATAATAATAATAAAATAAAATAAAAATAATAAAATAAAATAAAATAAAATAAATAATAAATAAAAAAATAATAATAATATAAAATTAAAAAATAATAATAAATAAAAAAAAAAAATGCATTCATTCAGTCTTATTAAATTCAGCTATTTACAAAAAAAAAAAAAAAAAAAAAAAAAATAATAATAATAATAATAATAATACTCTATACTAAGCCATGTCTGCATCTCTGTAGGAGTTGAGGCTGAGCTCAAGGGAAATGTGAGAGCCACCGCCATAACCGCTACCTCTCTCGGAAGTAGTCTTCATGATGCCCAAGATGTCCTCACCATGCATGGGGAATAGTGGAAGGGTTTCAATCTCCTGGTGATCTCCTCCTCGTTGTTGCAGGGATGTTTGTCCTCCTGTTGTGCCAAAAGAGTTGTACTGGTATTAGTGTTGAAGTGTGAGGAAGAATATGAAACAAAATTTAAATCAAGAAATCCTTCATTACCAGTAGAATCGGTGGAACCAAAGTTGAGATTAATGGATCTACCATCATCAGTAGAACTAGTGGACCCAAAATTGATGTCAATGGATCCACCAGCTGGCCCAAAATTGATGTCGATGGATCCACCAGCACCAGTAGAACCAGTGGACCCAAAATTGAGATCAATGGATCCACCAGTACCAGGAGAACTAGTTCCCATGGGCACTTGAGCAGCCTGATTGCACCTCTTCATCTGCTTCTCTCGAGCCCTGACATTCTGGAACCAAAAATAAATGTTCTTGCCCTCAACATGTCCATACTGGTTCAGCTGGAGACAGATCTCGTGAATATGCTCTGTAGTTGGGCGCTTAACTCCCTTGTCGTAGTAAAGATCCTTGAGGATCCTTATTTGATCTGGAGTAGGAACCCACCTGGCACGGCTTCGCCAGAAATCTGTGTTGGCACTACTCCCGGCTGCTTGGTTGTTTCCTCCATCCTCGATTTGTTGCTGGGTTTGTAGCTCCATCAGTTGCAGAGTTCGTGGTTCCATGGTGATGGGTTGAGGGGATGTGAAGATCGAAGAGTAAAGTTGTCAAGTGTTTGAAGGAGTTGTTGTTAAAGGGATTAAGGATGATGATGGTGTGTTGGAGATCTGAAAGTTCAGAGGAAAGATGGGATTGAATCAATTAGATGGGAGAGAAGATCAGAAGAGAAGGATTGAATCGAAGAAGAAATATTTTGAGTTTTGAAAGAAGAGGAAAAGCTGAAGAGTTGGGAGAGAGGGGCTGGAACTCAGGAGAGATTTTCGTTCCTTTGGAGTGAACAGTTGCGCCCTCAGAATGCACCTATTTATAGAGCGAGGTGAGCAGATCTCCACCGTTGGATGGACGATTCCTGTGATTCATTCTACGCGTTGGATTAAAGTCGCCCTGAAACCCGGAAAAGTTGTTGGCGCGTGGAGAGCGTGTAAGGGGACCGAGGGAATCTCGAGGCGCTGTGGCAGACAGCTGTAGCCGAAAGCAGATTTGACTGCCGTAAATCACGGAAGGGATAAGCCGTGACACAAGTGGGCCGTACTTGGGCCTGTCTCGGATCAAGGCATCACTGTAGCTGTGGGTGGAGGCCTGATGGGCCGAGTTTCAGAAACAGTTTTGGACCTGATGGGCTGAGTTTCAGAAACAGTTTTGGACATGATGGGCCGAGTTTCTGAAACAGTTTTGGATGAGTTGGGCTGGGTTTCTGCAACAGTCTTGGATGTTTTGTGCCGAATTGTTGAAACAGTTGAAACAGTTGGTTTAAATAAAAGGATTGGTATGGATAATAACGTGAGCAGCCGTGCTCGAGTGGTTGAGTGTAAAGTTCGTGTACAAGAGGTCTGAGGTTCGAACCTCGCCTCTCGTTTATTTTTATTATGTTCGTTTATGACATAATAAGTATAAAATTTGTACACATTATATTAAGCACAGCTTGTGCTCCAGTGGTTGGGGACAAAGGTTTCGTGTAGCAGGTTAAGGTTTCGAACCTTGCCTCCCCCGTTTTTTTTTATTTATGTCACTCCATCAGAACCCTCCTCCGAAGGCTGAAACCAGCAAGAAGGCTGCCACTCGCCCGCATACCGCTCCTCCAAAGGAGTAAATGGAGGTACAAGTCTAGGCTGAAAGACTTTAAACATTAAGCGCTGCATGGGAGGCAACCCATCTCAACCGTAGCTGTGGAGGAGCCATCAACGCAGATTTGCTCTCTTAAACTCTATCTCCTCTATTACTATTTTCTGATTGTATCTTTGTTATTTGCGTTTTTAGTTTTTGTTTTTAGGTTTTCTTGAGTTAATCATTCCATTCACATGATAATTGTTCATTGCATGCTCTAACTTGTTTAACATTGAGGACAATGTATGATTTAAGTGTGGGGGGAAGGATTAATGCTTGTAGTTAGTTTTTGTCATAAAAAGAAAACAAAACAAAAAAAAAAAAATCGAAAAATGTCAGAAAAAATTTCGTTGCTTTTGTTTTTGTTTTGAGTCTTAGGATGCCTTTCAACTGTCTGGGATGATTCTATATCTCTGAAATCATGACTAAAAGAGGATCACAACATTGAGATGATTTTAAACATGGTATTCTTTGGTTAATTGAGATATATGAAAAATGTGTGCCTTGTAGTGGATATGGATTGCATGACCTTGGTACAGAATATGAGCATGTTAAGATGAGTTGTGATTCATAAAGCCCATGTGAGATAATTGAACCATGTCCCTTTTTCTTGGAGTGAAATGAAAAATATATTCTTAATTTCTTGGCGATGTTTTGATGATCTCATTATTCTTTCATCTTGATTGACTGCTTGCCATAGATTAAGTTTAATTGACTAGAGAATGCTAGAATTCGCTCTTGTGCTTGTTGAGACGTGATATCAATACATGGCCCTGATTCTGGAAGGGATAGAGGTTCTCTAGGAATTACCACCATTGCCAAATAAACTTGTGTCCCCATTTGTGCCCGTCGTGGGACCCCCCTAGATAAGCCCCTTTGAGCCTACATTAAGCATTTTCGTTCATCACCCTTAAAATCCTTAACCATGAAGCTTAGTATAGTTACAACCCTACCCTTTGTTCTAAGGACTTAGTGGAGCTATCTTTTGAGACATACTACATGGGTTTGGTGCTAAGGATGAAGATTGAGAAGAGGTGAAAGTTCAAGTGTGGGGATAGACTTGTCCATAAAGAAAAAGATATGTTGAAGCCGTGAAAAATGAAAAGAAAAGAGAAAAATTGTGTACGGCTAAAAAGAAAAAAAAAAAAAAATATATATGTTTATGGACTTTCATCCCCCATACTTAGTGATTTTGGAGTTTGCTTTGAATTGAAGGCCCACTACAGAAAAATTTGGCCTTTGTCCATTTCACTAGAGTTCAAGGGAAGTTTATATTGAAGATTGGGCCCAACATGAAGACATTTGGCCCTCTTATATTACCTCTATGGAGAAGTGACGTTTTTGCAATGCCTTGGTGAAATATTTCGAGATCTCTACATTCATATGAGCTCTACTAGGTTTTTAGGACACTTTGATAATCCTTACCTTTCATTTCTTTAAACCTTGAGCCTTAGCCCCATTACAACCTTTGAGAGGACCTTCTTGATCCTTAAGATGGGACAGCCTTTGATGTGGAGATGAGTTACAAGAGTTGAACCTATGGCTTGGGTCCATTCGTGCAAGTAGTTGATATCCTTCATGAGATCTTTTGAAAAAAATTATATTCACAAAGTGCTTTTCGTTTCTTATATATGTGAGCTATTTGACTGCCTTAAAATATGTTCTCTCACATATAAATGAGTGATTATAAGCTTTTAAGCATTGCCTTGATCTGAGAGAAGAAAAAGTGGATATACCTTGTGAGGATATGAATCATACTTGTCTGAAGCATGCTAAGCTAAACCCCAATCACCATTATTACAACCAAGTCCTACTTGTGTATGTGTGGATCATATGTTTTAATTAACTCTCGAATGCTTAACATTGATTCTTGGTTGAGTGCTAATCTTGGTGTTGTGAAAGTAAGAGATTTCTGAGACAATATGTTAAAGGGCAATAGAGGTCTTTGTGATGTCAACATCTTGGTCTTTGTCTTTGAATTTACTCTTTTATGTGTGACGTTTTTTTTTTTTTTTTTTTTTTTTTTTTTTTTTTTTTTTTTTTCTTTGTGTTTTGCTTTGTGTTTTACGTTTTTGGTTTCTTTGAGTCTTTGTGTTTTTGTTTCCATACTTAGTCATTTTTTTCGTTGGTTTCTTTGTTTTGTGTCATAGTCTTTTTGGTTTGTTAGTTTTTGATTTTGCTAAGGGACTAGCAAAAGCTAAGTGTGGGGGAATTTGATAGGAGCATTTTAATGTGGTATTTTAATAGTTAATTCCTCACATTTTGCTTAGTTAATTCCTTAACGAATCGATTTTTAACTCAATTTCTATTTTCTTAGGTACATTGGAGTAAATGATGGTGAAATGAGCATTAGGTCCACACTTACCTATAAATGGTGGAGAAAAATGGAAATGTACTAAAATGTCAATTTTACACATTTTCCTACTCCGGCTAGGAGAAACCAAGCCAAGCAAGGAAGAAGGAGCGGCCGCCGGACCAAATGAACTTCAAATGAGCTGAAACTTTCCAGATCCATTCTAGACATCCTAAGGATCGTTTCTTATGAAGAGTGCCAGAGCTAGAATTGAGCGGAAGGCCTTCAAACAATCAGCCCAATTTTCTACAGAAGCAAAACTGGAAAACTGGACCTGTAAGAGGTCCAGCAGCATTTTCGGCCCAACCACATGGAATAAAAATCTGAAATTTTACCAGGGTGATCTACACTCATAATGGAACATTTTTTATGAAGAGGTCATAGTGAAATTGGGAATGCTTGCTGGAGAAATAATTGAAGGAATAAAGGGGCAGAAACTGATCTAAAAAACAGCTCAACATCACATGTTCATGTTTCCTACCCACATGAAGAAAGCTAGATGCTTTTCTCTTTTTCCTTGGATATATTTTTCTGCTCCAATAGATCATCATCACTTCCATACTTCTGCACATTCATGCCTTGCTTTCATTTCATCATTACTCCATCTTTTCCATATTTTACAAACCACTTTCATTATTTTTCTTCCATTTATCATTTCACTCTTCTTTTTCTTCCCTATATAAACACCTTCTCCTCTCACTCTAAACACATTCCTTCATCCATTTCATCTTCTTTGTCTCTCCATTTCCATTCCATTTTTCTCTCCATTCTCTAGTTGCAAAATTCTGCGTTTTCAAGTAAGAAGAAGAAGAAGAAGAAGGAGCCGGGAATATCATATCCTCCATCGTCCACCTTGAAGGCTTGCTTCCAAGATTCAAGATTTCAACGTTTCAAGCACTCCATCTCCATCTCCAACTCACGGTGTAATTCATTCTTTTTCCTTATTTAATTTCGTAGGAATTTGTTTCTAGTTAACAATAACATTAAGGGCAAAGTTTAAGCCCAATTTCTATGTTTGAATAAAATTGTGATTTCTTTATGTTGATTTTTATGTTGCTTATGTGAGATTGCTTAATTGATTTTGGATTATGGAAAACTTTTATATGTACGTGTTCTTTGATGGCCAACTTAGGATATATGCATGTAATTGGTGCTAGATTTAAGTAGTAAAGGCTTTGGACAAAAGTCGAAATCAATTAAGGAGGATTGCAAATAGATGGACTTTTTCATACTAAGTTGTGCACTTTGGTTGACATCCTTTCTTTGTTCTTCATGCATTGAATGTGTTCTTGATTAGCTAGTTTTCTAGACTATGATTGCATGTTCAATAGGTTTAATTTAGGTGCTTTCACTTAGATTAAATATTCAAGGAAAGTAAAATATGGGAAATCATTTGCTTTGAATGTTTCACATGGTCAACTTATTTCTCATGACATAGATAATCAACTATAGGAATTGTAATTGGATTTCATTCATATGATTGTAGTTTTGATCTTTGTTTCTTGTGTTCCACCCTTGTATATGTGTTTTTACACTTTCTTTATTTCATTTAATTTTAATTCCAATTCTATAATCTCAAAACCCCCCTTTTTATATTAACTTGTATATATTTTTATTCTTTATTTTATTTTTGTACATAATACTTTTTACTTTATTATTTTAATTCTTTATTTGTTTTTTTTGACAATGACAGGTGTACCCTCAATCCCCGGAATAGAACGATCCCTATTTGCTTATACTACTAACGATGTTTTCAGGGTTAAATTATGCGCTTGCTTTGAGCGTATCAATTCGTCGTTTCAACCCAAAACTTTTCGCCCTCGTGATGGCGCCAAGCAGCCCTCTTCTGCCTTGGCCAGCCAACCCCGATCACTCACTTGCTTGAGTACGCAGCGGAACTATCAAGTAAACACAGCAAGTAGTATACAAGCAACCATCCAACAACCAACACACAATGTTTACGGGAACCATTCCCAACCTTTATCTCAACTAAAGGAATGTACAAATGTACAATAGTGCTTACAGCCTTCGACAACCTACATGTCTTTTCTGCCTAGCAACTATAACCGAGTGCTTTCAGCCATTGTGTCTCTACACACTTTCTGCCTAGCTACCCAACCCGAGTGTTTACAGCCTTAGCAATCCCACATGCCCAATCTGCCTAACAACTCTCCAACATAGACGCAGCTCTCTGTCTATCTATGCTTTGGCTCGACCTACATCTCGGTCTCACCCCTTTGAGTCCTATCGACTACATTGTGACTGAACTCAAATGAACTCACTGACTCAACTGACCTCCTGCCAGTCTTGTTGCCAGCCTTCTTGACTCAGCTGGACTCCCCAGCTTCGTGCCCATGACAACCCCATGGGTAGAGTTTATATAGACAACACAATAAACATATGGCAGCTGTCGACCCTTGCAATCCCATCCTTCCACAGTTGCTGCCAGCTTCGTGACATCCACCTGTCGGCCATGTGTCGCGACTCACATGCTTCCAGCT
Organism: Rosa rugosa; assembly: GCF_958449725.1. Classification (NCBI taxonomy): domain Eukaryota; kingdom Viridiplantae; phylum Streptophyta; class Magnoliopsida; order Rosales; family Rosaceae; genus Rosa; species Rosa rugosa. The sequence goes on along the minus strand of NC_084820.1, from coordinate 5,235,038 downwards.
TGCTGCCACCCATCGCTGACCCTAGCATTTGCTTTCGGCTGTATGATTGCCTTGTCTGCCACAGCTTGCTTTCGGCCCTAGGCCCAAGCCTGTCTGCCATCGATTGTTGCTGCCATCATTGCGCCCCAAGTGAGGCTGGCCCGTGCCATCATCAGCTCCCTGATTCCCTCCACTTGGTCTCTTGCTTGCCTGCTGACCCAACGTCAGTGCTTAGCCAAGCTGGCACTTTTGCTTCTCCCCACATTGCTTTCGGCCCCTAGCTTTGCTTGTCTGCCACGACTTGCTTTCGGCCCCTTGCCTATGCCTGTCTGCCACAAGCCTTTGCTTTCGGCTTCATGCCTCTGTGCTTGTCATCAGTGCTCGACACCTTTCAGCTGCCTCCCACTGATCTGCCATCATGGCTTGCTTTTCTCCTTGCCTGCTGACTTCGTCAGTGCTTAGCGAGCATGGCCCTTTGCCATCATTGTTTACGGATTTCCTCCTTGCCTGCTGACCCTTGTCAGTGCTTAGTGAGGCTGGCCCTTCGGCCCACCCGTCCCACTACTGCCGTAGCTTTTCCCCCTTGCCTGCTGATCTGCCATCAGTGCTTAGCGAGGTTGGCCCCTTGGCCTACTCATGCCACTACTGCCGTAGCTTTCCAGCCATGCTAGGCTGGCACCTTGCCCTACTTGGGCTGCCTTGCATTTCTTTACTCTCACATGACCCCGCTATCATGTGCGTGCCCCGCTTCGACATTTCACAAGGCTCATGCCATGTCTCAGCGCTCCGCGGCACTAAGGGTGTAACAAACCTCCCCCACCAAAGCTAGACGACGCCCTCGTCGTCAGTAAGGCTTGAAGCGCTTGTCAGTCTGCTTAGACTGTTGCCAAAGGAACCTTTCCTTCACCCATTCGGCATCCGCATTGCTGCCGCCCATACACTCCACCGTAATCAGGTCTTGCCCCATATCAAAACACCGATCTTGACAAGAAATTCGTCTCGTCCCATACCAAAACTTCAATCTTTAGGAATGTAACCTCGGCACTCAACGCCCCTTTTTATTATGATGACACCAAGTCACCAACCTCTTCCTCAAGTGGACATCTCCCTTTGCCAAACTCATTGGCTGGTCCAAGCAACCTATGCTTGTCTTCCGCAAATCTGCATGTCAACGGACATTACCTCCAGAATTTTGCTCCGACACTTTTGGAAATAAGACGGACTCCTTCCATCTTCACTCAACTCATCATTGAGTTTAGGCCACGGCTGCAACAAACCCGCCTTTACCATCAAGAACTCAACTCTTGATACATGCATGGACACTCACTTGGCCCTGCATACTTGGCTAACACTCGCACTTCTCCGCAATGCTCTGCCAATGAAGGATATTCTGCACCCTTCGCTTGCTCCCCTTTCTCCGAGAAACACAACTCTTCTTCGAGTTTAGGCCTTGGCTGTACCAAGCCGGCCTTTATCATCAAGAACTCAACTCTTGATCATTGCATGGACACTCACTTGGTCCTGCATTCTTGGCGAACACTCGCACTTCTCCGCGATGCTCCGCCAATGAAGGATAATCTGACCCTTCCTTTGCTCCCCTTCCTCTGAGAAGCACAACTTGCTGCCTATTGCATCATGCAACCAGTCATCTTGCCAACGTCTCTTCACTAAGCCATCCCGGACAGCCTGCTGATTATTAGTGTTGAGACCTCCCATGTTGGCCTGCTCTTTGAACCGATCAAGAAGCACATGTTCCCCATCTCTTGGAAACATTCTTGAGTATCATCTTCGACGCGAGCTCTGCGCCATGATCCCTCAAACCTTGTTGCCTACTCTGCAACAATACCTTGGCACCATAGTGAACTTTGGAAGGCTCTCCGCAGCCTGCACCCCGCAACACATCATAGTGTCTCCACTGCTTCACTATCTTCATTGGTACCCGATGAAGCTCTCGTGCATGAGGCCCTGCACTCGCTCCCAACTCCATCATGTGGCCTTTCATTCGACAAGGAGGAAGCGCCACATTATCATCTTTGGGTACTTTGAACATTTCGTCTGGCTTGATCTCTATCAAGGCTGCAACCAGACTCGTTTCCCCAATCTTCACTCCTGCCATTGACTGTTGGGCATCTCCCACAAGTTGATTTACCTTGCTGTCCAGCAGTTGACAAGCAAATCTTGCTTTCGCAAAGCAAAGAGATTTCTCATTCATGATGAAATCCCTCCAAAGTAAGGCACCGACCCTACTTTCTCCTTCTCTTGGATTCTTGGCCTGCCCACATATTGCACCCGGATCTGCCACCACAGATTGGCATACTCCAGTAGGTACAAGCATGTAATGGACTCCCGGACACCATCAAATGCCTCTGGTTTTGGCACCTTGACCTGCGAGACAGTCGAGCACTCCTTGCTCATCGCCCTCCTCAGAACATGGATCTCCCTCTCCAAGTCTTCGGCTCCGGACGTTTGCCTCTTCGCCATCTGCCTTCACCGCATCCCGCATGGCTCCCTCCATTCGTGCACACTGCACATGATAAGGCTCCTGCCCTATCTGCCGTGGATCACCAACTGAATCCCTTGAGTTTCTCCCACACGTTCCGTCAGAGTGTTGCTCCCGGCCATTGTGGATAGTATAGAGCTGCTCCGAGCTCCATCCCTTGAGAAGCGTCTCTTCCTTCTCAGATATTGTTGTTGTTATGGATAGTATCGAGCTCCACGCTCTGATACCAAAGTTCTTTCCATTTTCCCAAACATTCCTTCATCCATTTCATCTTCTTTGTCTCTCCATTTCCATTCCATTTTTCTCTCCATTCTCTAGTTGCAAAATTCTGCGTTTTCAAGTAAGAAGAAGAAGAAGAAGAAGGAGCCGGGAATATCATATCCTCCATCGTCCACCTTGAAGGCTTGCTTCCAAGATTCAAGATTTCAACGTTTCAAGCACTCCATCTCCATCTCCATCTCCAACTCACGGTGTAATTCATTCTTTTTCCTTATTTAATTTCGTAGGAATTTGTTTCTAGTTAACAATAACATTAAGGGCAAAGTTTAAGCCCAATTTCTATGTTTGAATAAAAATTGTGATTTCTTTATGTTGATTTTTATGTTGCTTATGTGAGATTGCTTAATTGATTTTGGATTATGGAAAACTTTTATATGTATGTGTTCTTTGATGGCCAACTTAGGATATATGCATGTAATTGGTGCTAGATTTAAGTAGTAAAGGCTTTGGACAAAAGTCGAAATCAATTAAGGAGGATTGCAAATAGATGGACTTTTTCATACTATGTTGTGCACTTTGGTTGACATCCTTTCTTTGTTCTTCATGCATTGAATGTGTTCTTGATTAGCTAGTTTTCTAGACTATGATTGCATGTTCAATAGGTTTAATTTAGGTGCTTTCACTTAGATTAAATATTCAAGGAAAGTAAAATATGGGAAATCATTTGCTTCGAATGTTTCACATGGTCAACTTATTTCTCATGACATAGATAATCAACTATAGGAATTGTAATTGGATTTCATACATATGATTGTAGTTTTGATCTTTGTTTCTTGTGTTCCACCCTTGTATATGTGTTTTTACACTTTCTTTATTTCATTTAATTTTAATTCCAATTCTATAATCTCAAAACCCCCCTTTTTATATTAACTTGTATATATTTTTATTCTTTATTTTATTTTTGTACATAATACTTTTTACTTTATTATTTTAATTCTTTATTTGTTTTTGACAATGACAGGTGTACCCTCAATCCCCGGAATAGAACGATCCCTATTTGCTTATACTACTAACGATGTTTTCAGGGTTAAATTATGCGCTTGCTTTGAGCGTATCAATTTTTGGCGCCGTTGCCGGGGATTGAAAAATCACTTGTTTTTGTTTATAATTGTTGTATATAAACTGTTTGATACTTAGTTTAAATTAACTAGGTTGTTTTTTTTTATTGTTGAATACGAGTTTAATTGTGAGTTGTAAATTAAAGAAGGAATAGGTGAAGTCGTGTTTATTAATATTGGCCTAAACCCCTTATTGGTACCTAGTTCAGGTCCCTTATGGTTGAGGGCGGCCTTTATTAACATTCATTGAACTGTCTAACACACTTAGGACCTTTTACATCCTAGTAAGAATATCCTATGTGAGATGGTGTCTAGGAAGGGGACAACGTTCATGACGGGTTTTTGAATCCAGAAGTGCTTATAAATGGGCTTAGCTCATGCCAAAATGGATTTTTCCTCTCGTGTTCACCCTCCCCTACCTGGCCATTTCAGTAAGGTTGCCCAACGGATGTAGGAGGGACTTTGTGTCTAGACGACTATATTTGGGCCGCACGTCCACTTGATTTACCGCTTGGAATTAGATTTGATATCAATAATGTTTATAACAAAAGAAATACTTGTGCATACTCTTTACGTGTAAATTATTTTGTTGTTTCACACTTTATACTTGTAAAAATACTTTTTACGTTTTATACTCACTTGTGTACTTAACTTGTGTCTTATGTACAAAATACTTGTTAATTATACTTGTAGTTTGTAATTCATAGTTACTTGTTTATTTTTTTTTGTATTTCTTTGTTAATATTAAGTTACTAACTTTATTTAATGTAGGTACCGTCTGGCTGCAAGACGTAAAATACAAGCGCTGCTTGGGAGGCAACCCAATTCAGAATATAATCAGATTTGCTTTCTCTTCCCCTTTTACTCCTCCATTTTCTTTTTGTTTTAGTAGTTATTTTCGTAAATTCCATCCCTATATGCTTACTTATTTCATTGCATGCTTTTAATTGATTACATTGAGGATAATGCAATATTTAAGTGTGGGGGAAGGGATTTATATTTTTGTCTTTCATTTTGAATCCTATAAATATTTTTGTCTTTCATTTTGAGTCCTATAAATATTTTTGAGTCCTATATTTAAAAAAAAAAATAATAATAATAATAATAAAAAAAAATAATAATAAAATAAAAAAATAATAAAAAAAAAAAAAAAAAAAAAAAATATGCATTCATTCAGTCTTATTAATTTCAGCTATTTACAAAAATAAAAAAAAATAAAAAAAATAATAATAATAATAATAATAATAATAATACTCTATACTAAGCCATGTCTGCATCTCTGTAGGAGTTGAGGTTGAGCTCAAGGGAAATGTGAGAGTCACCGCCATAACCGCTACCTCCCTCGGAAGTAGTCTTCATGATGCCCAAGATGTCCTCACCATGCATGGGAACAATGGAAGGGTTTCAATCTCCTGGTGATCTCCTCCTCGTTGTTGCAGGGATGTTTGTCCTCCTGTTGTGCCAAAAGAGTTGTACTGGTATTAGTGTTGAAGTGTGAGGAAGAATATGAAACAAAATTTAAATCAAGAAATCCTTCATTACCAGTAGAATCGGTGGAACCAAAGTTGAGATTAATGGATCTACCATCATCAGTAGAACTAGTGGACCCAAAATTGATGTCAATGGATCCACCAGCTGGCCCAAAATTGATGTCGATGGATCCACCAGTACCAGGAGAACTAGTTCCCATGGGCACTTGAGCAGCCTGATTGCACCTCTTCATCTGCTTCTCTCGAGCCCTGACATTCTGGAACCAAAAATAAATGTTCTTGCCCTCAACATGTCCATACTGGTTCAGCTGGAGACAGATCTCGTGAATATGCTCTGTAGTTGGGCGCTTAACTCCCTTGTCGTAGTAAAGATCCTTGAGGATCCTTATTTGATCTGGAGTAGGAACCCACCTGGCACGGCTTCGCCAGAAATCTGTGTTGGCACTACTCCCGGCTGCTTGGTTGTTTCCTCCATCCTCGATTTGTTGCTGGGTTTGTAGCTCCATCAGTTGCAGAGTTCTTGGTTCCATGGTGATGGGTTGAGGGGATGTGAAGATCGAAGAGTAAAGTTGTCAAGTGTTTGAAGGAGTTGTTGTTAAAGGGATTAAGGATGATGATGGTGTGTTGGAGATCTGAAAGTTCAGAGGAAAGATGGGATTGAATCAATTAGATGGGAGAGAAGATCAGAAGAGAAGGATTGAATCGAAGAAGAAATATTTTGAGTTTTGAAAGAAGAGGAAAAGCTGAAGAGTTGGGAGAGAGGGGCTGGAACTCAGGAGAGATTTTCGTTCCTTTGGAGTGAACAGTTGCGCCCTCAGAATGCACCTATTTATAGAGCGAGGTGAGCAGATCTCCACCGTTGGATGGACGATTCCTGTGATTCATTCTACGCGTTGGATTAAAGTCGCCCTGAAACCCGGAAAAGTTGTTGGCGCGTGGAGAGCGTGTAAGGGGACCGAGGGAATCTCGAGGCGCTGTGGCAGACAGCTGTAGCCGAAAGCAGATTTGACTGCCGTAAATCACGGAAGGGATAAGCCGTGACACAAGTGGGCCGTACTTGGGCCTGTCTCGGATCAAGGCATCACTGTAGCTGTGGGTGGAGGCCTGATGGGCCGAGTTTCAGAAACAGTTTTGGACCTGATGGGCTGAGTTTCAGAAACAGTTTTGGACATGATGGGCCGAGTTTCTGAAACAGTTTTGGATGAGTTGGGCTGGGTTTCTGCAACAGTCTTGGATGTTTTGTGCCGAATTGTTGAAACAGTTGAAACAGTTGGTTTAAATAAAAGGATTGGTATGGATAATAACGTGAGCAGCCGTGCTCGAGTGGTTGAGTGTAAAGTTCGTGTACAAGAGGTCTGAGGTTCGAACCTCGCCTCTCGTTTATTTTTATTATGTTCGTTTATGACATAATAAGTATAAAATTTGTACACATTATATTAAGCACAGCTTGTGCTCCAGTGGTTGGGGACAAAGGTTTCGTGTAGCAGGTTAAGGTTTCGAACCTTCCTCCCCCGTTTTTTTTTTTTTATGTCACTCCATCAGAACCCTCCTCCGAAGGCTGAAACCAGCAAGAAGGCTGCCACTCGCCCGCATACCGCTCCTCCAAAGGAGTAAATGGAGGTACAAGTCTAGGCTGAAAGACTTTAAACATTAAGCGCTGCATGGGAGGCAACCCATTTCAACCGTAGCTGTGGAGGAGCCATCAACGCAGATTTGCTCTCTTAAACTCTATCTCCTCTATTACTATTTTCTGATTGTATCTTTGTTATTTGCGTTTTTAGTTTTTGTTTTTAGGTTTTCTTGAGTTAATCATTCCATTCACATGATAATTGTTCATTGCATGCTCTAACTTGTTTAACATTGAGGACAATGTATGATTTAAGTGTGGGGGGAAGGATTAATGCTTGTAGTTAGTTTTTGTCATAAAAAGAAAACAAAACAAAAAAATCGAAAAATGTCAGAAATATAAAAAATTTCGTTGCTTTTGTTTTTGTTTTGAGTCTTAGGATGCCTTTCAACTGTCTGGGATGATTCTATATCTCTGAAATCATGACTAAAAGAGGATCACAACATTGAGATGATTTTAAACATGGTATTCTTTGGTTAATTGAGATATATGAAAAATGTGTGCCTTGTAGTGGATATGGATTGCATGACCTTGGTACAGAATATGAGCATGTTAAGATGAGTTGTGATTCATAAAGCCATGTGAGATAATTGAACCATGTCCCTTTTTCTTGGAGTGAAATGAAAAATATATTCTTAATTTCTTGGCGATGTTTTGATGATCTCATTATTCTTTCATCTTGATTGACTGCTTGCCATAGATTAAGTTTAATGGACTAGAGAATGCTAGAATTCGCTCTTGTGCTTGTTGAGACGTGATATCAATACATGGCCCTGATTCTGGAAGGGATAGAGGTTCTCTAGGAATTACCACCATTGCCAAATAAACTTGTGTCCCCATTTGTGCCCGTCGTGGGACCCCCCTAGATAAGCCCCTTTGAGCCTACATTAAGCCTTTTCGTTCATCACCCTTAAAATCCTTAACCATGAAGCTTAGTATAGTTACAACCCTACCCTTTGTTCTAAGGACTTAGTGGAGCTATCTTTTGAGACATACTACATGGGTTTGGTGCTAAGGATGAAGATAGAGAAGAGGTGAAAGTTCAAGTGTGGGGATAGACTTGTCCATAAAGAAAAAGATATGTTGAAGCCGTGAAAAATGAAAAGAAAAGAGAAAAATTGTGTACGGCTAAAAAGAAAAAAAAAATATATATATATATATATATATATATGTTTATGGACTTTCATCCCCCATACTTAGTGATTTTGGAGTTTGCTTTGAATTGAAGGCTCACTACAGAAAAATTTGGCCTTTGTCCATTTCACTAGAGTTCAAGGGAAGTTTATATTGAAGATTGGGCCCAACATGAAGACATTTGGCCCTCTTATATTACCTCTATGGAGAAGTGACGTTTTTGCAATGCCTTGGTGAAATATTTCGAGATCTCTACATTCATATGAGCTCTACTAGGTTTTTAGGACACTTTGATAATCCTTACCTTTCATTTCTTTAAACCTTGAGCCTTAGCCCCATTACAACCTTTGAGAGGACCTTCTTGATCCTTAAGATGGGACAGCCTTTGATGTGGAGATGAGTTACAAGAGTTGAACCTATGACTTGGGTCCATTCGTGCAAGTAGTTGATATCCTTCATGAGATCTTTTGAAAAAAATTATATTCACAAAGTGCTTTTCGTTTCTTATATATGTGAGCTATTTGACTGCCTTAAAATATGTTCTCTCACATATAAATGAGTGATTATAAGCTTTTAAGCATTGCCTTGATCTGAGAGAAGAAAGAGTGGATATACCTTGTGAGGATATGAATCATACTTGTCTGAAGCATGCTAAGCTAAACCCCAATCACCATTGTTACAACCAAGTCCTACTTGTGTATGTGTGGATCATATGTTTTAATTAACTCTCGAATGCTTAACATTGATTCTTGGTTGAGTGCTAATCTTGGTGTTGTGAAAGTAAGAGATTTCTGAGACAATATGTTAAAGGGCAATAGAGGTCTTTGTGATGTCAACATCTTGGTCTTTGTCTTTGAATTTACTCTTTTATGTGTGACGTTTTTTTTTTTTGTGTTTTGCTTTGTGTTTTACGTTTTTGGTTTCTTTGAGTCTTTGTGTTTTTGTTTCCATACTTAGTCATTTTTTTCGTTGGTTTCTTTGTTTTGTGTCATAGTCTTTTTGGTTTGTTAGTTTTTGATTTTGCTAAGGGACTAGCAAAAGCTAAGTGTGGGGGAATTTGATAGGAGCATTTTAATGTGGTATTTTAATAGTTAATTCCTCACATTTTGCTTAGTTAATTCCTTAACGAATCGATTTTTAACTCAATTTCTATTTTCTTAGGTACATTGGAGTAAATGATGGTGAAATGAGCATTAGGTCCACACTTACCTATAAATGGTGGAGAAAAATGGAAATGTACTAAAATGTCAATTTTACACATTTTCCTACTCCGGCTAGGAGAAACCAAGCCAAGCAAGGAAGAAGGAGCGGCCGCCGGACCAAATGAACTTCAAATGAGCTGAAACTTTCCAGATCCATTCTAGACATCCTAAGGATCGTTTCTTATGAAGAGTGCCAGAGCTAGAATTGAGCGGAAGGCCTTCAAACAGTCAGCCCAATTTCCTGCAGAAGCAAAACTGAAAAACTGGACCTGTAAGAGGTCCAGCAGCATTTTCGGCCCAACCACATGGAATAAAAATATGAAATTTTACCAGGGTGATCTACACTCATAATGGAACATTTTTTATGAAGAGGTCATAGTGAAATTGGGAATGCTTGTTGGAGAAATAATTGAAGGAATAAAGGGGCAGAAACTGATCTAAAAACAGCTCAACACCACATGTTCAAGTTTCCTACCCACATGAAGAAAGCTAGATGCTTTTCTCTTTTTCCTTGGATATATTTTTCTGCTCCAATAGATCATCATCACTTCCATACTTCTACACCTTCATGCCTTGCTTTCATTTCATCATTACTCCATCTTTTCCATATTTTACAAACCACTTTCATTATTTTTCTTCCATTTATCATTTCACTCTTCTTTTTCTTCCCTATATAAACACCTTCTCCTCTCACTCTAAAACACATTCTTCATCCATTTCATCTTCTTTGTCTCTCCATTTCCATTCCATTTTTCTCTCCATTCTCTAGTTGCAAAATTCTGCGTTTTCAAGTAAGAAGAAGAAGAAGAAGAAGGAGCCGGGAATATCATATCCTCCATCGTCCACCTTGAAGGCTTGCTTCCAAGATTCAAGATTTCAACGTTTCAAGCACTCCATCTCCATCTCCAACTCACGGTGTAATTCATTCTTTTTCCTTATTTAATTTCGTAGGAATTTGTTTCTAGTTACCAATAACATTAAGGGCAAAGTTTAAGCCCAATTTCTATGTTTGAATAAAAATTGTGATTTCTTTATGTTGATTTTTATGTTGCTTATGTGAGATTGCTTAATTGATTTTGGATTATGGAAAACTTTTATATGTATGTGTTCTTTGATGGCCAACTTAGGATATATGCATGTAATTGGTGCTAGATTTAAGTAGTAAAGGCTTTGGACAAAAGTCGAAATCAATTAAGGAGGATTGCAAATAGATGGACTTTTTCATACTATGTTGTGCACTTTGGTTGACATCCTTTCTTTGTTCTTCATGCATTGAATGTGTTCTTGATTAGCTAGTTTTCTAGACTATGATTGCATGTTCAATAGGTTTAATTTAGGTGCTTTCACTTAGATTAAATATTCAAGGAAAGTAAAATATGGGAAATCATTTGCTTCGAATGTTTCACATGGTCAACTTATTTCTCATGACATAGATAATCAACTATAGGAATTGTAATTGGATTTCATTCATATGATTGTAGTTTTGATCTTTGTTTCTTGTGTTCCACCCTTGTATATGTGTTTTTACACTTTCTTTATTTCATTTAATTTTAATTCCAATTCTATAATCTCAAAACCCCCCTTTTTATATTAACTTGTATATATTTTTATTCTTTATTTTATTTTTGTACATAATACTTTTTACTTTATTATTTTAATTCTTTATTTGTTTTTGACAATGACAGGTGTACCCTCAATCCCCGGAATAGAACGATCCCTATTTGCTTATACTACTAACGATGTTTTCAGGGTTAAATTATGCGCTTGCTTTGAGCGTATCAGATGTTAACATGTTAAGCATCTTTGGAAAAAAGAAAGGAGTACAACTCCTAAATGCTGAAGAATTCGAATATAACGAAATTGAACAGGAGGTAAAAAACTCCTCAATTCCCAAATTAGATTTCAGGCAAATCTACAAAAGGGGAACGTTTGACTTGATGGAGAGCCATCATTTCAAACTATTGGAGATAACAACCCCCGCTACAGCAGGTGGAGAAACCGATCTCTTGATGATTACCCCTGCAGAAGTTGCTAGAGCAGCAGCAAAAAAGTATCAATTTATGCATATTGGAGCAGTCCAAGTAGGCATAAATCTGCTGGCTCGAGAAGGCATAAATTGCTCAGTCCTATGTGTCCTACAAGACAACAGACTGACAGACTTTCAAGCTAGTTTGTTGGGAACCCTAGAAGCATCCCTGTGTGAACAAGTAGCATATTTCAACTGCTTCCCAAACTTCACCACCAGCTTGAAAGACGCAGCTCACTGTCTACGACTGAGAGTCAAGACAGACGGCATCTCTATGAAAGAAGATATGCAAGAACTCGCAATAGTATACAGAATATACTATCGATTAATGAGCACTACAGTAGCCCCCAAGACAAGGATAACAAATATCCCAGGTCTTACTACTGGTTTCCTCACTAATCAGAAGAACCATTCACAACAGATTCATAAAGTTACTTGGAACGAGGTAACTTTTCCTATTGAATGGAAACTATCTGGCCCGAAAAAGCCGCCAGAAAGTGCCAAAGCAAAAGTCTATGAAAGCCGAAAGACTGGAGAAATCAGTCTCAACTTTGACAATCACAAAAAAAGTGATGTCGGTCCTGAGAACATCAGGTTAAACAAAAATCTTCTCAGAAGAAGCTACAGCACTAGAGAAGCTAGTACTAGTGGCACTAAAGCCATTATTGAAGAGCCAATATCTGAAGAAGAACTAGAAGCTGATCTAAACAGACCAGTTAATATGCTTAGAGCACAAAAGCTCTATGATCTCTATGAAGAAGCAGAATTCTGTGAAAATCCAGAAAGATTAGAAAAACTAATCGAAGAAATGAAAAATTTCAATCTAGGAAAGGAAAGAAAACTCCTTCCCTACCAGGATGTTGAAATGGAAGAAGAAGAAAGCTCCAAAACTTCCATCACCAGAGAAAAGGGAAAGGTAAAACTCCCTATACAGAAGGCCCCTACGGGCAGAAATGGAGAAAGAAATTCTCAAAGATTTGTCCCAGAGGACAAGATACCCAGAGTACCAATTACCAATTTTGGTATCTGGTTAGATCTGGATAAAACTCTAGACAAGAGAAAAACTCTTGACCAATGGGTAGACAGCCTGATGATGGCATCTGCTCTCACCTTTGGAAAATTCGAAGCTCCTGATCTTCAGATGTACTTTGAAACTACTCTCACAGGAGTAGCAAAGAAATATTATTTCTCTTTCAAAGAAACAGCCAGAGGAAAAGAATGGCTTGAGGATATCAAAGCTTCAAAATCTCCATATGATTTTGCAGTACCCCTGTACGATCAGTTCTGTGGAGATTCTGCAAACATGAGTGAAAAGGCCAGAGAAACGGCCAAATCAAATATCTATGCTCTCAAAATTTGTGACATGAGATATTTTGAAGAATACTTGAATGAATTTCAAGAATATTACTGTACAATTGGAGAACTAGAAAGCACTGATCTAGTCAACCTATTGCACAGGAAACTCCCTGAACCATGGAGAACAGCTGTGCGAGAAAGCATAGCAGAAAAACCAATTGAAAGATTTTCAGTTGGAGGAATTGCCGACAGAATCCGGCAATTACTGAAAGAACAATGCAAAGCCAATCTTAGAGCTAAGATGGCCAAGAAACAACTCAAAGGAGTTGAAAATTTCTGTTACGGAATACTGGATATGCCAACCAACTGGGGATGTCATGAATCCAAGTTCTACAGAAAAAAGAAAGGAAAATATTACTCTAAAAAATTCAAAAAGAGTAATCAAAGGAAGAATTGGAAATTCAAGAAAAGTTCCAATTACAAGAAACAACAGGAGAAAAATCCTGAAAAGAAATTCTTCAAGAAAAAGAAGAATACTCATCAACATAAACAACCAAGCAAGAAAGCTTGCAGATGTTGGTTATGTAAAGCTGAAGGGCACTATGCCAATGAATGCCCGGAAAAGGGTAAAAGATCTTCTACTAAGGCTCTCTTTGAAGTATATGAGCATATAGTAGAATCAGCAAACATGAAAGGCTACGAAATAGCCTATTCTGATGATGAAGAAGACGACAGGTCAGTATACTCTGCCTGGTCTGAAGAAGAAGATTCATCTGAGTCTGAGACAGATTCTGAAGTAGAGTACTTCGAATCCAGACAAATGAATATTTTGAGAATCAAAAACTGGGAAGAAAGCAAGACAAAATCCTTAATGTCTTCTTATCAGGTGAACCCTGGTACATTCGTTTGTGACTACTGTTTATGTCATGAAAAGAATGGTCTCCCTATGTTTTGTGAGGAGTCAAAAAAGACTTATCACAAAGAATGCTTCATAGCTGAAGCAAGAAGAAAAACCAAGAATGGTCTTGTCAGCCAACTGGTTGAACAAGAATATGAAGAATATTTCTCTGAACAAAAAGAGAAAGAAGTAGAAACTTTGTTCCGGGAAACCATAGAACCATCTTCCTCGAAAAAGGGAGACATCATCGAAGAAAAAATCGATGACAACTTTGAACTGGTTGAAATACCAGAAAATATAGAACTGGTGAAACCACCAGAAACTGTTCATCTCTTAGAAAAGCAAGAAGCAGTTATAACAGTTACTGAAACATGGGATCTACTTGGCCAACCTTCTGGCAAGTATGATTATAAAGTCCGATATGACCCTCCGTCATGGTTCAGTAATCTAGATAGCAAAGAGATAATTCCTACAGACTGGGATGATACAAAACCTTCTAGTTTTGATAAATCTCCCACTCAGAACAATGTTCCAGAAGAATGTAAACCATTCATTCCAAAGGAACAAGCTCAAAAAAATGAGCTTCAGCAATCGAAGGTCGTCTCTACTAGTACATACAGCAACTACATAGAGATTGGACTAAAATTCCCTGATCATAAAAAATATCATCTACATGCCTTTGTAGATAATGGATCAGGATTTACAGTTGCAAAGAGATTTGCAATTCCAGAAAAACTCTGGAAAGAAGAAAAGAAAACAGCTACTGGTGTTACTTTCGATGGAAGCCATCTCACCATGAATAAAGTAGCAAAAAATGTTCACATCACCATTGGTGGAGGAACATTTATCATCCATAACGTCTGGCAATCTGAAAGCCAAGGCGCAGATTTCTTGTTGGGTAATGATTTCATTCTCCAACAGAGATTTATTCAGGATGATGAAGCGATAGGCTTCAGAAAAGGAGAACGGGTGTTCTGGGCAGATAGGCTCACTCAAGCCAAAAGTGTGGTCGGACCAAACTTTACTACCCAATATCAGAGATCGCAACAGAATAGTGGTGATCTTACCCCCTACAAACCGAAATTTAAACCCATACTCCAAATCAAACAACAAGAAGAATTACTTGTTGAAGAATCTTCTGACGAAGAAGAAGAAGCAGAAACTAGTGAAGAAGAAGAAGCTAGTTTCATTCATGAGCATAACCTCAAGCACTTTCAGAATAAGCTTGAGTCTCAAAAAATTCCCACTCTTGAAAGAATCAAGAAACTACTCGAGCAGAACATCGATGTAGATCCTCAGAAGTTTTGGGAAAAAGACCCAGTGGTCTGTGAATTAAGATTGCATGACATGAATGCTATCTGTCATGTCAAAGCCATTCCTCAGTACAAAGAGGAAGACCAAAAAGAATTCAGAAAAGATATTGAAGATCTCCTGAACAAGAGATTAATTCAACCTTCCACTAGCCCTCATCATGCTCCAGCATTCTACGTGAGAAATCATGCAGAAAATGTAAGAGGAAAAGCTAGAATGGTAATTGACTACAGAGATGTCAACAAAAAGACTGTCAAAGACGGTTATCAAATTGCTCAAGTAAGAGTACTGATCAACCAGCTCAGAGGAGCTAAAGTCTTTTCGAAATTCGATGCAAAATCGGGTTTTTGGCAAGTCAAGATGCATCCTGAGAGTGTGCCTCTCACTGCATTCGGAACACCACAAGGACATTACGAATGGTTGGTAATGCCTTTTGGTCTCAAGCAAGCTCCCTCAATCTTCCAAAGAAAGATGGACAACATATTCAAGCATGTCGCGGAGTTTTGCGTCGTCTACATAGATGACATCCTTGTCTTCTCCAAAAACAGAGAAGAACACATGAAACACCTCTATGAGGTTGTAAAGCTGATAGTTCAGCATGGAATTATCCTAGGAGAAAAGAAAATCTTCTTTATCCTTGATGAAGTTGATTTCCTAGGAATAAATATAAAAAATGGAGTGATAAAACTCCAACCTCACATCCTTGAGAAAATCTGGAAATTCCCAGATAAAATTCCTGATGCCAAAAGTCTAGAGAGATTCCTTGGTGTCATAAATTATGGGAGAGATTTCATCCCCAAGATCTCAGGGTTAACAGCAATGTTATCACCTAAAACAAGTTCCAAAAGAAAATGGAACTTCACAGAAGATGATGAAAAAACGGTGAAGCAGATAAAAAATCTCTGCAAAAACCTCCCTCCTCTTCAACAACCAAAAGAGAATGATGAGATTATCCTCCAGACAGATGCGAGTGATAATTACTGGTCCGGTGTTGTTCTGGCGAAAGCGCCTGGAACTAACATTGAAAAGATCTGTAAATTTTGTAGTGGCAAGTTCAGCCCTGCAGAACTGAATTATCCCACAGGGGAAAAAGAAATTTTGGCTGTCAAAAAAACAATTTTAAATTCTCCAGCTTTCCTTGGAAAACCCTTTACTGTCCGCACCGATTGTGCCAGAGTAAAGAATTTCAAAAATTTCAAACTTGATAAAGCGGCTGATAGAGGAAGACTAGCTAACTGGCAATTATTCCTTAACCAATATGATTATGTTGTTGAATTAATTGCAGGAAACAAGAACTATCTTCCAGACGCCTTAACAAAGGAATTAGCCATGTTCAGTAAAAGAAATGATGACGACGACGAAGGTCGCAATCCCAGAAGCAGAAGAGCTGGGAAAGAACATGAAACCGATGAGGATCCCAAAGAAAAATTCCTCAAGAGGTTCCTGCTAAGTTCAAAAGGCTTAGCCACAACTGATCAATCCCAGGGTAAAGGATTGACTAGCCCGTCTCAAACGGCAGACGGTAAAGGCTCATCAAGACCGTTGAAGGCTGTTGCTTTGCCAAAAAGCAAACCTACTCCAACTGGAGTAATAAATGTTTTCAATTATGAACTTCGAACGTTCGATACTCCTGTGTTCAGAACTGGCAGGAGATTAGCTTACCACCAGAAGGCAATTCTGGATAATCTTTTGTTTGCCTTTCAGGAAAGAAGCAATGGTCTCATGTTTCCAGCTCTCTTTGCATTAGCTGAAGAACTATACGAGAATGCAAGACCACAGTTCGAAGAATTACAGCAGAGTGCTGATAAGATTAACTTCCTTGAACATCCAGAAAGTGCTAGGATCCCTATCATGGCACTCACTGAATCAGATTGGCATGATTTCCACAATCTGATAGGAATACACAATTCAGAAGACCTTGTTCCTCCAACCCTCTTCATTGTCTCAGGAGCATACGTTGGAAGATACTTGGTTAATGTTCAGAGTGAACATCCTCAAGAACACAAGCTTTGGCTTGTTGAAAATGGTTTTGTCCATAATCTATGGAGCAAAACAAATGATGATCTAAAAGGTTTGCCGCCCATCATTGTCAACACAGTCAAAAATATCAGAAAAAATGACTGTACACTTCGACTGAAGTTCAGATCCACTCCTCCAGAATGGATCCAGAAGGCAAACGGTAAGGTTGAATATATTCCTCCATATCATTATGTGAGAATTATTCAAAGGAAATATCTTCAACCAGCCTGTGTAGCATACAATGGCCAACCAAACTCAAGCATCCCGTGGATGAAAGCCATGGCCTTAGACTACATCAAGAAGATCATCTCTGAAGATGTCAACAATACCTTCCTGGCAGCAGGAGAAAAGACAATCATCACTGCTTACGATCACCCTGACGTAGTCAGCAGTGACCTATTCCTATCTCTCACCAGAAATGAGATAGACTCGACAATGGCATGCATGCAATGGGTGGAAAAACTTGAAATTGACAACCACTACAAGATGTATGTTGATACAGACGTCGAGGACAATGCAACAACCTCTCGTATGGCCCAGACAGACAACAACTCCTTTGTCTTTGGCCACCACTCTGAAACAGACGAGAACATGTGAAGCAGCAGGTGTAGAAAACACCGAAAGTACTTTTGGACTCTTCCCAAAAGCTACTTTTGCTTTTCAAAAAAGGAAAGGTGAAAAACATTTCACCCAAAAGGGAACCTGCCTTTTCCTTGTCCGACCTCCACCAACAGGAGCACTCAGGAAAGCAGGAAATCACGGAGTTGAACTGTATATTTTATGTTTTTGAATTTAACTTTGGAGTCCGCTCTCTATATAAGGAGCTTGAGTTTCATTTGTAAGGGCATCGAAAAATCCCCACACATCAAAAACTTCCACCCTCTGTAAGATAAGCTTAAAAACTTGAGCAGAAGAGTCTTCTCTCAAGAAGTAGCAGTTTGATCTTTCTTTCCTGTCTAGTAGGAAGTGTGCTTCCATTTACAAGTAAGTACTGTAATCATTCTCATGGATAGCTAAACAGCTTTTTAGCTGTTTACTTGAGAATGAGGCTCTGAATTCTTAGCTTGTAATTATGTTTATATAAATAATTTCAGTGTGTTCACCCACTTCATCAAAGTTTTAAATTAGCAAGTTAATTTCTGTTATCATAATCATGTTTGGCTCGTATCCTATACTATCTTCTAAGTTCAAGATTTTCTGATTATTAGAAAAAATTGCCTCAGCTTTGGATAGAAACAAGCAGCAGTGATTCCGCCTGTTAAAGTAACCGTTAGGCAGGAAGCCGTTAGGTGAAAAACGTTGGCATGTTGAAGGCTAGTTTTGTTTTTCTCAAAAATTGAAACAGGTTTTTCTAAGAAAAAGGTGAAATTGAACCCAAAAGTCAGCTTAGGATACACTAGGCACTACTTTAGAAAAGACTACCCTTATGGGTCTTTTCCCCTAAAAGTTGTGTAATTGGGCAAAATACAAGGATGATGGATTGATTGGGCAAAATACCAAGGAATTTTGGGCAGGGCACAACCCCAATATATTATATCACACAAAATACTATGCCCAAAATCAAGACTCCAAACTCCACAGACTTTAACACACTATGATTAATCTAAGATATGAGACAACACTCCACATACTCAACACGATCAACAAGCAGCAAAACACTTGACAACTTAAATTGGATAAGGTAGAGCAGAAGTGGCCAAGAGATATTCGGGCTAAACCCAAAAGGCCAAAAATATTCACACGTGGATCAACTTGCTTGCATCCCATGGTAAAGTAGTCCTCGCCCTACGTTAATTCTCTGTCACAACACTACAAGCCTATAAGGTTACATACACGTATGTGTATGTCACCATTATTTTTCAACAAGTAATTATTTCAAACCCAATGAAGTAGCAACTCGTAGTGGCACTGTGGAAGTACTACACAACACTAGAAAATAGATCGACGTGGAGATTAGATTGTTACGTGACAGAAAACCTAGACCTTATTCTGGTTCCTTCCACCCCGTGTTCATATCTGGTTCCAATACTTTTATATCACCAAAATTCTCCACAGAACACAAGCCCTTCAACGTGATTAAGTATCTCTGTCTTCTTCTTCAAAGTGGGCCTAAAAACCATCCTCTCAGCTTCACCAACTACTTCATTTTCATCACCCAGATCAATCCAACCAGGATCACATTCCAACAGTAATCAACTAGAAAGTTTCATAGTGGATCATGATTTTCACATCTCCGGAGATTCAATACTCTTGAATCATGAAGAACATCTCGTAATCAACCTAACAGCGCTGAATCCGTAACCAATTATAAGGAAGTGGGTTATAACTGATATGCAATATACTAATGTTTTAGGCAATCGCAGAAGCAGCCCCATGCCCCCATTATTGATACTCCGTGGAAGAATATATTCACAGACACAAACAGAAAGAGAGACACTTCACGGGCACCACCAAACAAACCCCAACAAAAAAGTGCAAACAACTACAATTTTAACCGACGATTATTTTTATTATAAGCTCACAAAAGCTCAACCTGTCCTCTCCTTGTGGCTTAGATTGTTTGGTTCTACTCTCACATGTATAACATATAGAAGAAGAAAGCCACCCGTGACTGCTTTGATTCTCCATTTCAGAACCATCTCAGCATCACTTCACTTTCCACCTAAACCGAATCCACCAAAAAACTTGTATATAAACCAAACACCGAGTTGGACGAGTCATTTTCTATATTATAGCTTGGAATTTCCAAGCTAATAACATACTCTTCTTCTCATTCTCTATTCACTTACTTAAAATGCCAACATTATTCCAAAGCATTTTCTATGCTACTCTTCTTCTTCTTGTCCTAAACTCAACACAGACCTTATGTCACACCAAGGCAATTCGGCCGGGAAACTCCGCCGGAAAAGTACACCTGGCCAAGAACATGACCCGAGCCCAATTCTCGGAGCAACAATTCATGAAGTGGGTCAAGTTTGTTGGGAGACTCAAACACTCGGTTTATAAGAACGCGAAAAACAAGCTCTTCCCCTCTTACACACTCAATGTGGCTAAGAACCCTTCACGGGGAGACTTCACAAAAATTCAGGACGCCATTGATTCTCTTCCGTTCATCAATCTCGTCAGAGTCGTCATCAAGGTCCATGCAGGTGTCTACAAGTGAGTAATTCCGTGTCTTCTTCCTTGTGGGAGTTGGTGTTTGTCTCTGCCTTTGACTGTTAGAAATGCTCTGTTTTTCAACTCTTTCATCATCTGTTGCTCGACAAAATTGTACGATCTTTTGTTTCTTTCATTTAACTATGCAGTAATTGATCAAGTTGTGAAATGGTAAATTTTGTTTTGCAGGGAAAAGGTGAATATACCGCCATTGAAATCGTTTATAACCATAGAAGGAGCAGGGGCGGACAAGACAATAGTTCAATGGGGAGACACAGCTCAAACACCTTCAGGTCCGAAAAAACAACCGATGGGGACTTATAATTCTGCAACTTTTGCTGTGAATTCACCTTATTTCATTGCCAGGAACATTACTTTCAAGGTACGTAATGTGCTTTATGGACTCATCAGTATCAATTAGTATTGGATCGCCGGTGTAATTGTGTGATTATGTGCAGAACACCACGCCGGTACCGGCTCCAGGAGCAATCGGAAAGCAGGCAGTGGCGTTTAGAATATCGGGAGATACAGCAGCCTTCTTAGGGTGTAGATTTTTGGGAGCACAGGACACATTGTACGACCATTTGGGAAGGCATTATTACAAAGATTGTTACATTGAAGGTTCTGTTGATTTCATCTTCGGAAATGGTCTCTCTCTGTTTGAGGTAATTTAATTCACTTTTCACCTTCTAATCAAGCATAATTTGTTTAAGTAGATTTTTAATCGTGTGGTGATCATCGATTCTATACATCGTATCTGTCACGTAATTTTATTTTATTTTTAGAGAAAAAAAAAATTACGTGATAGATGTACGTAATTAAATGACAATGAATTGTTGCTTGACATATAATCAAGTTTAGTTTTATAAAATAATACGGTCTAATTCTCGTATTTTAGACAGGAGCTAAATTCAAACAACAGATCGTCGTACACACTACTAAAATTTATCGGATTCGAGCAAGCCATTGTGAATATTTACTTTGTTCTTTGACAATGAAGTGAAGTTAGGGCCATGCATATGCATAAGCATGTTCTTGATCGATTGGTGTCTTGTGTCGTGTCGTATTAATCCTAGTGTTCCAGATTCCGGTCTCGATCACAAGCTCTATCACTCACATGTAAGTGTGCGAATGTGGTGCAGGGATGTCACGTGCATGCAATAGCAACAAGCATAGGGGCATTAACGGCGCAAGGGAGGAGCAGTTTACTGGAGGAGACGGGGTTCTCGTTTGTCAACTGTAAGGTCACGGGTTCAGGAGCTCTCTATCTTGGAAGGGCTTGGGGACCTTTTTCTAGGGTAGTCTTTGCCTACACTTATATGGACAACATTATCATGCCCAAGGGCTGGTACAACTGGGGTGACCCTAATCGTGAAATGTACGCAACTCTCTCTCTCTCCCTATCTTGTTATGCATTGTATGTGTTTATGCTCAAAACGACATTGCTTTAGAACTTTATATCAAACTTTTTGAATCTAGACTCTTAGAAGCATTTTATCGAGTACTTTATTCACAGCTAACTTTCACTCTACACTCTAAAAGTCAAAATTTACGTTTGCTCTCATATGAATTTCGAGCGTTCAAATTGATTTAGTTTTAAACATAAGCACAATCTCGACACATAATTAAGTGTAAAATTTTCGTTTTTTAGAAGTTATCGTCACTGCAGCTTAAAAGTGAAAATGACCCATTTAGCCACATGAATCACCTATAGGCCCTCTACCCTTCCAATACAAGCATGCCGAGGCCACTTTAGGCCTTTTGAAAACAAAATGGGCGGTTCACAAAGACGACCTAAAACCATGTCTATATGACTATATGTCATCTAGCACTTTCCCTCTGCAAAACCTACGTGTAGTGCACCACAGCACCACACATTCAAGAAGTGCATAGATATAAAAACCCTCTCTACCAACTCAAGCATTACCTCATTCATGCTAGCATATTATAAGCACAGCCACGCCAGCACCTACATATAAGCCTGGTGCTGCATATACAAGCCACCTACCTACTCCTCCTCCTACCTCACCCAGTTCTGGTTTTGCTTTGGCAGTTTCACTTTGGCCTTAGTGACCATGCGCATGAAGCTTTTGCAATGATGATATTGTTTGTTAATTTAGGTCTTTGTGTTTGTGCAGGACTGTGTTTTATGGGCAATACAAGTGCACAGGACCTGGGGCTCAGTATGCAGGGAGGGTATCGTGGTCTAGGGAACTCACTGATGAGGAAGCAAAGCCTTTTATTTCCCTTACCTTCATAGATGGGTCTGAGTGGCTCAAATTCTGATTTTCATCAACTAATGTATACATGATTGTTATCCATAAATGATTGTGATATATTGGCTGAAGCACTTCTTTACCTTCCCCAACTCACCCAAAAAAAAAACATATCTTTTCCAGAACAGATAATAATAATTAGATTTATTCAAAAAAAAAAAAAATTAGATAAAAAATGAATTTGAGACTGGACTTTGGAATGTGCTCAAGCAGAAATTTGATCCCCAAACCCAAAACCATATTTAAAATCCATTATCGGCCCATTATAGAAGAACTGAAGAAGAATCCATCACGTAGATCCAGGACTCGAATCCGGGTCCAAAATTTGGAACCAAAGTGAGCCGGGTCCAAATTTATTCGGACTCACCAAAATTATTCCCTTTTGTTTGGAATAAAAGTCCTACAAAATTGAGTTCCAAACCTCATATTCAAGTTTGAGACCTACAAAATAACATCCTACAAATTTGAGGCCCAACCATTAGAAATACCTACTTCATCCAATTTTCTTCGCATAATGGAGTTTCAACTTTCAAAAGCAGAAAATTCTATGGTACATATTATGTATTGATGTTTTATTTTACATGTTACATGACATTATTTTAATCATTGATATCATCATATGGCTCTAGTTTTTTAACATATTACTTAGGCTCTAATTAGTAATTAATATTATTAAATATAAAATGATTAGTTAAATGGGCTTCTACAAAAATGAAAGATACACCTTTTGATGAAAATTCATTGGTAGTTGGTGTTAGCTGATATGATTTGAAATCTAATCATATGAAAGATAGTCTTCCTCATGAAAATTTATTGGATTTTCCTCGATCAACAATGTGACTTTTTTTATGATTAATTATAATGGTGGTTCTATTCATACCTTTTAAATTATTATTTACACCTCCTCTACATATTTTACACATTAAAGTTCCAAATTTGCCCCTCATTTTTTTTCTCCATACTTGTTCTCTTCCCACCTTCCCAATCCAGCCATCTTCCTCTCCACATCTTTCATTAGAGCCCCTTCACTACAATTGGCGAGACATGCACCAGGCCATGCCACTTTACACTATGCCACTAGTAGCTATCACCCAATGAGACATAGCTTGTAAAACTTCACCAGTTAGTAAAAATGGTTTTTGGTTGTTCGTCAAAAACGACAACTTCTTATGAACAATCAGTTCTTGTATTTACGTTTAAGACTAGAAGGGTATCATGAAAATAAGAGTTGAAAATTATCATAGATAATTGTTCATTCAATTGGATTCATGATTTTTTTTATTTGCCTATAGAAATCATACTAAATCCATCAATAATATATATTTTTATCAAACAGATGAATATAATAGATAGTTGCATTGGGAGATGGAATGATTGGTTGTGGTTGTTGAGATGAATAGATGAATTGCTGAAGGTAGAGGATGAGATGCGGATAGCCATGGTTAATCTTTTTTTTCTTTTTTTTTTTCTCCCTGTTGTTTAGACTTTGTAAAGGGTAAATCAGGATTTTAAAATTTTCAAAAAACCAGGGAGGTCCACATATCAAATGTAGAAGTATGAATAGACGCCCTCTAATTATAATTAAACCCTCTCTCTCTTTTGCTATTTGCCCCTCTATTGTGTTTGTGTCATTTCAAAACCCAAAATTACCTCTCAACTCTTAGAACAAATAGGCAAGATAAGAAGGCATATGTGGTAGGAAAAATAGCCAAATTAACCCCTGACATTTCAATTTTGATTATTTACACCCTCACTTTTCTAAATGTTGCCAATTTACACCCTATAGTTAAATTTTAGACTTTCCATCCAATTTCTCCATTAATTTGGTTAGCATGTGAGGGGCATTTTCGTCTCTGCAATTGTCACAAAAAAAAAAAACAAGAAAAGAATACAAAATTACTTTGTTAAAAATAAAAAATAAAATACTACTATTCGTCTCCCACAACTGTTTTTTTTTTCCCTCAGCCTCTCATCTTCTTCTCTATCTATCTCGCAATTATATTCTTCTCAGCATGACCTCTTCCTCTATGTTCCTTTTATCGAGATCAATATAACACAATCCCAACTTGAATCAATCAAGATGACCTTCACATGCTTGCTGTAATTTTAATTTTCATATTGCATACATATAAATATTTTAGTTTGTTCGATGGTTTCTCAATCTTATACACAATACAAACCCCTCCAACTGGAAACATAGAAGATCAAATTCTCATATGAATGTTTGAAATATTAATGACCAGTCCGGCCTTCAAAGAAAAAGAAAACCAGAAACCTGGGTGTGACCTGTAACGTTTTATGAAACTATTTTTGTAATACTGGATTGTAGAATGAAAATGGGGAATTAAACTATAAGTTTTTAAAATGTAAATACATGTTCGGTACAAGTATTTCAAAACTTGAAATATTAAAAACATATCTATCTTAAAAAAAAAAAAAACATATCTATAGCACTCAGTTTAGTTTTTCCTCAGTAATCATACACAATACAAACCCCTCCAAGTGGAAACATAGAAGATCAAATTCTTATATGAATGTTTGAAATATTAATGACCAGTCCGACCTTCAAAGAAAAAGAAAACCAGAAACCTGGGTGTGTCCTGTAACGTTTTATGAAACTATTTTTGTAATACTGGATTGTAGAATGAAAATGGGGAATTAAACTATAAGTTTTTAAAATGTAAATACATGTTCGGTACAAGTATTTCAAAACTTGAAATATTAAAAACATATCTATCTTTAAAAAAAAAAAACATATCTATAGCACTTAGTTTAGTTTTTCCTCAGTAATCATGAAAGATTGACTATTTTGTTTGTATTGATTATGAATTATTTATTGGTTGTTATGAGAAAAGAAACAGAGTATTGTGAAGGAGATTGAACAAGAAGAATCAAATCCCTCAATTTTGTTTATAAAATATATCATATGAAGTTGCAAGCTCTTGAATCTTTAGTTCAAAAAGATAATTCAATAAAATGTCTCAACCTTAGTTGTTAATTCCTCTTGCCCATGAGATAATCCAATTATATTGAAGCATAAAATACCAAAGCTTTCACCCTAAATCATCCGTATAAATTAGATCTGACACGTGAAAGAGGGATTTTCTAAATCCTTCATTCTTCTCTATTACATGATTATGCAAGTTTCAATTGACTGAAAAAGACGGGGAAGAAGAAAGTTCAAACAGCAGATAAAGTAGATGAGATCATGAGAAGAGAGGATAAGTCTCAATAGAAATTGTGGGAAAGAAAGAGAGAAATATCAAAAGAGAGAAGAAGAGTTTGTGGATCTATGTGCTTAAAAGTAAAAAAAATATATATATATATATCACTTTCTCTAATTGCAGGGCAAGTTGTTTTCAGGAAACAATGAAAACGTCAAAAAGTCATTTCTGTTCAAGTAAATCCAGAATATGTGTCTGGCCCAAACTAGAGGTTACTTGCTCTAGTTGAAATAAGGTTTATATTAGAGATATTCTCGGAGAATCATAGGAGATATCCAATCAATGTACGATTATGTTTCCATGTACAACTCTATCTCTATGTTTGTAATCCTCTATATAAAGAGGCCCCTATTATCAATGAAAGTACGACTCTATTCTCTCCCAATTTTAGTTTTCCTAAAACACGTTATCAGCGCGAAGCCCTAACCCTGAAACAAATAGCCAAACCCTGATTCAAGAAGCTAAAAACCTTGAATCCGAATACAAAACCTTGAAATTTTTTCTGCCTCCACCTCAAACAGAAATTTGGAGAAAAAGTGGAGGCAGAAGGCCCGGAAAGAAAGAAAAATGAAGAAAAAGAATTCTATTGGGGAGCAATAGGCACCTATTGGGGGGCAATAGACGTTTTTAAATTGATATAATTTCTTCATTTTTTTTCTTTAAACAAAGTTTTATTTGTCTAAATTTAGGGAGATTAGTTCATATTCTGGCAACCGAAAGTTCTATTAGGGGACAATAGACATCTATTGGGGGGCAATAGACGTATATTGAGGGGCAATACATGGCTGATAGACGTCTATTGGGGGGCAATAGATGGTTGATAGACGTCTATTGAGACAATAGATTAGTTCATATTATGGCAACCGAAAGTTCTATTAGAGGATAATAGACGTCTATTGGGGGGCAATACATGGCTGATAGACGTCTATTGGGGGTCAATACATGGCTGATAGACGTCTATTGGGGGGCAACAGATGGTTGATAAACGTCTATTGGGGGGCAATAAACGGCTGACAGTCGTCTATTGGGGGCCAATAGACGTCTATTAGGGGGCAATAGACACCTATTGCCCCTCTATTAGGGGGCAATAGATGTCTATTGGGGGCAAAAAACTTTCCGGTGAGATTTACAGCAAATTCCGGTGGGCGGCAGCCGGTGACTGGATTCCGGCGAAAGTTGACTGGATTCCGGCGGCCGGTGACCGGATTCCGGCGACCGGTGACGGGCTCCGGCGAAGTCTCCTATGGTTTCTCTCTCTTCCATTTTCTCTATCTTTCTCTCTAAGTAACAAAGAGGTGAGGGGTAAAATGGTATTAAAAAAAATTTAAAACAAAAAAAAAATCTTAATGGGGTATTAGGGAAGACTTCCTTAGAGTGTATTGGGTAAGAGAGAATTAAAAAAACTTAATGGGGTAAGTGGGAAAAAAATCCCTAGAAATGGGGTAAATGGACAAAACCCCTTATTTTTTTACATAATTATTTTCCTTTTTTTTTTTATCAGAGTTATTATTTTCCTTTTGTTTTGGCCAACACCAATTTATATGGCTGAAATTGTTTGTTTTAGATGGATGGCTAAGATTCATTTAAGATTAGGGTTAAGAAGACTCTTTAGTGGGTTAAGTTTAGGTGAAGAGGGGAAACGAGAGAAGACAGAAAATGGGGCAGGAGAAGAGTAATAAGCCGCGGCTGAAAATAGGCTGAAGGAAGAAAAAAGAAGAAGACGATCAAAGAGCGAGAACTGACAGCTAATTAGTTTCCTACTTATTCAATTAGATCTTAGAACTATTATTTTTAGTGATATCATATTTCTTCTTATGTGTTTTTGGTGCTTATTTTCATTGGGGCGATTGACATCTTTAAGGACGCTCAGGTGGAATATTATGAGTGAAGAAGGCTAACCAGGGTGTGCAGTTTTGAGTCTCTCGGAATGGGTCATGCTTTTTTTCTTGCGGCAGAAATGAAGCCAGGCACGTATTTCTAAATTCAGAGTTTAATTTCTAATTTCTAGGATCGTAGAGTTTGTCAAGAAGCATTGAAATGGCAATAATTATGATGTTTGTTATTAATCTTTCTATTCTGTTCTACTTTATTTTAGCAGCAGCAAGCCTAAGGTACACCATCTTTCTATTTGTACTCCTTGCTGTGCTACAAGTTTAAAGAAATTCTTGACACTTATGAACGTGCCTCAGGACAAAAGGTGAATTATCAGAAGAGTAGTATGGCATTCAGTAAGAATGTAGACATGGAGACACAAACCAGACTTGCGTCTATTGTAGCTGTTAAAAGAGTGGATGAACATGACAGATATTTGGGTTTACCCTTGAGAGTTGGCCAATCAAAGATGGCGATTTTTGCATACATCAAGGACAAATTAACAAAGAAACTTATTAACTGGAAGGCAAAGATCTTGAGTTGTGCATGCAAGGAAATCTTAATCAAGGCCGTGGCACAAACGATGCCACTGTATGCCATGAACTGTTATCTCCTACCACAAGGGTTATGTGATGATATCCATAAGTTGTGTGCATCTTTCTTTTGGGGAGACACC
The DNA here is from genome assembly GCF_958449725.1 of Rosa rugosa. Classification (NCBI taxonomy): domain Eukaryota; kingdom Viridiplantae; phylum Streptophyta; class Magnoliopsida; order Rosales; family Rosaceae; genus Rosa; species Rosa rugosa. The sequence continues at coordinate 5,207,015 of NC_084820.1, read as the reverse complement.
GATGCGCAGAAAAAAATCCATTGGAGAAGTTGGGACAAGTTGTGTTTAACTAAGAAGGAAGGTGGTATGGGGTTCAAGAACCTGTATGCATATAATCTGGCAATGTTGGCCAAACAAGGATGGAGGCTAGTCACCAATCCTCAATCACTCATCGCCAGGTTGTTAAAAGCTCGATATTTTCCCAATAATTCGTTTTGGGAAGCGGATTTGGGAGATTCGCCATCCTTCTCATGGAGAAGCATTCTTAGTGGTAGACCAGTTTTGAAAGCTGGGATTCAGTGGAAAATTGGGGATGGTACTTCCGTGAGTATTTGGCATGACAAGTGGCTTCCAGTGCAGCAGCCAGTTCACCTCCCACAACCACCTCATACAGAGTTTCATGTTGTGGCTGATCTCATTAATAAGGAAACAAGGGAATGGATTCCTGCCTCGGTGTATGCCCTATTTCCTCATGACATAGCTGAGAAGATCTTGTGTATCCCACTTGGACGGCGCTCATGCTCCGATAGACTCATCTGGAGTCCAGAGAAGAAAGGTTTTTATTCTGTGAAATCTACTTATTGGATAGCTAGAGCGCATGTCCTCCAAAATGTTCTCACATCTACGTCGCAGGGAGATCCTTTTAAAGAGCTTTGGCAGAAGCTTTGGAAGGCAAAGGTTCCAGGAAAGGTGAGTATTTGCACCTGGAGAGCTTGCAACAACCTCTTGTCTACAAAGGAACGGTTAACAAAGAAGGGCTATACTGGCAGCACGGAGTGTTTGCTTTGCCATTTTCACATGGAGGACAACCATCATATCTTCTGTAAGTGTCCCATAGCCATGCAAATACTCTCTGCTCCTCCGTTTAATCTCCAACACACTTTGCTGCCTAATATGAGTTTTAAGGAATGGATGCTTGAAAGAGCACAACACCTCAAACCTGACACCTTCGAGAAGCTCATGATGATTATTTGGGCTTTATGGAAAAACCGTAACAATGTGCTATGGGAAGGAAAGGCTCAATCTGTTCCTGATTTGGTTTTGGGTTGTTTTACATGGCTCACTGAGTTCCAGAAATCCAGAGGAACAGGTACATCCACTCAAAGATCGGTCCGGCCAAAGTGGAAACCACCAACGCAGGGTTTCAAATTGAATGTTGATGCCGCCTTCCTACCAAATCAGCATCAGGGTGGACTCGGGGGAGTATTGAGGGACTCGACAGGTCAGTTCAAAGCTGCTTTCAGTAAGCTGCATGTTGACCATGCAGCTTCACCAAAGCAGTGTGAGCTGCTAGCCATTAGGGCGAGTTTGGATTTGTTATCCTCCTTAGATATACAAAATGTGTGTATAGAAAGTGATTGCATGGAAGCTGTCTACGAAGCAAACTGTACGAATTACGCTTTATTAGCTAATGGAGGTCTAGTGGATGATATTCAGGCAATGTGGCGTAGGCTGCAAGGGGTGACCATATGTCATACTCCGAGAACCTGTAATGCGGTGGCTGTAACGTCCCGAACCCAAATTCACCGGTTTACTAGTCATTTGGACAGTAAACGGTAATTTGTTTTACTTTTACTCTTTTTCAGCAACTTTAGTGGCCCTAAAAGTTGACTTTTTGTTCGGGTCAAAATTTGAGAAAATGTTCTTCATGGAAGTCGTAAAGGACGTTAAACCGAGCGCGTGCATATGTAGTGCGTAAAAATCGGAGTTCATATGTGAAAGTTATAAGTGAAAATGTGAATTTACTGTTCATGGTAACTCTCTATATATAAGGAAACTTACCGAGGTAAGTTCCCATTTCAGAACTTACCCTGACCCTCTCTCTCTCTCCTCTTCCTCTTCCCCGCGTCGCCCTCCCTTTTTCTTTTTCCGATTTCTTCACCGTCCGGCGTCCGATTGATGTGATTCCAGTTGTCCTTGGACCGTCTCTTCCTCCTCTATACGATGGTATCAGTGGGTATCAGTGATTTGGCCGGAAAACCCCGAATTTATGCAATCATAGTTACTGTAGCAATTTGCTTCTCCGGTGAAATTCTCCAGTTTTCGGCTATCTCCGGCGGGAAAATTGATTCTATTAGGAGCGCCTCGAGTCACTGATCATCTTCCCTCAACACTTCTAGCTGAAATTTCCACGTTTGGAAGGTGAATTTGAAGGATTTCCAAATTTGTGGGTTTGGAGATTTTCGGGTTTGTGTTCATCGGCAAAATTGGAGCACTTCAAGGTATTTTCTCACTTGGTCACAGTTATGAAAAATGCTTAGAATGTTGAGATGATTATGTGGTTGAAATTTGGTGGCCGGATGAGGAGTTGGCCGGCGCATGAACAGTGCCATGCGTGAACAGTGGTGACTTTTAAACAGTAATTTAAATTCTATTTTTTTTTAGCTAGTTAAATCCTATAAATTATGTAGAGCTTGTATGTGAAGTTTGGTAATTTTTTTGGAGAAACTTGGAATTAATTATGAATTTCTGAAGTTTAGGGTTTCGATTACCGAATTACGAGAATCCGACCGTCGGATATCTCTCGGTTCTGCCTTGGAACCTTTAAATTAACGAATTGGTATTAGTGGTATAATTTGGGCTGAATCCGAGGAGAATGGGAGATGTAATTTATGAGGAATTGAGTTTAGGAATTATATTAAATTGTTGAATAATTATTTACGGAATATAATCGTGTACAGGATGTCGTACCGAGCCCTGGCTCGATGAAGGAACTCGTATACGTGATCGTCGGAATAGTACTGTGAGTGGACTTTTGTTTTTAAGTAAATGATGCATGCATTTATTTTGAAATTATTGGTTTATTTAATTATCGTTTTATTTATCGAGCATGATATTTTGTCTTGGATTATAATTTGACATTGATTTTTCATGAGTTTCGGATATGAACTTATTATGCTCGGATTTGGATTTATGAGTTGTTTTTGAGAATATGAATTGATTTTCAGAAATTGATTATAATTATTATTTGAAATTCTGATATTGTGATTTTCAATGAATTCTTTTCCGAGGTGATTTCCGGAATTTCATATTTATTTTTCATTCACCGATTTGAGATCTCTGAAAGATTTTCGAAATGAGATTTCGATGGAATTATTTCTTGGTTGTTTATCGACTTTCGGTTTTGGCATTGGGAATGCCTCGATGATGATTTTGGAATTGGTTTTGTTTCGAATCATGATGATACTCTTGGCGTGTGGGACACGTCGTTGGAAATTCATTTGCGAGAGTTGGGGAAGCCTTATGTATTTATGGATTTACTTGGTTTTCGGTTATGTTTCCCTGTGCCATACTGAGGGGTGATTTTATCATGCTAGCATTGATTTTCCGCCTTTGTGGCGCGGTGATGGGATCACCGTAGCCCTTCCGCCTTTGTGGCGCAGGTTACTGTCTCTGTGACAGTAATTCTGTAGCCCAGTATCCTATCGCTACACTTAGTGGCGTAAGGGTATATTACGGGAGTTATGGGAGTTCTTTAGCCTGGGAGGCTATCACCCAAGCCTGAGTGGCTTATTCGTATGGCTATCATCTTCCCCTACTCATTATATTATTGCTGGGCTAGCGGGGTCTAGTCCGATTCCCTTAACCAGCGGGGCTGGTCTTATTTTCTTGAGTATCAGAGTTCTTTCCTCTTTGCTTGGTTGTGGCTAGCGGGGCTAGTCGGTTTTCTTGAGCTGAACTAAAGTTGTGTTTCTTTAAATTGTTGCATGCATCGGGATTTTTAAAGAAATAAATGTGGGAAAGTATAAAATACTTTTGGTTTTAAATTGTTTATTTTTGTCCACTCACGCTAACGTTTTTATGTACTTTCCCCTGGGCCCTTCGGTTTCAAATGCCCAGTGTGCAGGAGAAATTAGTTGAGGTCGGGCGTACATGGAGTCGAGGCATAGTCAACAGTATGGCTTCCGCGATTGCCTTGAATTAGGTTTTCCTCATTTACCTTTCTATTAGAATTGCTCTGATTACCTGCGGAATTAAGGTTATTAAGTCGAGATTTGTGTGTTGTGATTTTGGTTGATGTTGTTTGGGGGAGCAGGGTGGCTCCAGGAGAATAAGGATGGGTGATTTAGAAGTGTAAATTCTCTTTCTACAGGTTTTGGGTTGTCCACTTTAGGGGAAGTTCTGCCTAATTTTTGGCAAAATTTCTTCTAAGGTGGGCCCCGCATGTCCACTTCGGATTTCAGGGTGAAATTCGGGGCGGGTCCTGTCAGTTGGTATCAGAGCATTAGGTTGTCAGATTCTGTAGACTCATTTCTATCTTGTTACCTTATACGCTTAATGTTACACAGTACCTCCCGAGTGATGGCCCGACTGCAGCGGTTCCCCATCGTTTACTCTTCGGTGCTGATGTACTCATTAAGTGTGTAAGGTACATGTTTAGATGGTGTTCCTTTAGGTGTTATGCCTCTTGTACGCCGACCTCCTAGGGTTTTCGTTGCGTAGCGGATTATTCGCATGTTTTGCACATTTCCCTACTGATGGTAGAGTAAGACTACTCTACAATTTCGATTTGTGCTACGATGTGTAATTCGAGGAAATGTTGTGGTTGTTTCTCCCTCGATGATAATAAGTTGTTGGGCAAGATTAAAGGTGCGTGAACGGAGTTCGATTATGTGTTTGAGTGACCGTGATGAGCGACTATAGCTTTGGGTCGTCTCCGAATACCTAGAATCAAAATGGTTTTTGAAGTGGGACTAATAGTAATAGTGGTTCTGACTTTGAACCGAGTTTCGAGGAATGTGTCACGTATACGTGGTTGATGTTGCGAGCATCATTTTGGAATGATACCTTGCAATTTACAAGGAAAACCAGATTGGAATTTTCCTCTTTGGACACTTTGGTCTGTTGACCTGACCATGACTGGTGGACATAGTTTTGTTCAAGTAAAGGAAATTGATTTTTGCCTCTTTGAGTTATGAATATGTCTTCTTAAGTTTTGGATCGTATTGAGTATGGAGATGGACTTAAGTGAGTTTTGAAGCCGTTTTGTGTTTTAAGTTTAAGCAGACGGACACTTAAAGTTTTGCAATAGAGTTTGATCTTGGTCAGTAAATAATGGAGAGGATTTGAACCAACTCTTTGTTAAGAATATTGTACGTGAGTGTGTGTCTTTGTGGGGCTGTGCTACTTGACAGTTTGATATATTTCATGGGAGAGAGTTCCCTTAGTTGACTCAGAAGTTATTTTAAGGCTTGATCAGAGTTCTAAATTTTTGAGATCGGGTGAGATGTATTGTGACACGTTTGATAACGATATATATTTTTGTAGTGATTAGTTCGAAATCGGATCCGGGTATCGTTTTGTGTGATATGATGATGTTATTCGAGGAAAGATCTTATGAATGGTGTTTTGTCGTCTTAGTAAACTGTTTGTTGCTCGGGTTGAATATATTTAACGGATTGTTTTGGGGAATTTAGTTAATCTTTTTACCTTGGTGCCATTACTGGTGATATAGGGTTAAGCTGTTTGAGATATAATTCTCACTTTGACCGATCCTTCTACCGTATGGTAACCCTTGATTGGAAAGAATAGAAAGTTGTGGGTATGATTGAGTTTCGGTCACCATCACGGATTTATAGGTACGATGACTTGGCAAGATGTTGGAGTTGAGTTTGGAAATTATTTGTCTGAACTTAGAATTTGATTGTTGGGTGGTGGGACCACTTTCGGATCTTGGTATCGCTGGAGGTGATACGTGATGTTGGACGGGTGTCCTTCATCTTAAAAAAATTAGTGTTTTTGTCAGCGGAGGATGAACTATGTAGCGAAAGTTGGAAGTTGGAACCGATTAAAAGCAAAAAAAAGGGAGTATTGAGGTTTTGAAAGGTTTCAGAAATCAAGGACATTCGAATCGTCTTACGACGGCTGCGATCGTTTTGTCGCGCATGAGGGTACTATTAAGTGTCATTGGATATCCATTTGGGCGAAATTGTTGAACTTGGGATCAAGAAATGGTCGTAGGGACCCCACGGGGTGTCCATAGTAATTCAAGTGGAAGTACTATACGATATGGTTATGATCTTAGTTAAAATCTATAAGTTATGGTGAAGGTTGGTAGTAGTGTTCCTCGCGGGGCGACGCTAGTCAACAAGTTTAGGGATTCTGGTAGCATTCATTGACGGATTCTTCGATAAGTCTTTTGGGGACTATGAAAGAATTTCTTTCCTATTTGTGGATTACGTCGTTGCTTCAATATCTCTTTTTCCTAATTCACGAATCGATTTTCTTCTCTGCAGTATTTGGGGTGCTCTACGCTCACGTAACACGATGCACTCTTGTTTACTTATCGAACCATTCACAGGTTGCTTCAAACATCGGGTTTCTCAGTCACGTTTGGAGGAGTTTGGAATTGTTGGTGATTTGATATTAGTGGTTGGAGTAATTGAGCGAGTTTTGCCACCCTGGTGACCCTTAATTGGAAATGTATAGGAAGCTGTTGGTACGAGTGATAACCGGTCACCACTTGATTAACGGTAAGAGGACTTGAACAGGTAGTAAGAGTTGAGTTTGAATTAATTGATTAGGCTTAAGTTTTATCAAGGTTCCATCTGACCATTAAAATACTAAATTGTAATGTGGTTGAGTCGTGTTGGATTATCTTTTAGTGAGAAGAGACTTAGAAAATTTGTGGTGCCCTCAGTAGTGAGAATTACCTGGGTATACGAATTAAGATTACCATTTAGGGCAACAGAGATCAACGGGAATGGCATGGATTCAACCAGATTGCAGGTTTATGACTATTAAAGAAGTGTAACCTCGGCTAAGAACAACTTGAGGGTGATGCATTTTCTTCCGGATTTGAATCGTTGAGCTAGTAGTTATAATTTTTGCTTGCACTGGGTTATTGAGGACGTGGTACAGGACATGGTAGTCAAGTGAGTATTAACTTGTGAGAAATATTAACAGTTTTGATTGGAGGCATTGGTAATTAGTAGAGATCTTGAGACACATTTGAGTTAAAAAAGTTTTCCACATTACCGTACTTATAAAAAGTTTTGAGGAAGGTGTTTATGTGTGGCTTGTAAGGTAGCTATCAAATGAGTTTTCTCAGTCAACTCGCAGCGTCATCTCAAGGCTGGACCAATGATTTTAGTCAGGTATCAGAGTAGCGCAGCGGAAGTGTAGTGGCCCCTTAACCTACTTGATTAAGAACTTATAGGTTCATTCGAGGCTGACCTTTTTTATGCTTGACAACTAAGGGACCTTTACGTGAACGATCTTCTATTAGGAATTTAAGCACAAACAAACAAGGAAGGAAGTGCTGTCCTTGTAGTTGCTAAGGAAGTTGTTGTTTTAGAATTGTCGATTAGCAACGACCATCTGGTGATTATCGCAATATTGATGGTGAATGGGTTGGATTGTCACTAAGTGACTTTTGTGAGGAACTTATGAATGCTATACTTTTAACAGGTGGTTTGTGACGTCATTACCAGGTATCATCTGAGCCAACCGTTGAAATGAATTTTCTTTTACACCGAAATTTATGTATGTGTGAGGTTATGGTGCTATAAGGTTCAGCAAGGCAAGGGATTTGACTTCGGACGTGGATGATTTTGGATTATTAGAATGTTTTCATTGCTTTTGTAGCGGGGGATCATCAGAGTTTTGTTAGTTAGATTTGAGGTTGAAAGGGAAGTTTAATCTAAGGAAGAGTTGTTAAGTTTTAAGATTGTTGTATATTGAACCAGTTGGAGTTAACGATTTCATTCCTCACTTAATGAAGACTCTCTGTGACGTTTGGAAATAAGTCTACTCCTTAGACGGTGGAAATCAATCAGATTACAATGACTGGCCATATTTCAGCTTGAGGACTATTCCTTTTGTGTGTTGATTCCTTTATCTTATTTAGCCAACTCTTGGACTAGATCTAAAGTTAATTTCTACATGATTTGAGCAGGCTTGCACATTTTTTTTTCATACACTATGATCGTTATTTTTGTTTAGTCGACGAACTATCTTCTTGAAGAATGCTGTATTTCGGATTGTTATGTGCGTCCTACTTCTATTTCGGCGATATGAAATTTCGAGGACGAAATTTTTATAAGGAGGGGAGATTGTAACGTCCCGAACCCAAATTCACCGGTTTACTAGTCATTTGGACAGTAAACGGTAATTTGTTTTACTTTTACTCTTTTTCAGCAACTTTAGTGGCCCTAAAAGTTGACTTTTTGTTCGGGTCAAAATTTGAGAAAATGTTCTTCATGGAAGTCGTAAAGGACGTTAAACCGAGCGCGTGCATATGTAGTGCGTAAAAATCGGAGTTCATATGTGAAAGTTATAAGTGAAAATGTGAATTTACTGTTCATGGTAACTCTCTATATATAAGGAAACTTACCGAGGTAAGTTCCCATTTCAGAACTTACCCTGACCCTCTCTCTCTCTCCTCTTCCTCTTCCCCGCGTCGCCCTCCCTTTTTCTTTTTCCGATTTCTTCACCGTCCGGCGTCCGATTGATGTGATTCCAGTTGTCCTTGGACCGTCTCTTCCTCCTCTATACGATGGTATCAGTGGGTATCAGTGATTTGGCCGGAAAACCCCGAATTTATGCAATCATAGTTACTGTAGCAATTTGCTTCTCCGGTGAAATTCTCCAGTTTTCGGCTATCTCCGGCGGGAAAATTGATTCTATTAGGAGCGCCTCGAGTCACTGATCATCTTCCCTCAACACTTCTAGCTGAAATTTCCACGTTTGGAAGGTGAATTTGAAGGATTTCCAAATTTGTGGGTTTGGAGATTTTCGGGTTTGTGTTCATCGGCAAAATTGGAGCACTTCAAGGTATTTTCTCACTTGGTCACAGTTATGAAAAATGCTTAGAATGTTGAGATGATTATGTGGTTGAAATTTGGTGGCCGGATGAGGAGTTGGCCGGCGCATGAACAGTGCCATGCGTGAACAGTGGTGACTTTTAAACAGTAATTTAAATTCTATTTTTTTTTAGCTAGTTAAATCCTATAAATTATGTAGAGCTTGTATGTGAAGTTTGGTAATTTTTTTGGAGAAACTTGGAATTAATTATGAATTTCTGAAGTTTAGGGTTTCGATTACCGAATTACGAGAATCCGACCGTCGGATATCTCTCGGTTCTGCCTTGGAACCTTTAAATTAACGAATTGGTATTAGTGGTATAATTTGGGCTGAATCCGAGGAGAATGGGAGATGTAATTTATGAGGAATTGAGTTTAGGAATTATATTAAATTGTTGAATAATTATTTACGGAATATAATCGTGTACAGGATGTCGTACCGAGCCCTGGCTCGATGAAGGAACTCGTATACGTGATCGTCGGAATAGTACTGTGAGTGGACTTTTGTTTTTAAGTAAATGATGCATGCATTTATTTTGAAATTATTGGTTTATTTAATTATCGTTTTATTTATCGAGCATGATATTTTGTCTTGGATTATAATTTGACATTGATTTTTCATGAGTTTCGGATATGAACTTATTATGCTCGGATTTGGATTTATGAGTTGTTTTTGAGAATATGAATTGATTTTCAGAAATTGATTATAATTATTATTTGAAATTCTGATATTGTGATTTTCAATGAATTCTTTTCCGAGGTGATTTCCGGAATTTCATATTTATTTTTCATTCACCGATTTGAGATCTCTGAAAGATTTTCGAAATGAGATTTCGATGGAATTATTTCTTGGTTGTTTATCGACTTTCGGTTTTGGCATTGGGAATGCCTCGATGATGATTTTGGAATTGGTTTTGTTTCGAATCATGATGATACTCTTGGCGTGTGGGACACGTCGTTGGAAATTCATTTGCGAGAGTTGGGGAAGCCTTATGTATTTATGGATTTACTTGGTTTTCGGTTATGTTTCCCTGTGCCATACTGAGGGGTGATTTTATCATGCTAGCATTGATTTTCCGCCTTTGTGGCGCGGTGATGGGATCACCGTAGCCCTTCCGCCTTTGTGGCGCAGGTTACTGTCTCTGTGACAGTAATTCTGTAGCCCAGTATCCTATCGCTACACTTAGTGGCGTAAGGGTATATTACGGGAGTTATGGGAGTTCTTTAGCCTGGGAGGCTATCACCCAAGCCTGAGTGGCTTATTCGTATGGCTATCATCTTCCCCTACTCATTATATTATTGCTGGGCTAGCGGGGTCTAGTCCGATTCCCTTAACCAGCGGGGCTGGTCTTATTTTCTTGAGTATCAGAGTTCTTTCCTCTTTGCTTGGTTGTGGCTAGCGGGGCTAGTCGGTTTTCTTGAGCTGAACTAAAGTTGTGTTTCTTTAAATTGTTGCATGCATCGGGATTTTTAAAGAAATAAATGTGGGAAAGTATAAAATACTTTTGGTTTTAAATTGTTTATTTTTGTCCACTCACGCTAACGTTTTTATGTACTTTCCCCTGGGCCCTTCGGTTTCAAATGCCCAGTGTGCAGGAGAAATTAGTTGAGGTCGGGCGTACATGGAGTCGAGGCATAGTCAACAGTATGGCTTCCGCGATTGCCTTGAATTAGGTTTTCCTCATTTACCTTTCTATTAGAATTGCTCTGATTACCTGCGGAATTAAGGTTATTAAGTCGAGATTTGTGTGTTGTGATTTTGGTTGATGTTGTTTGGGGGAGCAGGGTGGCTCCAGGAGAATAAGGATGGGTGATTTAGAAGTGTAAATTCTCTTTCTACAGGTTTTGGGTTGTCCACTTTAGGGGAAGTTCTGCCTAATTTTTGGCAAAATTTCTTCTAAGGTGGGCCCCGCAGGTCCACTTCGGATTTCAGGGTGAAATTCGGGGCGGGTCCTGTCAGTTGGTATCAGAGCATTAGGTTGTCAGATTCTGTTTGGCAAAATTTCTTCTAAGGTGGGCCCCGCAGGTCCACTTCGGATTTCAGGGTGAAATTCGGGGCGGGTCCTGTCAGTGGCTCACCGCCTAGCAGCTTTAGGTTTTAAGGCTACTATAGGAGAAGTTTGGTTCGATTATGCCCCTCCTTGTATTATCGATGTACTACAGCACGATTGTGCCCAACTCCTTTGAGTTGTTTTCAATAACAGTCCTTTCTTGATTCAAAAAAAAAAAAAAAAATTAAGCGCGTTGCATTCATTTCTGGGGTGTTAAGGGAGTAATCTTTCTCCGTACTCAAATAAAGAAATCCATCATGTACAATGAAATAGAAGGATAATATTTGCTTGTGTCTTTTGATAAAATACAAATCTTTTCTTGTATTTTATATAGACCTATTATATTAAGATTCCTTAATTATGTCTTGAACTTTATATCATAATATTTTGTTCAGAGTGGATTGCTTTGAAGTGAAAGAGCCATTCAAGAAGAGTCAATTCAGTTGTAGGTGAGGTATTGCAATTTGTACTCTTTCTGTGTACATGCTTATTGTTCTTTTTCATGGCTAGTATGGGTGGCAATATTTGAACTACATATATATATATATATATGATTGCAACTGTTTTTTTTTAAATTTGTTTTTATATTGATTTCTTCTTTAATTATTGCAATTGGTAGTTTTGTATATAGGCAACACTTGAAAGTAGCCTCCTCCAGTCCTCCCTTAGAATGGTACTCTGCTACTTTCATATTAACTGTTTTTCCTTTGGTTTAATTGCTACTACTTGGTTTTTATTTGTTGCAGTTTAGTAGCTACTTCAAGACGTACAGTTCAGTTTTTAGTCAGAAGTATGAGTTATTTTCTTTTCTTATCAAGCAATATGCTGATGTGGCTTTCGATCTACTAGTTTCGTTGGCTTCTTTTTTCGGTTGTTGAATGCTGCTTATCTCTTTGGTGCCCAAGTGATTTTTGATATTCATATGGGCTAGCTCTGATATAGTTCTTGTATTAATTTAGTAGTTGCATTTTTGTTCTTTTGTTTTCTCTTCTACTAGGAGAAGTTTAGGCTTTATGTCCACTTCTCTTACTCTTGTATTCTTATTATTATCAATGATAATTTTTTTTTTCTACCAATAAATCATTTTTTGCTCACTGTAGGTATACTACTTCTTTAAGAAGAACTAATGTAATAAACAATAATATATGCATTGCAAATTATTAGATACAACATAAACAAAGCCTTGTAATTATATTTTGCAACGATATGAAACTCGCATACAAAAGTCAAAGTTGTCGTAAAAAGTCTAAATTTCTCGCTTAATTGAAAATGCAACGTATTTGAGTTGTCGCAACCGATTGTTGCTTAATGTGTTTTACTGATTGTCAAAAGCGACGAAATTACATAGTTGTCGTTTTCTCAATATGCGAGGTAATTGGTTCCTCGACGAAATTATACGCGACAAACAAGAAGTCTCGCATGTAATTTTCTACAACAAATACGTATGTGTCATATATTAATATATGCAACAAAAATAAAACCTTGCAGTTATTTTTTGCAACAAAAAAAAGTCTCACGTATAAATTTTTGATCAATCATATAAGCCTCATAGATGAAATATGCAACGTAAACGAAGCCTCATATATTAGAAATTGTAACAAATATAAAGTCTAGCATATAGCATTTTGTAACACACTTGCGTGTCTCGCAAGATGTCATATGCGAGGAATGAATTGCGTCGCATATTAAAAATACGACTAATATACAAGCCTCGCAAATGGAATATGCGACGTAAGCGAAGTCTCGTATATTACAAATATTAACAAATATAAAGTCTCACATATAGTTTTTGGTAACACACTTGTGTGTCTCACAATTTATGATATGCGAGGAACCGATTGCGTCACATATTGAAAAAGCGACAACCGTGTAATTTCGTCGCTTTTGACAATCAGTAAAACACATAAGGCGACAACTGGTTGCGACAACCCAAAGTCGTCGCATTTTCAATTCAACGAGAAATTTAGACTTTTTACGACAACTTTGGGTTGTTGCCGATGACATTTTCTCTTGTAGTGAGGCCGATGGAATCTTGGATACGATTCTCGAGCCTAGCCATGACGTGCTAACTGTTGAGCAAGCTCAAGCTTTGGAAGCAAATAGAGCAGCCTTAGAGGCAAATAAGGCGAAAGCCATCATCCTAATGACTCGTCATATGGATGATTCGCTCCAATACGAGTGTATGAATGAAGAAGACCCCAGAAGGCTGTGGGTCTCACTCGAAGAAAGATTTGGCAACGTCCGTGACTCCCTGCTTCCTGGCCTAGAAGTGAGATGGCATAGCCTTCGCTTCTGTGATTTCAAGTCAGTTCTTGACTACAACTCTGAAGCACTTCGCATTAAATCCTTAATGGAATTCTGTGGTAAAGAGATCACAAATGCGATGTTGATTGAGAAGACTCTCTCTACCTTCCCCATCTCTGCATTGATGGTTGCTAAGAACTATCGAATTGATGTTACTGCAGGACGGATCACAAGGTTTCATGAGCTCATTGGAGCTATGAATGTGGCTGAAAAGCACGACAACATCCTTATGAAGAACTATAATTCGAGATCCGTGCAAATTTCCCATATTTATTCATAGTTCTTGAATTGTTTCCTAAAAGTCGTTTTCCTTGTTTTTCAAATTTAATGCAACGAACGCAAATTACATAAGTTTTTGAATTCGTAAAACAAAAAACAGTATCTCAAAATGATACCGAACGGGCCATAAATGATCAAAGACTGTTTCTCCTTCAGTGATATGATCATCCAATCATTTGATGCGACTAGCAAATATTAATTAAGCGATCAGTTGCAAGCTAACAATCAATCTTGAAATAAATGGAGTGAAGAAGAAGAAGAGATGGACAAGGAAGAAGCGACAAATGGCAAGTTTTTTTTTTTTGGGATAAAATCTGTTTAGCCCCTATACTTTGCCTCTCTCATCGTTTCAGTCCCTGACATTCTAATTTAATCTAAAAACTCCCTGACCTCACAATTTTCCTCCAATAGGTCCCTTCCGCGTCAAATTAGGAGTTGGCCTTGGGTGAAATGTCAAATATACCCCTCTGTTATTTCTTTTTCCTTTTTTTCCTTTTTAATTTCTTTTTTCTTTTTTCTTTTTCCTTTTTAATTTCTTTTTTGCTTTTTCTTCTTTTTTTCTTGTTCCTTTTTATTTTTTTTTTCTTTTCGTTCTGCCTACTTTCTCTTTTCTCAACCCACCAATCTCATTCCGATCAAACTCCACAACCCATCTGTTTCTCTCCCCAAATTGAAACCAAACCCAGTAAAGACCTAGCTTGGCGGTGTATAGATGGACATCGAGCAAAAGCAAGAGGCTAAGAGCTGATCGATCACTTCTTCACCTTCACTAAAGCCATCTCCCTCCGTTGTCTCTTAGCGGATCCGCCCTCGTCTCCATCGTCGCCGACGCCATTTCTCAAACACAAGCAGATCCCAAGTAGCTCGGAAATTTGCCGCTAAACCACTCCCCTCTTGTTTTCACAACCTACTTCTCTCTCTCCCACTCAAATCCCACTTTCTCTCTCCACATCAGGCCTCAATTTGGAAACTTTTCACTGAAAACTACCATTTTTTCAGACTCTGAGGTTTTTGGGTCTTGCTCAAAATGGTGATTTGGATTTTGGGTATGGTTGAAATGGTGGTTTTTGATGGCCAAGTTGACCAAAACCAAAAGTGAAGAAGAAGAATAGTGATGGAAAAGAAAAATGGCCGCTGGCGTGGAGAATAATAATTAGGGTTTCGGGTCGATCTGGATTGGTTCGTCGACGTGGCGCTACTAATGCAGCAGGATATTATGGTCATTAAAAAGGAAAAAGAAAAAAGAAAAAAGGAAAAAAATAAAAAAAAAGGAAAAAAAAAATTAAAAATGAAAAAAGAAATTAAAAAGAAAAAAAAATTAAAAAGAAATAACATAGTGTTAATGTCTAAAAGTTCGGCGGTAGCTGAACCTTTGTTAACGCTAATCCGGTGGGCGGATTGATACTTGTGTTGCTCTCAAAGCTTCCGCTACCTGTCAAGTAAAATACAAAGGGCGTCAGAGGAAGACCGCGCCGGGCGGTCTTCAACTCTCCGATGCCTAAGTTAGTCAATGTATTTATGTTGACAAAGTAACAGTAGGTAAGTATTGAATGCGTAATTAATGAGGAGAGAGGAGAGAACCTTTTATAGGTGAGAAAGAGGTTGATATTCTCTTTGTTTTCGATGTGGGACTGATGTGCTTCAGTCCCCAGCTCTGGGAGCTTCTGATGCTACTTTGGCGCGGCGCGTGGCGGCACGTCGGCGGTGATCTGGGGGTGATCCGACGCTGAGGTTGTAGCCCGCCTGGCGGTGTGTTTGCATGTCATTCCTTTGGTTGGAATTAGTACCTTTGGCGGTACAATGAGCGTGGCCCATTATAGCTAATTATGCTTGCAAATGTACATGTATGTACACAGAGGGGTATATTGGACATTTCACCCAAGGCCAACTCCTAATTTGACGTGGAAGGGACCTATTAGAGGGAAATTGTGAGGTGAGAGAGTTTTTAGATTAAATTATAATGTCAATGACTGAAACGATGAGAGAGGCAAAGTATAGGGACTAAATAGATTTTATCCCTTTTTTTTTCCTTTTTAACGAAGAACAGTTTTGTATTTTTTTTTTTTATTTCTTTGACGATGTGTCGGTTTGTTTAATATTTTTTTTTTTGTGATAGCTGAAAAGACGAAAGAGCCCCTCACGTGCTAACCAAATTAAAGGAAAATTGGATGGAAAGTCTAAAAAATAATGAATTAATGATAGGGTGTAAATCGGCAACAATTAGAAAAGTGAGGGTATAGATAATCAAAATTGAAATGTCGGGATAAATCGGCAACTATGAGAAAAGTCAGGGGGTAATATAGCTATTTTGTCTATGTGGAAACGAACTTGAAGAAAAAATTAGTGACTGAGTCTATACTGTATCCCGAGGACTGACTACCGAGACTACTCTATCAGCTACTGTACTTGGGTAAGAGAAACGAGAGAGGAGCAAATTGTCACTAATCTCTAGGGCTCTGCAGCAGCCTGACCTACAGCTAAAGCATCACTTCTGAAAGCTCCCTTTCATGAAAACAAAGCTGGGCTTGGATTCTACCAAGAAAGAAAGAAAGAAAGCTCGAAAAGAAAGTGGTTTGCTTTGCTTTGCTTCGATCTTCAGAGTTCAGCCTTCCCATTGCCCATTGTGACAGGTCGTCCAAAGCTAATCATCATTGGCTTATTATCTACCTCCTTTTCCTCTCAACACAGAATACAGAGTAACTTTTTTTGGAAGAACTAGAATTGGCTATGGAATTGGAAATGCTAGAATACAGGTTACTACTACAGTACTACCAATTCTTTTGCTTCAATTTCTCATCCTATGATGAATAGTTTGTGCTGGACTACTTTCCAATTTCATATATGGATTGGCTACGACAAAATTATTCAACTCACCGACGGAGTTCCTTTTTTACATGGCTAAAAAACACACAACTTGTTTGATTTTTCTTTTGTTCTTGTTAAATTTGACAATTGATAAATCTACTGTGAAAGTTGTTTTCAATAGGATATTTTCTCATTAGTACGAACATAACTCTGCAATCTAATGATCAAAATAGTTTGGATCTTCATTGAAGTATTTATTTTGCCTAAACTACCATCAGATTGTACCAGTAAGAATTGTATCATTGTTGTATCATGTGCTGGGATTTTAACCACATGAATGAACCGAGATTCAAGAACAGACACACCCGAAATAACACCACAATAAATTAAAATAAACAAACAAAGATGAAAAACAGTTGACACGAGATTTAACGTGATTCGACAAATTTCATGTCTATGTTCACCCAAGATATTTGCTTTGTCACTATGAGAATATAACTAGTACAAGATACATGAGTTAAATCTCATTACCCAAATCTCAAAGCCCCTGTACACACTCACTCAGAAAATATCCAAGAACACAACATCTCACATTATCACCTAAACGAATTTCCCTCTTAGCACATTTTTTTTTCACTCTCATGCACTACCCAAAAGCTATTTCGATGCTTGCCAAATGCTTTCTCGATGCTTGTTGAATACATCAATCTTGCTGCACATATATAGGCATACCAAGAACAATGGGTGGTAAGCTTCTCATCTTGTAAATAACGTGGAGCAACAAACAAAGACCAAGCTACCACCATCAATAGCCTACACCAATTAATACATTCACATACCTTTTTCATCTTGCCAATTTTTTTTTTTTTTTTGCGATTAAACATCAAGAGGTGTTATTGAAACACAAAAAGATTACAGTGAGACAACAGCCTCCCAAAGGAAGCAACAACCAACAACAAGGCTCAAAAAAGGCCAAACTAAGAACAAAACAAACAAACAACAGCCACCAACTAACTGCAACCACCGACAAGAAGGACGAAGCAACCGAGCCACGACAAAGAAGTCAGCAACCAAATCCAACCATGTCGAACGCGCAGGAGTGAGACCCATGCCGAATTCGATGCACCAAGCCATCAGATTTCCAAGGATCAAAGCCAACACCATCTCCACCACATCAAGCCAAATCTGCCAAGAACAAAGTAACCAGATAAACAACCGGATGGAAGGATCGGGTGAGATCCGGTAAGGGATCAAAGAACCAGGCACCACAGGGTACACAGGATCTTGTAGCAGCACCCAGTGCGATAGGAGGTAAACCCCACTTTGAAAGCTCCGAAGAGCGAGAGAACCGATCTTGGCAGAAGAAAGACGAACGAGGGGAAGAGGATGAAGACAGAAGAAACTGGAAAAAGGAAGATTGGGAACAACAAGAACCAAACAGGGCCAAAACGGAGACAAACTCCGAGTAAAACCGCCCAGAACAACAAACGGAAAGAAAACAGAAATTAAAAAGCCGAGCATAGATACATAAAGCCTCACAAAGAGGGAAAATTGATTATCAGTACCTCCCCCGACTTTCAAGCCAAAGATCCAGATCAGAATGATCTAGATCTGGCAAGAAAGGGGGGAGAAGGAGGAGTAAAAGAAGCGGTGGGTTTGTTTAGAGAGAAGTGAGAGTTTCTCTCAGTAGAAAAGTAGAGATGAGATATTCCCTTTTCATCTTGCCAATTTACTCACATATGCACTAAGTGAAATATGGAACAATGTTTTCAAGATCAATCATGTCACTTCTCAAAAATAGGCGACACATTAATATTTGTGGATCATTTCTTCTGTTTGTACGAGAATGGACGCCAATCTTAACATCATGCAACATATTCATTAAAAATCAAAATTATCTTTAACAAATTCAAATGCAAAATTTATTTTGTCATCTAATTAATAATTAGAATCGCCTATCTTCTAGATCTTTATTGAAAATTTAGTCCTATATATATATATAAGGACACGCCGACACAATTTTGTTTGAATTTTTACAGCGAAAAGACATCACCTTTCATATGAGTTTCTACTTTTTCAAAAGAGTCCGTTCTTCAATCAAAAAAGTGAAAACAGCCGTGAAAACAGTCCTCTCTGTTTCCTCTGATCTTTGCAAGGCTCTCAACCTTCCATGCTCTGAAAAATATGGGAGAGAATAATATCACACGGTTAATATAGAAAACATCTGCTTCATAGTCACAAGAAAGTGAAAAAAGTACTATCGGAGCCATAACAAATCAAAGCAGGTAGGGTCATTTCCACAGAATTTCCTTCACAGAATCAAACAAAACCTAATGAATTCTCCAAATCGCACAGAGAGGAAGAGCCTTTCGAGAGCGGGATGGTTCAAACTTTCCCTTTTTCTTCGTCTTCTCTTCTCCGTCCTTGTCAATATTCAATAATGATGGAACATGTTCTTCTTTCCTGGGATTTTACCCAAAGTATAGGACCAAATTGCTTCACATGTTCAAATAGTAAAATAATAGTAATATGGTCCCGTGGAATATATTGCCAGCATTGTCTTGTCAATAAGATTTCTCGGTTATAGGAACTCGAATAAGTGTAAATTTTATAAAGCGAGGGGAATTGGTATATGTCATACTACAAATATTTCTACAGTCAAAAATAAAGAAGATTGGTCTAAACCCATATGTCATACTCGGACTACTTCTACGGTTATAGTAGATAAAAAGAGATTTGAAGGTGAAAAAATTGGAATATGGATAGACCAAATAATGATTGAGAAGAAGATAGACGAACAATGGAATTAAGAGCTAGCTTAATGAAAGCTCATGATGATGAGATGGGATTTGACACTGCAGGGTGCAGGACCCAAAAATAACAAGTTTTTTTTTTTTCATCATTTCTTAGAGAAAAGGCAAACCACATTGCAATTCAATCATAATTAGATAATTGCTTCCATTGCATTCATATAATTAACATACACAACAACCTCATTGCACTAGTACTAACTCAATTTCATCTACAAGCTTCTAAAATTTCTGCTATAAACCCTAATCTCTTTGCTAAGAGCTGAACAAGGTTAACTAGCTAGCTTGAACATTAAGACCTCCTCAGCAAGCTACTAAAATCTGACGACCTATCAAGCTTCCCCATCACAGCATTCTTGAAATTAATGGCTTCCTGCACTTGTGAACAAGACCTCTGCATCTTAACACCACTCAAACTGTTCCTTGACTCGAGCAACTCATTAAGCGAAAGCCTCTTCTTCGTCCCCGGCTCCGGCCTCTGTTTCGGAGCGCTGTGAGACCTCAACTTGGCCTTGAAAGACTGAGTGCTCGCCATGTAGTTCGGGTAGTTCCCAAATCCCCTGTAAAAGTTGTCGGCACAGACACTCTTGGCCGGCGTCACCGGGGCATTAGACCCGCAGGAGTTCACAAATCTCGGCGTGCTCTGCGCCGTGGAGAACCTGCATTCCTCTCCGGTGAGCCCCCAGTCTGACTCTTGGAAGTTCCGGTGATCGGGGATGGTCAACCTGGCCGGACAGCAACAGGGGAGTGGAGAAGACACTGCCTGGTAAAATTCGTCGCTTAGTTCAGAAATGGAAGTGTTGGTTCTGCGAGACCTGGATTTAGGCCTTCCTGTATCAACCTCAACAATCTTGGGAATTTCATCAATGGTGTTGAAACTGTTGTTGTTCTCCAAACAACCAGAGAGCCTCCTGCTGTGGCTCGGAGCTGTGTGCTCGCTCCGACTCTCATCAAACCTTTCCTGCAAAATTTCATTAGCACTCACATTTGGTCAGACCAGCCAGATTCAATTAAATGCAGTACTGATCAAATTGTTATGAAATCCGAGACTTTTTGTTTTGTTTTTTTTTTTTTTTTGTTATTTACCGTGGATTTTCGTGCGCGCATTTCGATTCTGTTGGCTTCAGTGATGTTAATGTTGAGGTTGAGGCCCCTGGATTTATGAGAACGAACAGTGGCCTGTGCTCTGACCAGAGCTTGCATACCGTGGAGTGTAGCAGTGGCTTGCTTCCTCACTAAATAGCCTCTCACTAATGCCTGTAACTTCACCAGTCCTTTCAGAGCTCTCAGGGCTTTTCTGGCCTGCATTCAATTCACAGTCCAAAAATGACCAAAACCCAAGACACAATCTTTTTTCTGGTCAAGAGCAAGAAATTAAGTGCAGATTGAGCTAAAATTAAGGCAAAACCCACATACCAAGTATGCCCGGAAGCAAGTTTGGACCTTGACGGCGGCCCATCTCTCGCGGCCGCCGCCGAACATGGTGCCTCTGCCATTGCTAGTTAGGCGGACGACCGCCACGGCCGCCTGAGCCGCAGCAACTGCGGCATCAGCAGCTGCGGCCGTGGCGGCCGCAACTGCAATTGCGTGCTTGCTCTGTTCATTCTCTGTTTCATTGTAGAAGGACCTCAGCCAGGCCGCCTCGGACGGTGAAATGTTCGGCGGGATAGTGGCCGGATTATGACACAGCAGAGTCGTCGCCGGAGGAGGACTCGCCTCCCTCCCAAAGCTTGAAGCTTTCTTGTATTCAAAACAGGAAACCAAAGCTGAATCTGAATTGGGTCTCTGGTGGTGATCTCTGTCTTTGTCCCTCTTAATCCCAAACAAGCCCTTAAGCCACCTCGTTGCTCTACCCATTTTCACAGTCAGTGTGTTTAAACTGTGGAGAGGAAGAAGAAGAAGATGAGAAGTGTTTAAAGGATTGCGTGTGAAAGCAAAAGCAGGGTTACAGCTCACAAACTTAGGTACTTTGGGAGAAACAGAGTAGTTGGTAAAGAATAAAATCTTTGGGGGAGAAAAAAAAAAAAAAACGTAGAATTTTGAAACAGAAAGCCTATCTGTTTCTCACTCTTTTCAAATTTGGGTTTTTGAAGATGAATAAAAAAAACGAAGAGGGAGGAGGAATTTGCGCCACAAAATCCCAAATCCCCAAGTTTGAATTAAAAACAGGGAAGTTAGAGTGAAGCCAAAAACCAGAGGGGAGTAAAATAATGGTGGAAATGAAATTCACTCTCGGTAGAATCGGATTCTTTCGTCACTGGAAAAAATTTAAACAAAAGAAGGAGAGTGGGTTGGGGGAAAGCGATTGAAAACGCATTGGATTTGGACGCGTCCATGTTCTTCTCCAATGGGCAACTCGGATTTCTCAGAAAGGGTTTTGCTTTCTTTGTATATGAGAAAAGGAGGGATCAATATCATAGTGTATATGATATTACAACTTTGTGGAGCGACGTGTCTGAAAAAAGAAAGATGCTTCAAGTGTCTTACAGCGTTTCTGACACTCTCGTGATGCCTTTGTTATATATTTTGGAAAGATTTTTAGATAATGGACTTGGTCATTGATTCATTATGAACATAAAACAAATACTGATTAGGGAAAAACGTCCTTGAATCTGTTGTGATATTGGATTTTAGGGAAGTTTTCTTCTTGAAACTTCCTTTTCATTAGTAGTATGAGCAAGAGGAATACTAGCTCGTACGCAGAGAGAGACGTGTCAAGCTCAACTCTATCCTTTCTGTAAATGCCCGGATCGAATTGCGGTAGTCCGTTTAACTTATTGTATGAGAATTTAAATTCGAACACAATCGGTTAACTTAATGGATAACAAGATACGATCTTTTAGCTAAGTTGATAAGGTTATGTCCACCATTTTTATGTCAAATTTTATGCAAATTCAAACATAACAAAGATCATGAGCCCAATATCTAATTTTCATTCATAATTCAAAATCTTAATTCTAAGAGCATCATTAAGGAAAAGTAAGATAATACTAAAGTACCCCAAGTGGTACATGTGTTGTGATAAGAATGTCAATTTTTCGCTTAATTTTAACACACTTTCACTTTCAAATTCAATTTTAACACACTTTAATTGACTATACCATTAGAGATGCTCTAAGTGAGTCAATTAAAACATATTCCACTTCTTTGGTGAGACAAGTTTGAATTAAATGACACAAAATAAAATTACTCCAAACTCAAACCAGCTATTTGTGTATGAAGGATCGGCGATCGAATCAAAGATCAATCTCTCTCTCAATACCTCAAATATTATGGAATATTTCATTTCTATTTTTGAAAATGATGGTATTATTAGACTACTATCATCATCACCATTGACTTTTACCCTTCTCTCTTTGAACTGAAATAAAATTTCTCTCATGAGTCATGACCATGGCAATGAGTGAAATTTGACCTTATGGAGATATATTAATTATTCCATGGCCAAATATTAATTTCTACATGGTTTTTTCGATTAGCATTCAATGAAATGAATGAATGAACATATGGGAACATATGTTCATTCATTCATTTCATTGAATGCTAATCGAAAAAACCATGTAGAAATTAATATTTGGCCATGGAATAATTAATATATCTCCATAAGGTCAAATTTCACTCATTGCCATGGTCATGACTCATAGCTTCTCGTATCATCTCCCCTAACCAAAGCGCCTTCATTAGAGGACGGTCCATTGTTGATCCCATTGTGCTGACCTCAGAATGTGTGAACCTCCTTGACAAGAAATGTAAGTATGGGAATTTAGCTATTAAATTTGACATTAGCAAAGCCTTTGACACTTTGGACTGGAATTTTCTTCTTCGTGTCCTCCGTGCCTTTGGGTTTGATGCCACCTTCGTTAACTACATTCACACTATCTTGCAATCTGCATATATATCTGTCAGTGTTAATGGGCAGGTCAATGGGTACTTTACATGCTCCAGGGGTGTCCGTCAAGGTGATCCTTTATCTCCTTTACTGTTTTGCCTAGCAGAAGAAGTCCTAAGTCGTGGCCTTTCTTCTCTGGTTAATAGAAGGAAGATAAGGACAATTGCAGCGCCATCAAGTGTTTCCCCACCTTCCCATGTGTTGTTTGCGGATGATATTATGGTATTTCTTCAGGGTAAGCCTTCTCACTTAAGAAATCTAATGTCTTTTATGGATGAATATGCTGTGAATTCTGGGCAGGTGGTCAACCAAGCCAAATCAAACTTACTTTTGGGAAGATATGCTTTGCCAAGGCAGAACAGAACTTGTGGTTTACTTGGAATACGACCAGGACAGTTTCCCTTCACCTATCTCGGTGTTCCCATTTTTATTGGGCATCCGAAATCTGTGCATTTGGTTCCAATTGCAGACAAAGTGAGGTGTAAGCTTAGCTCCTGGAAAGGCAAACAACTGTCGCAAGCAGGCAGACTGCAACTTATATCCTCCGTAATTGAAAGCATCTTGATCTACAGCTTCCACATCTATGAATGGCCAAAGTCCCTTCTTAACAAAGTACAGAGTTGGATGAGAAACTTCTTTTGGAGGGGAGATCCACTTAAGAACGGATCTGCCCTTGTAGCCTGGAGTACGATATGCTTTCCAAAATCTCAAGGAGGGTTGGGTTTAAAGGATCTTTTTGCTTTGAATAGATCATTGTTATTAAAAAGATGTTGGGAGATGGCTTCAAAGGCTTCTACATCAGCGAGGTTCCTTCATGATCGCTTTCTGCAAGTGGGTTTGCACCCTTGTTCGTCTTATAAGAAATCTGCCATTTGGCTTGGCTTAAAAAAATTATGGCCAAGGCTTCTTGCAAGGGTGCAATGGCTCTTGGGAGATGGTTCTACAATAAGGTTTTGGAAAGATAATTGGTTAGGTGAGGCAGTAATTCACTCCACAGACTATGAGGAGGAAGTCAGGAAGCTCCTTAATGACAAGGTTGGTGACTTCATCTTGAATGGTCAGTGGAACCTTCCCCCCAGCTTCTGCAGGGCCTTTCCCCAAGTTGCCCAAGTTATTAATGCAGTCCCCATATCGTCTGATCTTGCCCCGGACCAACTGATCTGGACTGAAACATCATCTGGCACTTTGTCGTCCAAGGAGGCATACCAGGTGTTGTCTCCTCCCATTCCAGCACCTCCTTGGTGTGCGCGGATCTGGCATCAGGCCATCCAACCTCGAAAGAGCATGGTGGCATGGAAAACCCTTCTCAATCGAGTTTCTACCGATGAACGGCTTCAGCGTCGTGGTACTAGGCTCTGTTCAAGATGTTATCTTTGCCGAAGACACAGTGAAACTATTGATCATCTATTTCTTGAGTGTGTGGTTGCCGCGTCCTCTTGGGCTTGGCTCCATCAAATGTTCAGGCTTCTTATCCCTCCAGGTACATCCCTGCCTGACTTGTTTCTTGATGCTACCCTCTCTATGCTTAATCAATCTTCAAAATTGCTATGGTTTATATCTGTCTGCAACTTACTTTGGTGCCTGTGGAGCGAACGTAATAAAAGAAAGTTTGAAGGTGGAGAGTGTTGCCCTTCTAGATTCAAACAGTTCTTCCTACTGTCCATAAAAGAATCTGCAGGTTTAGCTTTTGTCTCCGCCTCTTCTCCCTCAAGTCAGATTCCCATCTTTGGCTACTTGGGCATTTCACCTCTTCTTCCCTCGGCCCCCCGCTTCATTCCAGTGATTTGGCAATCCCCCCTAGAAGCTGGTTTAAAGCTAACTCTGATGGTTCTTACCGGGATCTTAACCATGCTGGCTATGGAGCGGTTTTCCGGAACTGCGATGCGGCCTTCTTGGGTGCTTTTTCTTGCAATGCTCCGGTCTCTTGTGCCATAGATGCAGAGTTATTGGCTGTGATTGAGGTAATTAAGGTGGCAAAAGAGAGAGGCTGGTTCCCTTTATGGATTGAAACAGATTCTATGTTGGCTTTACAATACTTTAAAAAGCCATGCTTAACGCCGTGGAGGCTGCGGGTGCAATGGATGAATAGCCTTAATTCGATCAGCCAGTTTCAGGTACACGTCTCTCATGTCTTCAGGGAGGGAAATCAAGTTGCAGATAAGCTGGCTAACTACGGTGCCTTGAATAGTGGGTCAGTGTGGTGGGATTCAATCCCTCATTTCTTGATTAGTTCTTTTGGTCAGGATTTTTCTGGACGTACTACTTACCGGTTTGCTTAATTGTGGTTGTTCTCTTTTTATGTTTGTTATATGTATAGGAGTGGTCAGGCCTAGTCCCCCACCCTTCTCTCTGTATCTTGTTTCCTTCTTAATAAATTCACTTTTGAGGGACGGGCGGTGGGCTTCCGGTTGTAATGGTCCCCTTCGGGGTTGTGTGGGTGCCTTGGTGCCTCTTTCTGACCGTTACAGAGAAGCTAATATCGCCTAATCCTCATTAGTTTCTCAAAAAAAAAAAAAAAAAAATATGTTCAATATTCCGAAGCACCACAGAACACCCCATTCTTCTCCGTCGTATGTGGCAACTGCCATAGGCCGGCAATACCTTAATAGCTAATCGAGGCCATGCTTGTTGCAGCTAGCATATATGATTGTAATTCAGAAACTAATCAAATCGAAATGCATGCATGCATGCATTTTTCACTGTTTGGTAAATCATTTGAGCCCTTTTTCATCTCACCGGTCTCATTTAGCTTTTACCCTTTTCCTGCAAAACTCTGAAGCACGTACGCCCCCCACGGCAGTCGGCAGCAGCTTCATCAAACTTAAAAGGTCCTCAATAACGTAATGTCCTTTTGCAGAGGCCTCCAGTCATTTCGTCCTTCGTTTGTAAATTCAACACTGAAAAGGGGGCAAAATGTAATTTCATCTCTATTGACTTATTAGCTGCAGTATTGAAAGGTGAGATCGGACCACAATGAGGTCACGAAGATCTGTTGTATTTACGGAAATGTACAGGTCGCAGCGTTTGACGAATCGGGGAGGCTTCCGTCATTTCGCGTACGAATAATAATATCTGCAAGTGGGTTGAAAATTGGGCTTGGGCCCATGGCCCTGGATTGGCATTTCATAAATGATGTGCCCCCGTGAAACGATGACGTACTGCGGCCATTTACATGGATATAGGAAGATTTTGTACACAGTCGAGTTTACTGTGAAAGAAAGGTGATAAATTCTTACTCTGTATGTCACTCACAAATTGTATGAAGCTTTTTTTCTGGAACCAGGGAAAAAAAAAAAAAAAAACGTTTACTACTTGTGTACGTGAATCGCATGTATCGGATTTATTTAACTAGATATATATTTCTGAGTCTTGAGAAGTTCAGGACCAAATCTTTCTGAACACGGGAGCCATGCAACAAGTATCAAGATGATCACCAACATAAAATCATTAGCTTGATATGCATTACTCGTTCCACTCTTGTGGGTTTGAACCTCAAAATCTCATTTCCGAATGCTAATTATCGAGCACACGACGTCTTGCATTTGCAAAATGCAAATGCAATTCATTTATGGCCCAGTACTAGTATTGGTGAAAGTCCATTATGATTCCGTATATCTGTTCATCTATAATTCTATATGCATGTCATGTATCTATTCTTTTAGCTCAATTTGACTGTCCAGGTAGTACGTTCATCACCTGCATGTGGAAATACAATACATAAAGGACTACATAACCTGTAGTACGTTCATCACCTGTACGTATATCATAGCTTATCAATCACTACATATATATGGTACAGAATCTTTTTGCACGTAGCGACTATATCTCTGATGCCACTGTTGGCTATAACATTTCAGAAGGTACTCCTATTTCTTCAAATGGAAGAAGCATTCTTCATGAAAGGAAATCAGATTAGAAATGTGAAAAACAAGCATATGCTACCATCTTCTTTTGGGTAGTTTTGTCTGGACCGACTACAAACGGCCCCTTTGGCCCAAAAGATACATTATCATTGATTTTGGGTTTCTTTTCCAGCTCTGGGCCAGCAACGTAGTCTATGTAATGCGCACAGTGGTGACTTCTTGAACTGTAATTGTAAATTTATATCGCTATATTCTGTTTAAATTTTTCACCAATAGTAACTCATATAACTCCTCCAATCCTCGTGATGCTCGGTGAAAAATCTTAGAGGAATGTGACAATGTACAGGAGTAGTTAATCATCCATGTCCGCTCAAAATGCTGGTCGAGGAAAAGGTAAAACTACATGTATGTAAACAGTGGCGGATCCTTATAGGGGCGGGTGAGGGCCATGGCCCCCCCAATGTTTTCAAATTTCCTTAACCAGCCGTGTATAACACCAATAAAGTCAACAATTTTGTATATATATGGCCCCCCCATTGCCCCAATTTACTAAACTATTAATTTTTGGCCCCTCCAAGATTGGGCTCCAAGTTCCGCCACTGTATGTAAAGATTGTGTGTATAGTACTTCTCTAGTACGTAGTAGTTACTTTAATGTTTGTCACTCGATCAATTATTATGGGTGGTCCGATAGATCCAACTCCAAAAATTTATATTTCCACTTCCATATACCTTCAAACATTAATCCAAATCAACCAAAAAGGCCATGACCGTGTATTTTGGATATTTTGGATGATGATCTGCAAGTAGGACTTTTAATTTGTACATAGGCATATGCTCTAAGTCTATGTTGAGCAACACTAGGAGTGTAAGGGACCATGTGTCGACCCGAAAGGGAGTAGAAAATGATGGGTTTGGAAATGAGAGGTAGATGGTGACACGTACATGCCATGTGTGGAGGAGTTGAGTACCTCCAGTGGGGGGACATCAGACATAGACATGCCTAGCTATCTCCCATTAATTGGAGAAAACAATGCAAAAGCTCACTATCTTAACTAGCCTTCCTTGTAAGTAACCCAGTAAGTACGTAATACAATAATATCCCAAGTGCATGAAATCAATATACCTATCTAGCTACTAGCTAAGCTCTTGTTGCTTCTAAGGTGGACAAAGGCTAGGCCTCTACTACTTCATGGGCAAGAGCCAATGGTTATGGGGTTGCAAAGGGACAGCCATTATGGCCGGAGTCCTTTGGGGCTACTTTGGTTCATATATATGTATATATATATGTCACAGATTCATAATTGGTATTTGTTGAGGATTCCATTTAGTACTATATATGAGAATGCATGCGAATGCCAGCAAGGAGAAGTAGTCTTGTTTAGTTTAGGTAAGATTTAGATAAGGAGACAAGATGGGAAGAATGACGATTTATTATAAGGCTAGTTAGCTAGCTAGCTTTCAATGCCATGTGATCCCCCCAAGAACAAGATAATCTTATATGAACAATCCTCTCTTCATTTCATTATAACCTAGCTAGTTATATTAAGGCCTGTGATCACTATGTCTCATCTGTATTTACCCTAGCTGCCCCAGAAGCTATAAATTAATATCTGTTAGAATGGATACGATCGAAGTACGTATATATTCTGAGATAGATCAGTACGTGCACTATTTGAGCGGGGTTAATATTGCTCTGGCTCCTTGCCAGAAGCATGTAATTAACTATTGGAATGGGGATAATAATGCTTTGGCATTTTCGGCCAGTTTGAGACTGAAAACATGCAGTACTGATTTGACATTTTTTGGTAGGTCAGCTGCTGCATCGATCGAAATGTTTGAGTTTCCACCAGCATCTATTTGTAACAGTTATAGCTCATGATATGGATCACCACAGTTCGGAGGACTGAACTCCTTCTTCATTTCGATGAACAATCTACGTACAGCTACAGAAGGACCACCATGATTGAGGAGGCCAGGGAGGCCATAACTAGCTTTATATATATCTTCTTTCATGTACACAGTGCAGGTGCATGATAATGATATTATGATAATGGACACGCCCAGATCAAGGTTCGAGCTAGTCTGGACCATGCTATGTACGCTAGGGTTACAGACTGCAGTTTCCAACCTTATGCCCTAGCCTAGCTTGATGGGGACGAAGTAAAATTAGAGTGCCATCAGCCCATCACATGCACAGTCCCAAAATGCGGGTAGGAAAGATGCTCATCCTTTTCTTTTTGTTTTACAAGGTTTCATTTGTCGGAAATTATAAGTTCGAATCTTTCTCTTATTACTAGTAGCTGATATCAATTGTTATTTTATTTTTGGGTAAAATCATGCGTAGGCCATGCACCATATTGGCCTTCCTGAAACTGTGAAACATATAAGTACACAACTATTGTATATTATTCGCAAATTACACAACAATTAGTCGTCGTAAATCAAAACTTATAACTTATTTCCACTTACAAATGAGAGAATTATAAATGATTGCGGACAATTACATAACTGATTGTGTGATCGATGGCTATAGGTATCACACACATATCATCAAGAAGTTGACCGGCCAGTTATACACTTATACTATGGCAATCCCATTCACGACAGCTTTGATGGCTTGCGTTTAATTTGACATTCACGTACATGGCAAATCATGCGCTTAATTTGTGCTAATCTTTGGATTGCATTAGTATCTAATTAAAGAACTAGATTATGATATATTGTGAATATTCTGCATATAACGTACTATTGAATATATAGTACTCCTAATATATATTTTACTCAGTCGCATATATGCGTACACTAAATCACTAATGCCCATGCATCTATTAGCTTAGTGGCTAATGAGGTTGACATTCACTTTGGTAAGCAAATCAGAATGGGTTGAATTATGTTTTAGCCAACAACAATGCGTTGACAATTGTAAATTAGAGGCCAACTACATGCGTATATATACACCAACTAATTAATTATAAATGTTCATTGTTCATCTTCCACATAAACCTGAAACTCAAATTAATTATAAATGTTCATTTTAATAATAGATTACTCGTTCTTCATATTTGTCGAGTAGTAACTTTAGAAATCAAATGCATGAAACTGTCCATTTCTTAACTTAACTCCTCCTACTGGAACTAGTTTTTCAATTAAGAGAATACTTAATTCTAAAGCTATCAAATTGGATATCAAATCCCTCGAATCTAGCATGTTAAGAAATATATCGAAAACGCCCAGCTAGAATCTGGCCTTTCTTAATTTAAATAAAAATGAAATGGGTGCGGCTATTGCCACCCTACCAAATGCTCAATTCACCCTACGTTTTATTTTTGACCTTAAAGTTCCAATTCTGTCCTTCAAAGTCAGAAAAACTGATTTTTTTTTTCTTTTAACCTAAAAATATAAAAAGAAGAACAATTAAAGAGTACATTTAAAAATAAATAAAAACAAACCATCATCGATATAGATCTCCATCCTTCTCAGATGATCATATGCTTTCCTCGATCTCTTCCTTCTTTATGATTATGTATATATATATATGAAAGACTATACATTAGAAGCCATAGATCCTAAAGACAAAAAAACAAAAAAATAAAAAAAAACAAAAACAAAAACATGCAGAACAATCCCACTGCACTGTACGACCACTCCATTGAAGATTGAAGAGCAATTCATCACTATCTTTGTCTCTTTATTTCTCTATTTCTTGTACGCACTGGTTGGACATTTAATTGAGATGTACAAAAGACTAAGTCAAGGCTCTCTCAGTATCTGACGGGAAAAAAAAAACTCAAATTTGATTTGAGAGATACAGAGAACTGCTGCAATTGTGGTTGCATAGATCTTAATTTTATTTTATCTTTTCTCAAAAATTCTTAATTGTGGGGTTAGCATTGGAATTTTTGATTTAAAATTTTTGTGTAGGGTGAACTGAGCATTTGGTAGGGTGACAATAGCCGCACCCAAATGGAATACTTGGATGAATATATATGTTAAATTCACCTCCCCTAATACCGTGTTCGGAAGGCGACTAATTCTCAACTAATATATCAATGAGATGGAACATGCATGTTTGTCTTATAATATTCAAGTAGTATGGAGAGTGTCATGCATGCAAGTCATTATAGTTACACCGATTGTATTAAGAGAGAGATTAGACTTAATATAGATCAAAAGGGCAGCAATATCCGACACGACTCAAACTCCATGTAAAACTGTACATACGTAGTGAACTATGTTAAATTAGTATTCAATTGAAAATACTTTCCTTTTGTTTTCGTTAGTATATGCATTGACTAAATTATTGGGTAACAATATGTCTATGTTTTTTTCGAAGAAATATATAGGTCATCTCGACAACTTGTTCGTCTACTTGAACTGAAGATGATCATCTTAAACGTGTCATGACACGAATGGTAACCCGGTACGTGGGTGAATCTTGATCCTTTCTAGCCATTACGTACTAAAAGAAAATACTATTTACTAGGTTTATAGTCCTTGTGAAGTTTTGATAACAAACTCAAATTGACTCTATGACGGGATGACCCTTATCTTTTTCCTTCTTAATTTTGAAACTTTGTGAATGAAAGAACACACAACTTGTCATCTTGATTTTATTAAAGTAGAAAAAGTATAATGCCCATGTTGAACAAACTCTGAGTAATAATAATTCAGACCCAAAAAAAAAAAAAAAAAAAGAGTCTAAAGTATCTAATTAAATCTAGTACTTGGGGGCTTGTTTTTAGAGAAATAATGCACACATATATTTGCAGAAACGATCCAGAATGCTGGAGATCGATGCAAAGCATGGCCAAACAAATAATTGTTTTCAATGGATTTGACGGCATGGAACCCACAGATTTCGCTTTGTACAATACCAACAAAGTCTTAGCCTGGAAGTTACGGATGCAGATTTGGCATCAACAAGGTAGCTAGCTAGGGGAGATTGATAAAAAATGACCGACCCGCCAGTAGCTAGCTAGCTGCGAGCAGATAAAATGTGACTTTTTTCTTCTTCATTTTTTTGACCAAAGGCAATAATTAAAACCCACAAGCACAAAAGAAAACAAAACCAAAGTAGTCCCAGTAGTAACAGTAGTGATTAATTGAACGGACATGAAATGAAATGAAAGGGCTGATTCCCCCCTCGTGCAATTTCTGCACAAAAAGGTCATGAATGTTTCATGCTTCTGAATACCGGACAACACACTCCGAGCTGCTCGCCATGGTGGTGCTGGTCTTTTCAGTTTTTCTGAGCCTTTTGCATTATAGCCCTTGTTTGTTTGTTTGTTTGTTTGTTTGTTTGTTTGTTGGGGTACTTGATTAAACTCCATTTATCCATATCATAGGGACACAATTCAACCACCTCAATTCATTTGCATCCTTTACTTTTAGAGGCATGGGACTTACTGAGCCATTTATGAGTGCGCGCGATAATGATCCGAAGAAATTATATATGTATATACGTAGGGGCTAGCTTGTCAAATATACAGTGATTGATTTGGTAATAACTATAAGCTAATTAACCTGGCTACTACGCGACGAATGCGAGTCCAATCACACATGAATTGCTGCATGTAAAATATTGTTGTGTGTGCAGTTTGAAACTTTGAATGAAGCTTTGTCAAAGTTTTGAATAAATAGGGTTTTGAGCGGTTAGAGACGAAGCACTACGGACAGCCAAGCTCATAATTGAGGCGTCTATAAACAATGGGGAATGTATCAGTACCCCTTCTTACGACTTTGATTCACTTTGGTAGGGAGGTGTACAGAGTGAATCATTGTACTAGGCATACGTGTCGTCAGCAATTAAATCGGTCCCCGAAAATCACTTCGGGCACATGGCAGGTAAAACTCCGTGAATACGAGAGTACTTTTTTCTTTTCTTTTTTGATGACAATAGAAAGAAGAGTACTTGCACGGATGTTTTATACAAATAGAAGACTACTTGCACGGATGTTGTACATCCCATTTAAGTGGCGTTCTAAAAGGTAAAAGAAGAATCATCCAATCAACTATAAACTTTAATATATTTTGTGTATGAAAGGCAAAGATGCTTCAAAGACGATGAGTGTGCGCCAAATATTTCAAAGTTCCTGTGTATCGAATACGAAATAGAATAGTCCGGATCCGATCTCATTATGTCCAAACACAACAGATTCATAAAGATTAATAAAATGTCTTCCTGTGTAATATTAACGTACAATCGCTCTTTTGTATTTTTAAATTTAAAATTAATTATATTTCATATCTAAGCATTACATACCCGCTTTTATTAGAAATTTTTATGTGGAAGTTGCGGTAAATATTTGAGACGTCTTGATTTGGTTAGGGATCTCTACTCATAAATATGGTTATTTTGTTTATAGTAGTTAATGTATCGCGCAACTGGGGTTATGTTTTTAAACTTAAAAATCTGAGAAATGTTTAAGGAAATCCAGATTATGTGTCAGACCCAAACTCTAGGTTACTTGACATAGTGGTAATATGGTTTAACTAGAAGAATCTTAGAGATTCCTATTCAATGTATGATTACCTTTCCTTGTATGATTCGGATTCTATGCATTGTAATCCTCTATATAAAAATGCCCTTATTATCAATGAAAGTACATACACAACAATTCTCTCTCAATTACCGTTTCCCTAAAACACGTTATCAGCACGAGCTCTAACCCTACTTATAAGCCCAAAATCGGATTAGCCTTGCCTGTGCTACTACTGCCCCCGTAGTCCCCGCGTCACAACTCAACGCTAACCCTACCAGGTTAGCCTCGCTGCCCCTGCAGCACCTGCAAGCCCCGCTTGCCTCCTGTCCACGCGCCCGTAAGCCCTGCTTGCCTTCTGCCTTCGCGCGCGTTTGCTTTTCCTGCGAACGCCTGCCTCCTCGTGCGACCCTGCGACACCGCGACACTCCCGCGACGCACACAACACCGTGACACTTCTGCGAAATATCAGACTAGTACCCTTATGCGCGCTCGCTTCTCCCGCGAACGCTCGCCTGCCCTCGCGACTCCGCTTCTTCACGGCTCCGCATCCTCGCGGCCCCTCATTCTCGCGGCTCTGCATTCTCGCGACACCTCGACCCTGCGACACATCCGCGACGCCCGCGACACGCCAGCAACCCAGCGACAAGCCCGCGACACCGCGACCATCTCTTTAGTCTGTTCGCCTAGGACTAAAGCTCGCTCTGCAATCCTAAGAGGTAAACTTTCCTAAAGGTTCCCGGAATTTGGAGACCAATAGCCGAACTGTGGGGGTTCGTGCTCACTCCAAGCTTGGAGCTTGTAGAGTCCTCCAAACTTAGAGTTTGTTGAGATGTTATGATCGACCACAAACACATCATTGTTTCGATCTAATCCAATTCCTCTTGGAATCGGATTTGTTGGAAGCGACTACGCTCAGAAATCCCTAAATTTCTTGGAAGCGACTACGCTCAGAAATTTCTATTGTTTTCGTGGAAGCCTTTTTCGCTCTGAAACTAACCCTAATTTCTTGTTCTCTTTCAGGATGAATAACCTGAACAAACTGGACTTCGCTCCATTGGGAACAACTGGCTCTGGATATCACAGGTGGGTTCGTGATGTCCGCCAGCATCTCAAGGCCGATGGAATCGTGGATATGATTCTCGAGCCTATTCAGGACGTGCTAACTATTGAGCAAGCTCAAGCTTTGGAAGCAAATAGAGCAGCCTTAGAGGAAAATAAGGCGAAAGCCACCATCCTAATGACTCGTCATATGGATGATTCGCTCCAGTACGAGTGTATGAATGAAGAAGACACCAGAAGGCTGTGGGTCTCACTCGAAGAAAGATTTGGCAACGTCCGTGACTCCCTGCTTCCTGACCTAGAAGTGAGATGGCATAGCCTCCGCTTCTGTGATTTCAAGTCAGTTCTTGACTACAACTCGGAAGCACTTCGCATTAAATCCTTAATGGAATTCTGTGGTAAAGAGATCACAAATGCGATGTTGATTGAGAAGACTCTCTCTACCTTCCCCGTCACTGCATTGATGGTTGCTAAGAACTATCAAATCGATGTTACTGCAGGACGGATCACAAGGTTTCATGAGCTTGTTGGAGCCATGAATGTCGCTGAAAAGCATGACAACATCCTTATGAAGAACTATAATTCGAGATCCGTAGAAACAGAGCTTATTCCGGAATCCAATTATAGTCACGCCCCTAAGAGAGGGCACCAAGAGCGAAACCCTAATCTTAGGGATACTTCTGGACGTTTTGGTCCATATAATCGCTCTACTTGGGAAGGTAACCGCCAAAATAGGCGAACACGAAACCAAAGAGGTCAACGTGGAAAGAGAGAGGGAGGCAATGCCTCTGGCCATGTTGGTGGCGGCACCAACACTAAGAGCCATCTAAATGACGCTTTCGAAACGCTTCAATCAATGGAGTCCGAGCAAAGAGATGCATGTTCTCGATGTGGAGTATCCAGTCATTGGGCACACATTTGTAGAGCTTGTGAAGAAATTGTCACCGCCTAGAAAGCATATTGTGAAGCAAAAGAAACTCACTATGTGGAACAAGAAGAACAAGGACATGATCTAGAGTGAAGGGTTGAAGACTACAAATCTGGCTGGGATCAATAGATCGCCAATTCTGTTTAAGTCTTTATTTTTCCAAGAGATGTAATGGGCAATTGCCATTTTGCATTAGCTAGCATTTGGGTTAGATTCTCCTAATGGTTCAGAGGCAATGATGTACTCCGTTGGCTTATGAATAAAATTTCAAGTTCTGTTCATTATGACTCTATTTTGATTCTGAGCATTGACTTTGTGACTACTATGGCTGGGCCATCAGTATTAATTCAAGGACATGGAATAGCCCAAGTTCCCCTTGCCAAATGGCACCTTGAATACTGTCACAGAAACTCTCTACGCTCCTAGGACAAATCGCACCTATGAATAACCAACGAATTCCATGCGGAAACGCATGTAGAGAACGGAAATGAGTTCATTTGCAATACCTCTAATGATTGCGAACAAAGGTGCATCTTAGAGAAGTTTATGTGTCTCTCTAGTGTACTCTATGTCACTATTCGAGCTATTAAATCTAATAAAGTTATGAGAGAATATCTCTTGGATTCTGACACATACTGGCTTTGGCATGACCAACTAGGACATCCTGATCGTGATATGATGCTCTCCATTCTTCAGAGTGAGAAGAAGCAAGAATCGAAAATCGATTCTTGGACTTAGCAAGACCGCAACAATTGCAGCATCTGGCGCTGCAGTCATCTTGGGCGCCATAGGGCCGCTCAAGTCCCACGTGACAACGCCATAAATGGCGCTACCCTTGGCCATGACGCCATGGAAGTCTCTTCCCATGGTCATGATGCCAAGGATGATCCTCCCCATGGTCAAGATGCCATGGATGCCACTTTCCATTGTTCCAACGTCATGATGGGTGATGTAGTCACACATTTTGCTTCTAATAGCGCTACGGACGCTCAGGTCCAACCAACATCCTCATTGGTTGCTTCTACGGCCCCTCGCTCGTTTTGCAAAGCCTGTTCCTTCGGGAAATTAGGACCAAGACCATCCTACGCAAAGGATCCCAAAATACTCATTTTGTTCTTACATAGAATCCGTAAGGATTCTGTGGACTGATTCAACCAACTGCGGACGTTTAAATATCTCATGATGTTGGTTGACACGCAAACACACTGGTCACGTGTTGTGTCATTGCCCACCTGTAAATGCTGCTTATACTACACTCCTAGCACATATCATATGACAACGGGCTCACTCCCCGAATCATCATATTCAGTCAATTGGATTTGACTATGCTAGAGAGTTTACATCGAAGACTTTCGATGGTTATTGTAATGAGACTGATGTTGGACATCATATTCCCATGTACACATCCAAATGGTCTCGCGGAAACGACTACGATGGTAGTCCGGACATTGGTAATGCGCACAAATCTCCTTATATCCGCTTGGGGTGATGCAATATCGCATGCAGCTATGCTAATTCGTCTACGACCTATCGCCACTCAATGTATCTCTGCGTTACAGCTAGTGATTGGGTACCAGTATTTTGTACTTGCGCACATTTGAGTGAGCCATTTATGTGCCAATTGTGCTGCCACAATGCACTATGATAGGTCCTTACAGACAAATGAGCAACTCAGTTGGATTTCAGACTCCAACAATCGTCCGCCA
Organism: Rosa rugosa; assembly: GCF_958449725.1. Classification (NCBI taxonomy): domain Eukaryota; kingdom Viridiplantae; phylum Streptophyta; class Magnoliopsida; order Rosales; family Rosaceae; genus Rosa; species Rosa rugosa. The sequence continues at coordinate 5,170,054 of NC_084820.1, read as the reverse complement.
CTTCATGCCCTTGCATGGCGATCTCCTTACCGCTAGATTTGCGGATGTCACTATTGATGAGACAGTATTCCCGTCGTTAGGGGGAGATAAGAACACATATGTTCAGCAGGAACGACAGGAATTGTCGTGGTCTGTCCCCACTATGTCTCATCTCGATCCCTACTAAAGTGACGAGATCACACATCTGCTGCAAATATGCCTGCAAGGTAGTACGTCCCTACGAGAGGAATAGCGTCACCCTACACGGAGGTAGGAATGGCGCCAATGCCAAAGAGTGTGGCACTCTGGCGTTACAGGTCATGGCCCCAGCTACGATGCGTGGGAGGCCCGTGGGTTCGAAGGATACTTTGGCACGTTCCAATCCTTTGATCATCAAGACTTAAAATCTGTCTCATGAGTATCTTTCGGGTTATGGTTAACATTGGGGGACGCCTCAACGTTAGAACCTATTCCTGAGAATATAGTGCTCTATGAAAATTACACTAGTGTACATGAGACGTGGGATAGAAACTCCATCATAATTGATGATGTAGTTGCGCATTTCGTTGTGCATGAGTTCATTGAGTGCGATGACATCGAACCACGCTCCGTTGATGAATGAATGCCAACGTAGAGAAGTTTGGCCTAAATGGAAATATGCGTTCCAGGTTAAGTTGAATTCTCTAACGAAGATGAAGGTTTTCGAGCCAGTGATGCCAACACCTCCTAACATAAAACCTATGGACTAATGGGTTTTCGTTAGAAAGCGTGATGAGAAAAAGAGATGGCAATCTGGCCTTATGGCGCAAAGGCTTCTCACAAAACGCCCAGGAATCAACTACGATGAGACATATTCTCTCGTAATGGATATCATTGCACTCCACTACCCAGTCAGTTTGGTAGTTTCCGAATAACTGAACATGCAGCTTACAAATGTGGTCACTACGTATCTCTATGGGGATCTAGATACGGAATATACATGAAGGTTCATGGTGGACTTCATTTACCCAAGTCAAGTGGCTCTAAAGCACGAGATAGTTTGCAATAAGATTGAAACGCTCACTAAAGTGACTACTTGATTGGGAAGGGATATGCCCACGCGTTTCCATAACAAGTTTCAGATTCTATCGCGGTTCATGTTGGATACGATCTTCATTACAAGCCCTTAAAGAGTTAAGGGAAACCGCTGAACACTTGAAATCCGAGTTTGAGATGAAAGATTTTGGGAGAATACGATTATGTCTCGGTTTGGAACTTGAGCATCGTGTTGACAGATGCTTAGGCATTTTGACAAGGTCAAGCCTTCAAGCACCTCCATGATCGTTCGTAGTCTTGATGCTGAAAAGGATCCTCTTCGTCCAAAGGATGATGACGAAGATGTGCTAGAGGCAGAAGTGCCTTACATAGTACAATAGGCGTATTATTGTACTTAGCCCAATGCATAAGACCGGACATCTCATTTGCCATGAACTTGTTAGCTAGATATAGCTTTACGCCAACGCGACGCCATTAGATTAGTGTAAAAGATATCTTTCAGTACTTGAGATGTACGATTGATATGGGTTTGTTCTATCCACACCAGGAACGCCGCCAACACTGGCATGCGTCCCCTTTCCCCATCCCAAAACGACGTTAGCGTTTTGGAAGGTTTTTGCTGATATTGGGTATCTCTCTGACCCACACAAAGATCATTCCCAAACTGGTTAAGTGTTCACCATGGGTAAAGACCGTGATATCTTGGAGGTCTACAGAACAGACCTTGTCGCTATATCTTCGAATCATGCAAAGATTTCTCTCTTCACGAAGAGTTTCGTGAATGTATACGGATTGGATCTATAAGTACGCATGTTCGAACAATTGTGGTTTGAAGTCTACCACTGATGAGCTTATGAGCATTTAGGATAATGTTGCTTGTTTTAAACAAATGAAGCAAGACTACATCAAAAAGCGACAACACCAAGAATAACCAGCAACAACAGACTCTCCTCAAGATCAAAGTGAACTATGTTCGATCTGAGGACAGTGTGGCAGACTTGCTCACTAAGTCATTGCTTAAATTCCACTTTCGAGAAACATGTTGATAGCATCATTTGCGGAAGTTATCCGAACTCCCATGACCGTAGTCATCAGGGGGAGATGCAGACATCAGGGGGAGATGTCTACATGTATAGTCTCGAAACGTGAAAGGTGTGTTGTGCTCTTTTTCCCCTTCGACCGAGGTTATTTTTGTCCCACTGGATTTTTGTTACTCGGCAAGGTTTTTTAATGAGGCAACGAGAGAAACACCACGTTTGGGTGACACAAGAGGGAGTGTTTAAGGAAATCCAGATTATGTGTCAGGCCCAAACTCTAGGTTACTTAACCTAGTGGTAATAGGGTTTAACTAGAAGAATCTTAGAGATTCCTATTCAATGTATGATTACCTTTCGTTGTATGATTCGGATTCTATGCATTGTAATCCTCTATATAAAGAGGCTCCTATTATCAATGAAAGTACATACACAACATTTCTCTCTCAATTACCGTTTCCCTAAAACAAGAAACATATAGTTCTTTCATCGGATTATTCTTGATTAAACTCATTGCGGGAATTTATCTCATCTTAAGTAACCTACACATGAGTAACAATTTTTAGTTTATACCTTAAGTCCAAATTGAGAAATATATTTACAAGTGCGCTAAGATTTTACCGTAATTAACAATTGCTACTAATCCTGGAATGGAAGATAAGTTGATCTGGTCTACTTACTCTTATGGGGAGTTAACGGCAAAGCAAGCTTTTCACTTTATACATCAATCCTCCCATTCTTTGCCACGGGGTAAACGTATATGGTCCAAATTTATTTTTCCTCGAATGTCTTTACTTATGAGAAAAGTGTTGCGAGGTAGAATTATTTTCAATGATTTTATTTGGGTTTTTGTCCATTTACCCAATTTTTAGAGATATTTTTCCCACTTACCCCATTAAGTTTTTTTAATTTTGTCTTACCCAAAACACTCTAAGGAGGTCTTCCCTAATACCCCATTAAGATTTTTTTTTGTTTTTAATACCATTTTACCATCACCCCTTTGTTACTTAGAGAGAGAGAGAGAGAGAGAGAGAGATCGAGAAAATGGAAGAGAGAAAAACCATAGGTGACTTCGCCAGATCCCGGTCACCGGCTGCCTCCCACCGGACTTTTTTGAAAACCTCACCGGAAATGTTTATTGCCCCCAATAGATATCTATTACCCCCCAATAGAGGGGCAATAGACCCAATAGAAGTCTATCAGCCATGTATTGCCCCCCAATAGACGTCTATTGCCTCCCAATAGAATTTTCGGTTGCCGAAATGCGAACTAATCTTCCTAAAATTAGACAAATAAAACTTTGATTAAAGAAAAAAAACGAAGAGATTATATCAATTCAAAACGTCTATTGCCCTCCAATAGACATTCAAAACTCTTTTTTTTTGTCTTTCCTTCTGTCCCATTACTTATAAAAACAAAAAAAAAACAAAAAAATTGATTTGGGCACCCAATCAGAGTTCAACGGTGAGACTCGGGACTAGAAGTCGTCTTCAGCTGGAGATGTCGATCAGCGTCTTGGTCCAGATCCAGAAGCGGCGAGCTGACAAGAACGACGTCGTTGAGCTCATTGCTGGAGCAGCAAGAGGAAGAAGGCGGAGAGTGCTCCTACGCCGGAACTGGAGAGCGACGGGGAGGGAGGGGGAGAGAGAGAGATAGAGATAAACTAGATCAGAAAGAGAGATAGAGAAACTAGATCACAGAGAGAGAGAGAGAAAGAGAGAGAGAGAGAGAGAGAGAGAGAGAGATCGGAGGGAGGAGAATCAGGAGATAGATGAGAGTGGCACAAAATGTAATTTATTAATTAAGTTAAGGGTAAAATGGTCATTTGATGTCAAATTGTGTATGTGGGAATAAAAATATGTTGCAGGGGTAAGTGAGATAATTTTTGCTCATTTTAGGGCTTTGGGTCAAAGACTCTGTCTACAAAGAAGGGGTTTCAATGGCTTCACGTTATGATCTTTGTGGTGTTAATACTGAATCTATTAGCCATATTTTACTTCAATGCTCGTTTACTGCTGCCATATGGAACAACATATTTTCTTTAGGATTTATTTCAGTTTACCCCCCTGAGGTTTGGGGGTGTCATCATTTCACCCCCCAAACTCTCAATTTCACTTTTTTACCCCCTGAACTTTCCAATTTTTGTCTGCCGTGCCCAATGTCTCATTTTCTGTCCAAATTGGACGTTAAGTCCGATAATGGGGCCCACTTTGAGGGCTAAAATGGTCAATTCAAAATTTAGAAAAAGAAAAAGAAAAGAAAAGAAAAAACAGTTTTGACCTCTCTCTCCCTAAAACCATTTCTCCTCCCACCGTCACCGTCGCGCTCCATGCTCCGCTTACCACCACCGTGCCGGCAACGACAATGATCCATGAGCTCAGAAGATAAAGCATTGCCACCAAAACCAGCCTCGACATTCATTTTAGTTGGGAAAACTGCTCTGAGACTTAACTTGCAGCATTCCCATCATAATCTCCAATTGCAAATTTGCGAATGAAAAGAAATGAAATCAGAAACAAAGACTCACGGATTGTCATTTTCATCATACTCAAGAAATGGAATCAAAAACAACAAATTTGCTAATTGCAACATTCCTAGTACGTCATTCACCAGAATCCTAATAAGTGAACGCTTAAAAGAACTGAACAATTATGAAGAGGGCATACAATCCTAGAAACTAAAGGCACACAATTTCCTAAAGGCTCAATCACTCGATTCACAGAAAACAGAAAACGCAGTAGTAACAAAATCATAATCATTAGAAAATAACAAATGCAAAAAATCAAATTTCTTGACGAACAAAACAAGGAAACCTAGTTCCAACCTTTCTATAATCGACAGAAAATCTCAGCGCAAAAATAACCAATATCAAAACCCAATAAACCAAATTCACAACCCACCAAAGAACAAAACCCCAGAAACCCAATCCCAAATCACCCAAAACAGATAAAACCCAGATGAGATTCCAGGCTCCAGAGTCCAAATTGGCAAGCAAAAAACACTGATCAGCAATCAATCCTAGTAAAGATTCGAAATTGAAGAACAGAGCAGAACAGAACAGAGAGAGAGCAGGCTGCTCACAATATAGCGCTTGTAGAACTTCTGCTTGAAATGGCTGATGACGTCAGGGCTAGAGGCCATGTGAGGAGGGATGAGGATGTTGGCCCAGTAGTCGGCCCATCTCGGGTCGTTCTCGTAGTCGTAAGCCGCCGCCGCTATCTTCTTTAGCTTCTGTGGGTCGTCTCTCTCCTCCCCCATTATTCAAGATCGGCGATGCTTCCATGCGACTCAAGATCGGAATCGGCTGGAGAATTCAGACTGGGCTGTTAAACCCTAGATTTATCGGAGGGCTCCGACGGGTTGAGAGCAAACTCGGGGAGGAAGATTCGAATAGATAGAGAAGTAAAAAGATCGATGTGGATGTCCTTGGTGGCGGCATCGTCCTCGAATAAGGGATTGGTGGCGGCGATGGCTTCTTCGGGTCGAGAGGTGACGCCATCGGAGGTGGAGAGAGGAGAGGCGGAGTCGTCGACGTTGACGTCGTCATCCTCGCCAACGACGTCATCTTGGGGGGAGGAGGAGAGGTTGCCTTCGGAGTCGTCTTGGTCGAGGGCCATGGAAGTGGTGAAGCAGTGAGAGAGAGAGAGAGAAGAGAAATGGTTTTAGGGAGAGATAGGTCGTAACTATTTTGTTTTGTTTTTTTTTTTCCTTTTTCTAAATTTTGAATTGACCATTTTAGCCCTTAAAGTGGGCCCCATTATCTGACTTAACGTGCAATTTTGACGGAAAATGAGACATTGGGCACGGAAGACAAAAATTAAAAAGTTCAGGGGGTAAAAAAGTGAAATTGAGTGTTTGGGGGGTGAAATGATGACACCTCCAAACCTCAGGGGGTAAACTGAAATTAATCATTTTCTTTATATTTTAACTTGGTTCAATTCCATTATCCATTTTGGAGGCTTTTGAGAAAGATCTAGCTATTGGACATGGCTCTTAGGTTAAAGAATTATGGTTGATTGGCTTTACTACAAATTTATGGTTTGTTTGGCATGCTAGAAATAAGAGCAGGTTTGATGAAAAAAGCTTCTCTGTTGCTGAGATTGATAGGCTTATTTCTAGTCATATTCGTGCTGCAAGTGGTTTGGCCAAGGGTAGCATGCTTAACACCATTAATGATTTGTGTATTTTGAGGTGCAATGTAGACAACATCATGCTCCAATAGTCGTGGAGGTTAATTGGCGTGCTCCTATAATTGGGTGGGTCAAGATTAATATTGACGAAGCATGGAAGCATGAGATAGGCAAGGGTGGTTATGGAGCAATTTTCAGGAATTCTAAGAGTTGTTTTCTTGGGGCTTTTGCTTATAATATTGTTATTCCTAGCTCCGTGGCGGCAGATGTTATGGTGGTTATCAAGGCAATTGAACCATTTGGGTTCATGATTGGAAGCATATTTAGTTAGAAGTTGACTGCTCTTTGGTACTTGATTATTTTCGTAATCATTCTCTTGTGCGTTGAAATCTTCGAGTTTAGTGTAATAATTGTATATTCAATATATTTATGACGACATTTCAATCTCTTTATATCTTTAGGGAAGGGAATAGACTTGCATATACTTTAGCAAACTATGATTCGTCTTCTTCTGGAATGGTGTGATGGGATCCACCACCTTCATTTATCCTTTCACACTCAAGAATGATCCGTTAGGTCTTCCCCGATTTTGTTTTCATTAACTAGCTAGAATTTCATTAAACTTGTATTTTGGATTTGGAGGTTTTGATTTTTGTTCCTCTTCCTTGTATTCTTTTTTCCTTCGCTGTCGTGAAGTGATAGAGACTAAACCTTCTCTTGTATCCCTCTCATTACCCGAAAAAAGAAAGAAAAGAAAGAAGATAATTAATCAAAGCATCAAGTTAATTAATTACCTAGAGAACGAAAAGGACATCAGACTGGAAATCAGAGCATGATTCTTGCTCCCACTTTTCCACCCATTCTTTTTCTAGTATCTAATCAAATCAGAGCTATCATTATGATGGGACATCAAATCTGTAGCTGTAAGTTTTGCTTAAGCTAAGTAAGTAAAAATTTCCTTCGGCCACTATGAACTATAATTAGCTCCTCCAGTCGAGACCAACCAGCTGTGTAATTCAGTGGTTTCTGGGACCAATCTGTAAGATAAGGTCAAACTTGCATTACCTCCCACTGGAGTAGGACTCACTACTACGTGTCGAACTCTCATTGGAAGCTAATCGGATACTTTTGGAAAGCCCAGCTTAGCTTGGGGTACCTCGATGAAGGAAAAGATCAAACATGTCCGAATCTTTGAGACATTTCCCAATTGCCCTATAACATTTCTTACAGAACTCCAGTGTACTGCTCTGTCTCGGTTAAAAATGTCACTCCATTTCAAGCTTTTATCAAAATCAAACTAATAATGCACAAACCGTGCCCCACTATTTTTGATCGAAAGATGAAATAAAACTTTAAACATCCAAATAATCAAAATATTTCGAGCATCGAATGCATAAAAGTAAAGCGTCTAACTTTCTTTGAATCAATTAGGTACCGTTTTGCCAAATAAAGAAAACACTCAATCAAGATCGAATTATGAGCTGTAAAATAAAACTTATGATTCTCAATATATATGAAATAAAATTTCAATATAATTAGTCTAAAGTACGAGATAAAATTTCAACATTGAGTTTGGCGTTTCTAGTGTAATGCTTGTAGAGTAGCTTTGTCCCTGATTGTACTGGCGCAATGTGGACAAATCGAAACCCCCATTCAATTATTACTCACGGAGTTATATATGGTGACTTTAAACTTGATGCATCTTCCCTTCCGTTAATATAGTCTCTGAAAAGAATTGTGACGAAAGAGAAATCTGCTTGTAGATCGAAAGAATAATAATGACAATTCACAATCATGCATGCTAAAAGAAAACGAAAACGATCGAGGATGGAGAAATAATTTATATAAAAATAGCAAGTGGCAAAAATTACATCTTGATATTTTTGGATTATCGGGAAGAGGAAGAAGAAGAAGAAGAAGAAGAAGGCACTGTAATGATAATCAATGGCTCCTCTTCTTCACCTTTGGAATAATCGCCGCTACTAGTTAAAGGAGGAGGTATTATCACATCGCACCCGGCGCACGATAGCCCCTGGGCCCTCTTCGCCTGGAAATCCCAGTCCGTGGTCCCAACAACATACAACATCAGCCCGGCACAACAAATCTGGGCCGACAGCAACCCGATCCAGAGTCCATTGAACCCGACTCCGACCCAGAACCCGAGCCCAACCGCCACGGGCATCCCCACCAGATAGAACGCGCTGAGGTTCACGTTGGCTGCGGTAGTCGGACGCGCGCTTCCCCTGAGTACACCACACGCGACCGTCTGCGGGCAGTTGCCGAGCTCGCACAGCCCTAGGATTGGAAGCGCGGCCGACGTCAGCCGTATGATCTCCGCGTCGTGGGTGAACATCCGGCCCCACAGCCCTGATCTCATCCCGGACGCGAAGGTCGTGGCGGATAGGCCCATGAGGAAGGCCAGGAGAATGGCGACCACAGCGGATAGCCTGGCCCGGTTGGGCCGGTTCGCCCCGAGCTCGTTGCCGACCCGGGTGGAGACGGCGAACCCGAGAGACGACGGGAACACGTAGATCAACGACGTCGTTTGGATAAGCACTCCCATCGAGGCCACGGTTGCTTTGGGGTCCACCAGGAGGCCACACAAGACGATCATGATCTCGTACCACCACCATTCCAAGCAAACGGACACGCAGCTCGGCGCGGCCAGCCGGAGCAGCGGCTTCCAGCCGGTCAAGCACTCCCGGCTCGGCGCAGTCCACGTGGGCACGTGCAGGCTGGTCGCCCAGACGTACGCAACTAGGCAGACCAGCACGAAGAAGTTGGAGGCGGCGGAGGCGGCCGCGACGCCGGCGACGCCGAGGCGGAGCCTGGTGACGAGCAGAAGATTCATGGGGAAATGGAAGAGCGCTCCGGCGAGGGAGGCGAGGGTGAGGGGGTGGGTGATGCCCTGGGCGCGAAGGTAAATGCGGATTGGGTGAATGAGGGAGTTGGTGAAAAGGTCAGGGAGGGAGAACATGAGATAGGTGTGAGCCATGTTAGTGATGTTGGGGTCCTGGCGAAGATACAAAAGAATGGTCGAGATATTGTACCACAGCAGCGAAATGGGGAGTGAACAAACTACGAGGAAGATTACAGCGCGGTGGAGAGTGACTGACAGAAGCTTGGGACGTTGTGCTCCGAAGGCTTGGGAACACAGCGGCTCCATACCCAAGGCTAGGCCGGAGAGTACGGAGTAGCCTGTGATGTTGGCAAAAGCTATGGCTAGTGACCCCGAGGCGAGTTCTAAATCGCCGAGGCGGCCGAGGAACAGCATGGAGAGGGCTGAGCGGGAGTAGAGAACGAGAGCTGTGATGAGTATGGGGAAGGCCAGTTTGAACAGGGACTTGGTCTCTTTGACTACGTCTGTGATGCAAATTGGGGGGCTGCTGCTCCTCGATGGTGGCTGTTGTAGTTGCTTTACTACTAGCTTTGGCGGCTCATCTGACAAGAAGAAGAAGAAGAAGAAGAGGTCCAGAAAGAGATGACCTTGTGGCTGTTGATGGGCTGCTTTCTCGGTCTTGGTCGACGAATTAACAGAAGGGTTTGGATTACACATGATCGATCGATGATGATGCTGGCCGGTGGTCGTCAAGATAATTAATTAATGATCACAGGTGTGTTAATTGACCTGCAGCTATGATTTGGTTTCAAAATACTCTCTGTTTTTTCAGCTGGGAGCAGAGATACTCTCGTAGAGAGCCCTCCTCTAAATATTTGTCTTCTAAGCCTATAGCTTCAAAGATGGATAGATTGGTTGTTTTTTCCGTAGATGGGAGGGATATACAAGTATTAATAGGGAGAGCTTGTTGATGGTGGGGCATTTCTGTCTTTTACTTTCTTTTATCTTTATGCTCGCTCTGTGTTTTAAATCTCTAGCTTTTTAATTAACCACAACCGATCGAGCTCCTTCCGTGAAGAAAAAATTTGGAAATAATATATACGAGTGGTTTGGAATACAGAGACGTCACAGATGTCTGATTACGCAGAGGATTCAATTTCCGATGAGTGAAAATTTTGAAGAGAGGATTTTTTTTCCGGTGATTTTTCTCTCAACCAAGCTCCATAGCTCATCATCACATCACTCTCGATCTGCTGTGTGTCTCTGTACTCTCTGCTTTCTGGCCTTACCTACGTAGATTTTTACAATGTACTTGTTGAAATGACATTTGATTCGAGCACCCTTTTTCTTAATTAAGGGCGCCCATGCAAAAGGAGAAGCAACTTGTGTATGCATACCTCAGCACGTTCAAGTATAAGGAAATTATGGTGTACGTACATTACTTTTAGCTGGCATTTAATTAATCATATTATATCTCAAAATAAGATTATAGAATATAAACTTTGAACTTTGAGACAGTGTAAAAGCATGGACGCAGAATAACATTGGTTAATCTACTTACTATTAACGGTAATGAACTCTTCATGCAGTTGCGCAGCCATCTTAGAATGGAGGGAGGGTGTTTTTAACACTTGAAACGCAGTTTGACAAGTCGTGTTTAGGTCATGTTTATTGATGCTTTCTCAAACATAGTACAATTAACGGACTGTTTTATCATCATTAGCATCGTTGCACATAATAAAGGGGAGTGAAATCCATACTCTCCATTTTATAATCCACACTCCTTATTTCTCGTTTTAGTAATTTAAATTTTGTCTTTTTATAAGAACTTCAATTAAAAAAGAAAAAAATGAGTGTGGATTGTAAAATTTCACTCGATCTCCATAATAAACTACACAATCGAAAAGGTTCTTGAATTATGTTCATTCCAAACATCTTTCATGTAGCGGCGCAACGAACTTGGGAATCGGAGAGGGTGTTTTGACGCCTCAATACGCAATTCGACAAGCCATTTTTCGAGTTTATTAATTATGTCTCCTCATACACAGTCTAATTAACAAGTTGCATTGTGTTCAATCCTAATATCCTTATTCGCATTATTGCACATGATTAACTACCAGTCCATGGAGACAACTACTCTTAGATAGAAGTAGATTGAGATGAATTATTTTTGGTGAATGTTTGAACGAATTTTGCTCTCTCTCTTTTTTATTTTTTATTTTTTAGAGTCTGAGGACCAATCCTCCCAAATATTAAAAAGAATGGCGAAAGATTTTTGGTCTTAATCTCTTTCTCATTATTAAAAGTCCTAGTCCTGACAGTTTCATTCACAAAATGCTTTAGAAAATAGACAATTCTATAGTCAATGAAAAATATATTATGTGAACTTATAAGTAGGCATTGGAAGAGACGAATCTAGTGAAGCGATGGTGCTAGGAGATTTCCGAACATTCCCTCGACTCTTTGAATGCATCCAGACGAGCGGAAAACTGCGCAAATCTCTGTGAGGTTTCGTAGACCAATAGACTTACCCGCTGATTTTACAAAATGATCTCCCTTCTTAGCTTGTATATAGGAAACTACGTTATAACAATACAAATAGTCCACCTCCCGATTGAAATTTCTTTTAGTTTTCGACTCGGCATGTATATAATAGGAACCGCATAATTCGTAATCATTTTGGTTTTTGGGGATCAAATCATCGAAGTCATTAGATAATAATTGGAGTGGCTTGTGAGGTCACACTCAAGCTTGTCACTTGCACTTCGTTGAAGCTAAGCTTAAGATTTCAAAGCCTATATACTGCTACTTTCCTAGGCTTTTCTCTGGTGCAAACAAAATGGATTGAGAATTCGGTTTGGATCATAGTAAGTAGAGCTAGGGAGTAGCCGGAATGAGAGGAGCACCTGTTGTGGCCGGTGGCGGTGGGGCCCTTGTGGCCTTTTGGATGATCCGATTGGACTACTGGAGTTTTTGTAATCGACACTAAGTTGGAGAAATAAGGTCAGGCCTCTACACGTCAGCAAAACCACTCCCTTCCCATTTTACTTTCAAAAATACTGTCGATCGACGTTTGCCCTCCCTCCAAAGTCTTATCCCACCTCAGTTTTCGTCAGCTCTCCGCCTCTTGCTTGATGGATTCTTGAATGGGGGTGGTCCAAATGCCATCATCCGCCGAAGTGGGGTCGGACAACCTTCTGTGTATATATTCCGCCCCACTTCTCTACAGTTTGGCTCTTTCAGATGACGTTTTTTTTAAAATTTAACAAATTCCAGTCACCTTTTAATCTATTTTAATTCGATATATATGAATCACTATAGGTCAAATTTCTCATATTTTTCTACAAACCCATGATTTTTTTTTTTATCCTCCAGTTGGACGAGCAAGTAAATACATATAGCCAATAAATGTGACTATATTAAATTCTAAAGGAAAAAGGATAAGCACTCAAACCGTCGATTCAATATCAAATGTTAAAAAAGTTTGATACAAAGAAAGAAAAAAAACCCTAGGAGAGATTTTCTCTCTCACCCTAGCTCTCTACGGCGCCCTCGCCTCCTCTTCTCCTAGCTTTCTTCTCTACATCTCTCACCCTCAACCCTCACTCAGCCACATGGCCTCCATTGATGCTATCACCGCTAGCTGTGCTGCCTCCCTTGCGCTTGCAGAGGGAGGTAGTTCTCCTGATCTGGGGAGAATTGGTGGCGGCCCTGTTCGTCAGTCTTCCAAATCTTTTCTGATTGGGAAGCCTCTGACCTGCCGACCGGTTAACCCTACGGCCTTCAAGGCTCACCTCCTTTGTACCTGGATGGATGTCACTCTGGTGATGTTGAAGAAGAAGTCGGCCAAGCTACTTGGGAGTAGGAACAAGAATCATCGCCCTAGCAAGAAGCCGAATGTCGCTGCTTTACGACTCTCTTACCCTACAGTTACTGGTATTGATCCTAGCCCTAGCGACAAGGGCAAGGGAAAGTTTTAGGACTACTTTCATCTTAGTTTCTCTAGTTGTATACCAATTGAGGTCTCTAGGCGGCTAGGTTACTACTTCATGGGAAGTTGGTAGGGAGGATTTTCTTTCTTGTGGTTAGGCTCAATAAGTGAGCGAATGTGTTAACAGTGAGGGTCACATGTCCTTTGTTTGATAGCTTATACCATTTATGATTTTGGTGTAAGATAACATTTGATGTACGTGCTTTCTGGTCATGGATAAATGAATGAAGTTATCTATTTTCTCAAAAAATTATCAAATGTTAAAAAAGAAAAGTAAATTGTTACAATTGTGAAATTTTTTTTTTTTTTTTTTTGATAAAAAACATAAGCAAGACTAAAAGATTACAAACAAGTGCCTCTGCGGCACCCAGATCCTAATCTATCAAACAGGACTGCTCTCATGATCCTTGGTGGTAGGTGATTTTTCCAGATTTTTTCCTCCAGCGAGACTGGCCTGAGTTTGCACAAGCATCAGCTGTAAAGTTGGCTTCCCGGAATATATGTTTAAAAGTAATTGACCGGAGATTACAATTGTGAAGTTGCACCAACCACCAAAGATACTCTTAATCTTTTGATGAAATATAGAAGTCAGCACACCCTTAAAATCTTGAGTTATATTGGAAAGGCCTCGCACAAGATATTAGGTGTGTAGCAAACCGGCCATTAACGAGAAAATAGCAAGATGGAGCTATATATCCTATGTATTAAGTTTACGTTTGAGAATTAAGAAACTATTCTTTTCACAGTGTACACGTGCATGCAAATGCAAGATCTGAGTCGACGATAAAAGCAGAAAGTTCAATAGGTGTATGATGGACGGTGGAGTCGTCAGGACCTCGCTGGGTTTCCACGAACATATGGAAGGAGACAGCAGACACACATTTATATGCCTTGAATCTTGGCATTTTTAATTTACTTGGGTTTTCTCAAAGCTGTTACCTCTGTGCTGTGCATGCAATGATCGATAAAGTCTGTCTCTCATATATCTCTGTCATTGTTGAGTTGAGTGTAATTGACTGTTGTTGTCGGTTTCTATGAGTTCATATTGTTAATTCTCGCAAGAGAATAGAGATCGCCGTGTGTGTGTGTGTGTTTATATATATGAAGATAGAAAGTGAAGGATAAATAGATAGATATAGATAGGTTAGATGGAAATGGTGGAAACATGAGAAATGAACAGTGGATGTGGGGTGTAATGCTGGCGCTGGCTCATTCTGGGTGGCTCAGAATCAGCAGAGAAATTAAACTGAGAGATGAAGGTGGCTAGCTAGCAAGAGGATCGAATACGGATAGCCAGCTTGTGGTGGCTTATAGTGGGGTTAAGTGGTGAATATGACACACACATTTCTAACCCTTAAATGATCCAACTGACACTATTCTATTCTTGGATGCCTCTTTCTGTGTTCACCTAGCCTATTTGGCTCACACTGCACCACTTCTTGTTTCAATAACGGGAGCCCGTGTTCCCCGCTCTACGCCCACCTTACAATTCCTCCTAATAATCCTAACCCTGTTCTGCATAGTGGGCTCCTTTATATTTTTGGATCCATCCCAAATATATTAACTATTTATACAACATATACTGGTTACTATTTTCAATATCTACTAAAGAACAGAAAAATATCAACTTTATTGGTTCACAAAGTCTTGGTTCTAAACGATATATTAACAGGACTCGCACCAGCTTATATATATGGGACGATATGGAACTTGGCATGGGTAATCAAGCTTGGAATATGATATCTCATAGCATGAGATTTAGGACTTACATAGTCTGTAAGAAATTTATGTATGTATGGCTAACACATGAAGTTGGCATCGATATCATGATCGAGTTGAGGAGAGATACATGCCCGAAGTTGGCCAATTTTTGGTTGTTAGGGTTTCCTTTTTCTTAAAAGATATTAAATTGCTCAAACATAGTTGAGTATCTACATCAGTGGTGTATTAAATACATTTGTATAGTTTACAAAACAGAAGAAGCCCGATTTGTTTTGTAAACTAGAAGATGAAAAGTCATGCGCAGAGGGAAAGGCACAGGTGTTGAACAGAGACAGTAGAACCCTTTGCGGTAGAGAATATCTTCTTATTATTGGGTGGATTATGAGTAGGTCCCGAGTCAGAGATGGTAGTGGGGCATCTTTATTGGGTACTGATGGGCAGCTAGATAAGCTGTAGGGTGTTCGCACAGCCACTTGATCGATCATGGAAGCACATGATGACCTGCTGCTAGCAGTTGGCTTGAAACTGAAATTTCTGGCTTTCAAAAGCTCGATCTGTATGTACGTATACTTGAAAGTGCTTATTGTTTAATTCTTTTGCTTGGTGATGACTCTCTGGTTCAGCCAAGGTTACTACTAACTGCTTGTTGTCTCATTTCTTGACCACAGTACTTCGAACGCCTTCAACATTAAAGAATGCTAGAACAGCTAAACCTAAATAGTTCAGTGTAAAAATATATAAATTTCGACAAGATATTATATATTATTCATTCGCATCTCGCTCTCAAAACTACTCATCATATTTTGCTTTTGCTCGCTCATAATTCTATCCAATCGGAGATTTCTAAACTCCATCGTTTTCAATTTTGTAAGCTCATGACATGCCAAATTAAATATATTAACATGTGAGCTCGCAATTCATAATTTCCTTCCCTAATCAACAATATATTCCGATATATTTCCACATTACTTTAGATATCAAATTGTTGCCTTTGTGAGATATACATGCAAAATTAATATGGTTTGCATGTGTAGCCAAATTCCATTCATTGTTGGCTTATATAATAATTCAAGTACTATACTAATTTCTTTTCTTTTCCAATTCAACTGTTGTATAGGGTCCATTGTGCATTATTTCTGGCATAATTCAGTAGATAATGTTAATAAGTTTTGAATATTTTTAAATTGACTTTTGTTTATGGTAGTTTTAAAGTGCATGCCAATAACATTTTGTGGTACTAGTAACTTTCTTTTTTTCATGAATTTATGATTTCAAGATGGAAATATATAGTCTTGAAATCATAAATCCATGAAAAGAAAATTTACTAGTACCGCAAAATGTTACTAGTACCACAAATCATAATCTCCCACCCAACAACCATGAAACCTTACCAGGAATGACACTTCTCTTTCTTCATACTATGATCATGAAAAGGCAAGACATAAAGAAAAATAGTATAAAAAGAAAATTTGAACATCAACTATATGGGACGCGTGGCAACACCCTAATTTCGAATGAAGTTGCAGAGAAGCTATTCCATAAGTTTGCTGTTTCTTCATATAAGATCTTTCGTGACCTCCTTTTGTGAAAAAGCTTTGCTCTCGATCCTCAGGATCACACTGATCTGCAAAAAGGCACAAGCATCCGCAAAGCAAACTCTTTACTCGTTCCTTTCCACCTACACATGCTGATCTTTTTTACCAAAATATGCCATCTAGCTTACCTTTTTGTTTCTATATATTATCTAGCTATACGGCTATACCATTACAATGGGCAAGTTTAAATGCCTCGGACCATGATCAAAACAAGTAAAAGTAGGGTTTGGGTGTTCAGATCAGGTGGTCAAAGAAAAAGAACGTTTAATCTGTTAAACAGCGACAAGCGTGGCCCGCCATTATACTGATACGCTTCGGTACAATTGGTTAGAGCAAGTTCACCCGTTAGGTCACCAGGTCACCCACTATTCACTGCTTTTTAGTGTTAATTTCACCCTCTGGGTCACGAGCACAGTGTATTTCGTGCCCTGGGTCACCTGTACAGTGTTCTGGGTCACCATGGTAACCTGCATAGTGTATTTCGTGCCTTGGGTCACGGGCACAGTGTATTTCGTGACCTAGAGAATGAAAATATACACTAAAAAGTAATGAATAGTAGGTGACCCGGTAAACCAACGGGTGAACTTGCTCTTAAGAGCCACCCACTTATAAGTTATATTTTCTTTTATCATTTTTTCAATGTGGGATGTTTCCTCTCTAACACGCCCCCTCACGTGCAACCTAGCTTTAGGTCTGCACGTGAAATTAATTAACAATCTAATTCCCACATAGGAAATTGGGACACAAGTCTCCGATAGACTTAGCCAATATAATAATCTAAGGCTCACATCGGACACTTAATAACAATCTAATCGGAATATTCCAATGACAATATAAGGAACCCAAATTCGGGCCCATGACAATTGGAGACGCAATTAGAGAGAGACCCGCTCTGATACCATGTTAAACAACGGCAAGCATGACTCGTGGCCCACTATTGTACCGATACTGTCCCAACTTAACCACCCGTTAGGTGTTGGGTTTTAATCACAAAAGGCCTCGGTTCAATTGGGTAATAGCCACCCACTTATAAGTTATATTTTGTTTTGTCACTTTTCCAATGTGTGATTTTTCCTCTCCAACATGATCCACTGATATTATAATGGTTAGATAGAGTAATAGGAAAATTCAACTCGTCAGAAAATAAGCTAACGAGTATATCAAAAAATATATGATCCTTTCCATTACATGCATGCACCCGGATTTATCGATAATATATATCAAATTAATTAATGCAACGAATTTCATTAACTGTTACCATCTGATGTACTTTGTCGCCAGCCTTTGGTTCAACTATATTATATAGTAAAAAGGAGGAAACAAGGACTAGTCCCTCATGTAAGATGGAATTGTATGTAGGGAGAGTCTTCTATATATGCATGGCGTGAAGATACACGCACTGCTGAGATTGGACGGTTTTGAGTGATAAATAATGGATCCCACATATGAACGGTTGAGATTGCATAGTTAGTGTATGTAGACTTGCACTGTCGTCGTGTATAGAAGAATTTTCGCCATATATAGATAAATGAAAGAAAGCAATCAAAAGGAAACAGAAAGAAGAAATTAAAATGGGCACGTGATATATGGAGGAATTGGGAAGGAGTTGGAGATGGGTCTTTATAAAAGCCAGCTACTTGTTTCACACGCACAGCTCATCTCCATGTCGATCTAAAATCACATCTTTGATTCCAAAGCTTAACTTGCAAAGCAAATAAAAGAAAACCCTAAAATTTCAAAAGGGTACTGTACCACGGCCTTAAACAAACTCATACAGTTTTATAATCATTGACGAATCGCGATCGTATTTTTATATAGAATTATATTAGCTCTAGGGTTCGATCAATTTCCTAGCTTGGAAAATGGAAACTTTGTGGGTTCTTATGGTGCTGTAGGAAGAGACCCACACGCATGCCATATCCCACGTGGGACGCATTTCTGCACATGGCATGCAAGACCTTCTTGTCCAACTCCAACACTGTCGCTGACCTAAATCACCTAATTCCTCTACTCTACAGTCATGGCAACCTAGCTAGCTAGGTTTAATTATCTCAGCTTCTTCGATCTGGCCTCAGGTTAACTGAGCTTGGTCTTTAATCGATCAATTTGCTTAAGTTCTCAGCGTGCTTGTTGGACTTGGACTACTACTGCATGCCTTTCTAACAATATTAAGGTCAAGGGATTGAAAGGTCTCTAGCTCAAACTCCATTTTCTTGTGAAGGCCGGGGGGAAACAAGCATACAACAACTCTCTTCCAAACTTATGTGGTAATAATCCCTTCGGGACCCCTCCAACACTGTTTAGGGTTGGACAACAACAGTACTTAAGAGAGTCCTGTAGTGAGATTATGGTGATTAACCATGTGGCACGATGGGCCCTAACCATTTGGAAATTAGGGTTCAACCTCATGATGAGGAGAATATATTTCGGAGGGGCCATTGGGATGCGTGGGCTCACCAAACCCGTACATAATATTATAACGTCGTCATTCATGTAAATGAGTTGTTCAGGAATTTATGTAATATAAATTACTTACTTATTAGATTTGGTGATCGGACAAACCATGTGGACAATCCAGTTGTCCGACCAGAAACTTTTGCAATAAAGAGGGACCGTACATATTTAGATTGAAAGTTTTTATGCTATCCAAAGACTTATAATGAGATAATTTATGGCTTTTAATGGATTTGACTTTTTTTTTTTTTTTTTAAAGGATACCATTTGGAGAATTTGAAAAATTTCAAGTTATGATTTTATATACTCAACATTGTATGGTGAATTCTACAGAAAGTTTCGTATTATAAAGTAAATTGATGCAAATGATATATTAAAAAGTTTGGTATTTAGATTCCTTAATTGATGCGAGAATGAAGGGCGTGCACCAATCGAGCTAGAATTTTCAAACCCCAATTCCATTAGCATAGCAGATTGTTGTTGACCCCAGTACGTAGTAGTCAATCAATTAAGGACAATGTTACGCATCTTAATCATTAATCAAACTTTAATTAATCACTTTGTTCGGATTGATTAATTTGGTCAACCTTAATCGAAACGGGTCAAATATAAATTAAGATATAGCTAGTCAATAACTACAATAATCACCGACTAAGAAAACAGATATAATCTGAGGTTTGACAAAATGGAAACAGGAATATCAAATTAAAGTGACTTTCTAAGCATGTAGGCGTTCATCCACGATTTAAGTAAAGAGCTGAAGAATGATGAGGGAATAGATTTGGTTCGATCTGGGGGGTCAAGTTTCTCGTAACACCAGCGATTATGGAGGGAGAATATTGGTTGGACAAATTAAAACTTAGCCAGTCCAAATCAATCAACATTAAGTTTGTTGAATACATACCATCTTTAATCAATAATATCCTACCTAGAGGGCTAGAGGCCACTAGCTAAGCTACAACATTCACCGGCTATAGCTCGAACAATTAGGAAATTAATTAACCAAATTAGGTCAAACGAAAAACATGTTGTTTGTTTCATCTTTGTAGAGTGAGTGATTCACGGTTATAGCTGGTAAAAGTTGTTGAATTCAACAAGATATCATAAATACAAATTGAGCTAGCTGTCTTAATTTTTAGAAAATGTTTTGTTCGATCGAAACCCTAGTTAAAGCATTACGCACATGACAATTCAAAATCCGAGAAGATTATCTCCAAAGTTTTCTAGCTTCAGTGGTAGAACAGTACTTAATCGTCCCGTTGATAGAAGGGCTCCAAGTCTTGCTGTCCCCTAGAACCTTAGCTAGATTACAATCAAAATCACCTCTGTGTGTATGCATGTACCCATTTTTACCCAAACACCATGAAAATTAGTTTACAGTACGCATCATAAACGCAGAAGACATCTTTAAGCTGAGTAACTCAGATTTAAGCATGCATAAGTTTCTATCATACAGAAGTCTGCATCACAGATCGAACAACCTCACTAGCAAGCTGCAAGAAATTGTCAAGCTACATTATTGATGATGTACAAGTATAGCACCTAAAGCTACTCCTAGCTATCTTTATCATACGGCCCATGTATATAAAAAGTTTATCAAGAACAGTTCCAAGACTACTATCTCTATCAGCACCACCAGAAGGCACGAAGTACTGTATATTATTAAGACTGATGAACAATGAAATAATTAAGCAAATGCAAAGATCTATTAGATGATTGCTAAATCCCCAAAAGTGATGATTACGCCAATATGACATATCATGAGCGTGTGGTTTCAGATGAGTGATTAGTCCATCCAAGATTGATTGATCTACAATCGATCTCTAGTGGAGATATGATCATTGTGCAGAATCTAATTAATGATCGTTGTCAAATGAATATATCCCCCATAGATCAGAGAATTCTACTAGAGCCTTTTACCTAATAACCTTCCTGGACCACTCAGGCCCGGCCCACAATGAATTTTATCAAGTCCTCACTTTATACATACACCAATATGAGTGTGTATCCGGAGCCTGTGGTTCAAGTCTTTAAGATCAATGATAGTGTATAATTGATCATTACGGGAGCATAACAAATGATTCTCATCCAAATTATGGATAACATTCCTTGAAATTTCTATTTTTGTTTACATGGAAGGTGTATTGCATTTACTGATACTTTGTTTTAGTACATTCCGTTGATTAGTTATATCTGAAATTTTGATATGATTTTTACTGGCATTCGATATTTTTGTCTAAGTTTTGTTTTGCTAACACTTGATGTTGGCGATACTACCATTTTGTTGTCTTCACTTCTTTGATCTGAATCGAAACGAGATAAAATGAATCCACAATTTAGTGATGAGATTCATAAACAACCACCCAGGCCCGGCCCATATAGGCATGCTACTTCGGGCCTAGTCCAGATTTCTTAAACCCACAAAAGCCCTTTGTTCTCCATCATCTCCATATATGCCCCTTTAACCTGAGGGGAGTGAGAGCTGGGAATTTAGCTGAAGCTTCAGCAGAGCAGCCAACAATGGCACCTAAACAACCACCCAAGAGGAGGAGAATCGCTGAACCACCGCCTCAACCTCGCAGGTGATCACTAATCCCAACATGCCCTTTTATTCAATTTACAATTTTCCAATTTCAAATTTTGAGTCCTTGCAGTTTATGGTCCCGTGAAAGTTGGAATCTTTTCCTGTCAAATTTTCACCCAACGAGAGAGAGAGAGAGAGAGATTCTCTCCCCCTGACGACAATCCAGAACCAGTTGTGTCGTTTTCTTTGGATTCTGAATTGGGTTTTCGTAACACGACAATTTATTAACTGAAAAAAGGCATCGTCTTCTTCCCCAAAAGGCAAAACCGACCCTTTCCACAGTCGTCTTCGTAAACGACAAGTCGTTTCCTCACACGCACATGTATGGTTTTTGTTGATTGTAATGGATTTCTCTCATTAACTAACTAGGCTTTTCTGTAACACCAGGAATGTGTCTGCACCCACTGAGAATCAAGTAACAGTAAGAACTGCTCATATCTCCGGAGTTTCAATATTACGAAACATTCTCTAAGGCCCCCAAATGTAGTTCTCAGTTTTGACGTTGTGTAATTTATGTGTAGGTTCCAGCGGCTCAAATGAGTAGTGGAGTCGGATTGAGTAGTAGTATTCGGCAGGCTAGAGATTTTGCAGTAGCACAGGCACAACAGGATGGTGTCCTTGGAAACTTCAAGATCTTTGATTCACCCTTTGGCAATTTTCTTGTTCCTGTAATTCCAACTGGCAAGGAACTAGCTGATGCTTAGTTTCCTGTATGTATCAGGAAATGTTATTACATTACATATGTGTAGAAGAGTGTGTAAGGAGTTTTGTATAACTTTTTTGACGGATAAAAATTGTGAATGAAAGATCCAAATGAATTGAAATGTGGGTGCGTTTTATCCAGTTTCAATTAAACAAAATTAGGGTGAAATATATTCATGAAGAAGCAAAATCAGATCATATATTCGATCAAGAATCGAATAAAAATGGAAGATGAAGGTGTCAAGTCCATCTGTCTTGGCCAGCAGCACACAACTTTTCCCCAAATCTGAGTTGACAGATTCAGCATTTGTTAGTTTTGGGTGTTGCAAACATTGACAACTTCTGCATACTCCACCAACCAATCAGGTTCTGTAAGCAAAGACCTAACTTTGATCCTTCCAATAACATTCTGATCCATGAAGATAATAAGATGCCCATAAATGGAGGAAGCTTTGTCCGTGTCCCACTGGAATTGATTTCTCTTTATAACACTATGGTTATTTGGTTAGGCAAGGTTTGTTTCTTATTCTGGACCACTTTTTGGGGTTCCCATCTGTCGATGGAAACTGAAATGAAATGGAAACATCCTATAAGCGACAAATACCGGTATGAAGCCGATGTGGCTGGTAATTGATGGCCGGAGATCGTCTACCGAGTTAGGGTAATATCAGATGTATCACATTATAATACATTTTATAACGCATAACTAGATACAACTTCGACTATTAATGTAATAACATTTATATGCACTCATAGTCTTTAATAAGCCCGGACATGAAGGGAGTCTAATGATTATGAAGCGCCCCGCACACCTGATTGTCTAAACATTATATTGGTATGATTGAGATGAGGCTACATAGACCACTTTAATAATTCACTTTTTGTCAACATGACTAATACATCTATTTATATAAATTAGAAATACGCGATGTTTGAGCAAATTTTATAAGCTTTTCGGATTTATATCCATTGAAGAAGACAAAAAAGAGATGAGATGTTTGAATGGTAATTACATTGTGTCAATATTACTACTGCAATCCGATCTATTTTTTGTAAACCAAAAGCTAAAGCATACACGATTCTTGTGCAAAATTTATATATTTTTAAATTTTATATCTATTGAAAAAGTAATGAAATCACTGAGCGCATAAGAAAAAAAAGGACCAACACTGAATTGTCAACTCTTTTAGAACTTTTTAATCCTTACAAATCGATCAATGTGCAATTTTTTTTTCAATTCCAATTGGCAAATGCTTAAATAATAAAGTAATCTAGCACACAATGTGGTCCAAAATAGTTTAATTGATTTTATTATGTATGTACATTTCAAGCATAGAGTCAAGAAACTTGTTCTCATAGTTGTAGTTTTGGTGAAACCACTAGTTGAATCTATAGTGAATGGTTTCACATCCAACTCAAGCGCCACTTGCCCTCTTCCTTTCAATGATGATTAATTGCTGACTTGGATTATAGTCAATTTTGGACAATATATTTGTGAATTTGATAATCAACTCAGATTTAACATTTTTTGCTAGAATAAACTTAGATTTAACATGTACCATTGCAATTCTCTAAGGGCCCAACTATTTTAATCCCCTAGACTTAAGGACAATAGACCACACACATTGGATGTAACATCTTTCTTCCTTGTTGTTTATTGGAGTATGATTAGACTAATGCAAATCATAGTTTTGTTTTCTCTTGAGCTCTTCAATTCCTCTTATAGTATTTTTCCTTCACAATTAGTACTGGGAATTTTTTTGACGAGTTAGTCGTAGGATTTCATTTCAATGTAACCCGTGAAAATTCACTTTATTGTCCTATACCCTTTACATAAATCATTCATATAAGACTCTTTATCTGTTTATCTTATATGCAATCAACAAATGCTCAATCAAAATAATATTGACCGTCTATTCATAAATAGAACAAAATATTAATAAAAAGGTTAACTAATTTATATGTTTATCTGATATATAATCAACATCTGATAAATACTAAATCGAGATCAAATGAACAAGTTATCGACTACACAAATTGTAGATAGGATCAAATGTAATAAAAAATCATTAATCTACTGATTTATATGATTTATAATGATATCAGATACTTTATCTCAGATAAACTTACTATTATTTGATATGTATTCGATATCAAATACTTGATCGAAATCAGATTAACCAAGTTATTACCTAATCAAACACACATTTTGACATCTTTGTTAGGATCACACACCAAGATGCAAACCTTTCCTTTTTGGAAGCATTTATGTTTTTGGGTTGGAAGCCAAGAAAAAAAAAATCCCAACTTTACGCATGACCAGATGAGCCACCACCTCACACGTAGCCTTCCCTAAACCTGAAAACTCCAAAAATCCCCTACACCTCCAATGGAATCATGTTCGTCCATATGAACAGGGGGGTGACACTGACAGCCCCATTCTCGTAATTTCCCCTCCCAAAAAAAAGACCCCCCCCCCCCCCCCCCTCTTCCAAAAAAGGTAGGAGAAAATTAGATACCAAGTTAAGCAAACAAAAAGATAAACACACGCTTGCTTATATTTACTCTCCAAATTTTGCAGCAAATTTAGCATTGGCGATTTTCCATTCGTGTCCCTAATCGATTCCGATCTGGGCTTTTATTCTTCTTCTTCTTCTTCTTACATTTGTTCAATTCCCAATTCAAAAGTCTTGATGCAATTACAAAAGCTCGAGTCTTGGCGTCAATTCGGATTCAGAACCCTCTGAAACCGATCAAGATTCCATCTTTTTGAGTCGAATTGGGAGATTTTGAGCTCAGTCGGCGGTGGTTATGGGGAAGGTGGCGGTGGGCGCGGCGGTGGTGTGCGCGGCGGTGACGTGTGCGGCGGCGGCGCTGCTGGTGCGGCGTCGTTTGAAGAGCTCGAGGAGGTGGGCCCGGGCGATGGCGATACTGAAGGAGTTTGAGGACAAGTGTGACACGCCGATTGGGAAGCTCCGGCAGGTCGCCGACGCCATGACGGTGGAGATGCACGCCGGGCTTGCGTCGGAGGGCGGCAGCAAGTTGAAGATGCTCATCAGCTATGTTGATAACCTCCCCACTGGGTATTCAAAACTCTATTATCACCTGCCCTAGTTTTAGTTTTACTTTCTCTCTTTTCAGTTTTCTTCGTTTCTTGGGGAATTGGGATTGAAAAAGACTCGTGATAATTTGAAAGTTTGATTGCTTAAAAGTCACTGTTTTGTTTGAATTGGTGATTTTACTTGTTTGTTTTGTTAATTTATGTTAGGAGGGGGTAACGATATTGAGCTTGTTTTGCTCTTTATTTCTTGAAATGGTGTGTTAAAGCAGATAAGAGTTGGGTTCCGTTTGTGTTGTGCTTGGTTTTCTTTTGATCAAAGTTAGTTTCATGATTCTGTATTGGGTCTACAATCTTTCTTTTCATCTTTACTGCTTTAGTTTTGACCCCTATCACCTTTGCCGTTTCCATCTTTTTTGTGTGGTCATCTAGTTCTCCTTACTGTTTTACCGATTTGCCTCTGGATATTGGTCGTAGGATACGAAATTCTTGCTTTTTCATGCAGGTTGCATATGTATTCGTTTTGGGAATAGTGTTTTTTTTTTAATAGATCTACTTCTAGAGATGATGGCCTGCCTTTAGGAAAGGTGGTGGTAACGCCATAGAGTAATGAACTGGGAGTTCACTTCACAGGGTTGGAAAGTTTGCAAATTTGGACTTTATTGTTTACTTATTAGTTTTCATGTTTGGTATGTTCTTCTTGGTGTGTGGCTGTGTTATGTCACGACTCACGAGTCCTGTGTTCAGTGTGCTTCTAGTTTTCTACTGTATTTCAATTGGAAAAGTGGGGCAGCATTAAGTTGAGGGCCTATTGAAAGATTGTTAGAAATGATTGTGTAATTCATAATTTAGATACTAAATTCATAGAAATTGAAGTCTCATGCTGGGTAGACTATATTGATGCTTTCTGCTAATACACTAGCTGAATAGCTGATCTTGTTGAGCCCTATTGAGGGCCTATCGGAAGCATAGCTCAGTCCCCTTACTTTTGTCCTTAATTTTTCAGGGATGAGAAAGGTCTATTTTATGCATTAGACCTTGGTGGGACAAACTTCCGTGTCCTGCGTGTACAACTTGGTGGGAAGGAAAAGCGTGTTATTAAACAAGAATTTGACGAAGTTTCAATTCCACCACATTTGATGACTGGGACATCAGAAGTTAGTATTTCTTTAAGCAATCTAACAAACTTGCCTAAAGTTGTTTGCACTTGAAACTAATTTGTCATGATTTGGTTTCAGGGATTATTTGATTTTATTGCTGAAGCACTAGCAAAATTTGTTGCTACTGAAGGAGAAGGTTTTCATCCTGCACCTGGTAGGCTAAGGGAGCTGGGTTTTACCTTCTCATTTCCCGTATGGCAAACATCAATTGCTTCTGGGACCCTTATGAAGTGGACAAAAGGATTCAGTATTGAAGATGCGGCAAGTCTTCATTACTTTGACACTTCCTGCTGTATTGACTTTGCTACCTTTTGTCTTTAGTTAGTTATGTAGGTCATATTTGGGTTTCGCTTTGCTTTTCAGCTTTCTATGATTCCATCCATTATCTTACTAAGCATAAGCTCTACCTAAACATTCTTTTATTCATTGAATATCTAATCCATTTGAGAGAATATCAGTGTGTCCTCTTGTGATAATTTCCATTTGTTGATATGATGTAGGTTGACCAAGATGTGGTGGCAGAGCTCACCAAATCAGTGGAAAAAATTGGCTTGGATATGCGTGTTACAGCTTTGGTAAGTCCAATATGTTTTGTGATTTCAACAGCTCTGTTTTCCTGTTATGCTCCGAGGAGCTGATTTACACCTGGTTAATGTTTAATTGCTAAATCAATTTTCGAAAATCCTAACTTGCCAGGCTGATGCAGGTTAATGATACAATTGGGACATTAGCTGGAGGTAGGTACCACAATCCGGATGCAATTGCTGCTGTCATTCTGGGCACTGGAACAAATGCCGCTTATGTAGAACGCGCACATGCCATTCCAAAATGGCATGGTCTTCTACCTAAATCAGGAGAGATGGTTAGTATATGATATATTCTGCTGTCAAAATTAATGGAATTATGGTTGATTCACAATGTCATAATATCAATGGCCCCTAGCCTTCTGGAAAGGAATTTTTATGTTTGATGCCTTCTTCCATGGTTAATTTCTATCCATTTAGAACAGAGCAGTCAGAGCTAATCATTTCTTACATTCATAAATAGGTAATCAACATGGAGTGGGGTAACTTTCGTTCATCACACCTTCCCCTAACAGAATATGATCAAGCCCTTGATGCTGAGAGTTTGAACCCTGGAGATCAAGTAACTACCAAGTTTTTTTTACATGATTGACTTATGGTAGATGGCTTGATCTAGATTTGACCATGGATTTTATTTTGTTTTACAGATCTTTGAGAAGATTATTTCTGGGATGTATTTGGGAGAGATTGTGCGCAGAGTTTTGTTGAAGATGGCTGAAGAAGCTGCCTTTTTTGGTGATACTGTTCCACCCAAACTGAAAGTTCCTTTCATATTAAGGTATATGGCGATACTTTTGACTGATTGTTTGGCCTAGTATTTTGTGGCAGTGGCAACTTCTTTTAATATTTATTCAGCTTCAAGTATGGATAGGCTTTCTGCATGTGTTTCATTGAACCCATTTGTAAGTGGAGTAAGTGTTAGCGAGTCTTTACATTGCTGTAATATTTGCAGGACTCCTGACATGTCCGCAATGCATCATGACTCATCTCTGGATCTGAAAGTAGTTGGGACCAAACTCAAGGATATCCTAGAGGTACTTTCCTCCTACTCTTTGATGAAATCATCACTTTGCTATCTCGCCTCCTTATAATTTCTATTACCTTTCTCGCACTTTCTATTTTGGAAGGGTCTGTTAGCAAACTGAAAACAAGAAAAGGTTAAAATGGCTATGTCTTTCATCGAATCACTTTTTCATAGAGTGCGCATGATAGGTCATGTTTTTGTTGTCTAGATGGTCATACTCACAGTTCTAAGAGCAACTATAATTCCTTTCTATCTTATAATTCTTCCCAAGTCGATTTCAAGACAGCAGAATGAGTTTTGGTTTTTGATTTGTCAACAATTGTCAGATCTCCAATACATCACTGAAAGTGAGAAAGGCTGTTGTGGCATTATGCGACATAGTTGCCACTCGTGGGGCCCGCCTCTCCGCTGCTGGGATCCTGGGAGTCCTTAAGAAGTTGGGTAGAGACACAGTAAAGGATGGAGAGAAGCACAAGTCAGTGGTAGCAATGGATGGTGGCTTGTTTGAGCATTACACTGAATTCCGCGTCTGCATGGAGAGTACTCTTTATGAGTTGTTGGGTGATGAAGTTGCTGAGCACATCTCGGTTGAGCACTCAAATGATGGGTCCGGAATTGGAGCTGCTCTCCTGGCAGCCTCTCACTCCCATTACCTTGGGGCAGAGGAGTCGTAAAATAGTTGAGACCAGGGTAGATGAATGAAGTGTGACATTCGCAATTTTTGTATATTTTTGCCTTCCCCTTGCCTTTTCACAACTTGCTTCGGAACAGTTGGAGCTGCTCTGAGCTCCTATTCCGAAAGATGTTGCATCCAATCCTTAAGTTATGGTCCTTTGAGCTTGTAATTGGCAAAGGATCATAATTGGCAGTTGGAGTTTTCAGTTGGCTAAAGCTTTAGTCAGTTAGTGTCACAGCCTGTTGTTTTGCTCCTTTCTGGGTGCGTAGGCTGTGTTGGTATAAGTGTATACGATCGATTCTGCTGGATTACATAATAAAATGGGGGAATGTAAACTGAGTAGTTATCTTTTGCGGAATATTCTCTCTCGTTCTCTATTAATAAAACCGGAGTTTTATGGGCTATCACAATCTTTTTTTGGTTCCTTTTCCTTTGCTGTTGGAGATTCTATCGTGATGATTGTACTTGTACTAAAACGAAGAATGGACTTCTATCATCTGCAGTCTGAAATGGTCGCCGTACGGTGCTCCTCTATTAAGGGGTCTCAATATATATATATATATATATATATATATATATATGCAAATCATAAACTGCCTACAGGCATCTCATATTAGCCTACATACGCTATCTAGCATCTCATATTAGCCTACATACACGTCTTATTTCCCCTTTTATTGGTGTCCACTTCCGGGAATTATCACACATTCGTTGCCAAACCATCTTGATCTTCCAAAACTCTCTCCCGCCTCGAGTTCTTGAGGAGAGGAGCAGCGGCATATTCAGTCTTTTCCCTGCGAACTGGTGGAGGACAAGTTCGAACCAAGATCTGCAGAACGTCCTTCATAGAAGGCCTATTAGTAGGAAGTGTCTCGGTGCACATGATGCCGAGTCTGAAAACAGCGCACATTTCATCCAAGTAACAGGGTTCTTTGACGTCCTGGTCCAGAGCACTGGCGATAGGTTTGCCTTCTTGAGCACGACGCCACGCCCATTCGGCGAGAGAAGTGTTTTCATCACCTTCATTAGGTTCCCTACCAGTTGCCAACTCCAGCAGGATGACCCCGAAACTATATACATCGATCTTTTCATTCACTCTTCTGGTATGTGCATATTCTGCAATCAAATTGAGAAGATGAGTTAACTAATTTGCTCACAAATAACATATTTCTTTGGGAACTAACTTGAGCATTTTTGTGTATAGGTTATTACCTGGAGCCATGTAGCCAAAGGAACCAGCAACAGCTGACATTGTGGCAAGGTCTCCTTGCTTGACCAACATCTTGGCCAGACCAAAATCTGCTATTTTTGCGTTGAAATCAGAGTCCAATAAAATGTTACTTGATTTCACGTCTCGATGCACAACGGGTGGAACGCAGTCATGATGCATATAGCAGAGGCCCTTAGCAGCTCCCACTGCAATCTGCAACCTCTTAGGCCAGTCCAGAACAACATGATGGACTGAACTTGAGAGGTTGGATAGGTATGGCCTGTTTTTCTTGTGCAACCATCGATCTAGGCTTCGATTGTCTAAGTACTCATATACAAGAAGTTTCGAAGTCTCACTGGATATGCAGCACATTAGCTTCACTATGTTAGCATGTCGAATTGAGCTCAGTATCTCGACTTCTGCAAGAAACTCTTTTTCAAGCCTCTCCACCATGATCTTCTTGTTGGTCCAAATCCTCTTCGCAGCTACAAAATCACCTGTACGATTCACAGGTACACGATAGACCCTCCCTGATCCACCACTTCCAATCACATTGCTTTCTGTCAACCCTGACAAGATTTGTGAGATGGTGAAATTCAACCTCTGAAATGCAACGAGCTTCCAGTCTGCGTCTGATCCAGCCTTCCTCCAGCAACCTCTAACAAAGAAGATTAATAAGGACAAAACCAACACGAACAACACCGCGCTTAGACTTAAGATCAAAGCAAGGGACCGAGTTGAAATCTTGCTGGAATTTGGCGATTGAGAGCATATATTGAGATTCACAACACTGGTTCTTGCACAAAGATCGGTATTGTTCAAGAAGCTTGTATCATATGCAGAGTTTTCAAATGAATTTGGGATCTCGCCAGTGAGGAGATTTGAAGAGAGGTTGAACTCATCGTTGAGTTTCAGATGGCCAAGTTGATTTGGAATTTGACCTGAAAACTGGTTTTCAGAAAGGTCCAACACAGTAAGGGCGGGCAAACCACCAAGTATCTCTGGAATTGGTCCGGAGAGTTGATTTCTACGCAGATCAAGAGAGTTTAGTGACATTGCATAATCTGATGGAAGTGGCCCGCTAAGCTGATTCTGATGCAGGGTCAGAGTCGTCAAGCTCCGAAGAGTAGTTAATTCCTGAGGAATACTACCATTGAAGAGGTTGTTACCAGCATCAAAAACTTGCAGATTCTTACAGGAAGACACCCTTCTTGGAATCTGACCTGAAAACTTGTTATCTCCGATTTCCAGCCTTTGAAGATTATATGACATCTTCTCAGGAAGCTCACCCGTGAACGAATTGTTGCTCATCATCACATAACTCAAATTCAATGCATTCCACATACCACTAGGAATGTCCCCAGATAGCATGTTATCATAGACATTGACTATCAGCAGACTATCACAATTTCCAAGAGAGCTTGGTAGCTCCCCAGTGAGACTATTCTCATAAGCAACAACTGCCACAAGCTTACCATTTTTACACAAGCCGTCTGGCAGCTTTCCGGTAAGCCTATTCACTGAAACCTGGAAATCTTCGAGCAGCGAATGCTTTCCAAGCTCTGGAGGAATTGTTCCTGACAGGTTCATGTTGAACATTTTGAAAATCACAAGATTTGGCAGGCGGCCAATGCTCTCTGGAATCTCACCTGAAATATGATTTTCGAACAAACTCATATCTGTTAACTTGGTAAGGCTTCCGAAACCTTCTGGTATCGGCCCTGTGAGATTGTTTTCGGAGATGTCAATGATGCTCAAGTTGAGTGCTTCAACCACTCGAGGAATCTCCCCTGAAAGCCTGTTCTTGAACAGATATATAATGCTCAAAGTCTTCAACAGAAACACACCGCTTGGTATATTCCCGCTCAACTTGTTCCACGCCAAATCCAATACTTCAAGTGCTTCCAATTCTCCAATAGATTCTGGTATTTCCCCAATCAAATTTGCTTCGCGTATCTTCAATATCTTCATCTTTTTCAACTTGGTGAAGTTAAAAGGTAGCTTCCATGGCGCCATTTTGGGAAGCCAAGAGAGCCAGAGTTGCTCAAGATTGGAGAGGTCACCTATTTCAGCAGGGACAGAGCCGTTGAGCTGGTTCATGTATATATCCAAAGTAGCCAGCTCCTGTAAGTTCCCAATAGACGCCGGAATGTCACCGGAGAAGTTGTTGCCAGCAAGGTTGAGGATCTTAAGCTTAGGCAATCTGTCGATGTCATTAGGAATTGTACCCACAAAGTAGTTTTGCGAGAGGTCTAGATACTCTAGCTTGGAGCAGTTATAGAGAGACAAAGGAAAACCTCTCGGGAGGGAGTTATTACCAAGGTCAAGGTGTGTGAGGTTGTTGAGGTCACAAATGAAGGGTGGAACTTCAAGGGTGAGGTTTACGCTGTTGAGATTCAATCCGGTGACGGAGTTTCCGGTGCAGTTGATCTCAGGCCAGTTACAGTGGGAACTAGAGTTTGATGATGAAGTCCAATGACTGAAAGCTCGTGGAGGTAGCCAATATGACTTTAATTTAAGCAGGA
This sequence comes from Rosa rugosa, assembly GCF_958449725.1. Lineage (NCBI taxonomy): Eukaryota > Viridiplantae > Streptophyta > Magnoliopsida > Rosales > Rosaceae > Rosa > Rosa rugosa. The sequence goes on along the minus strand of NC_084820.1, from coordinate 5,137,752 downwards.
CTGATAATTCCTTGTCTTGAAGGGACTGAGAGTTTGCATGGATGAAGAAGACGAAGAAGATGAGGAGGATGAGAGAGGGTTTTGGGGTTGGTGTAGTCATTTGGATATGGAGGTTGAACTGTTTCAGAGCGTGAACTGTTTCATTTGGATATGGATAATTGGATATCGAGGTTGAACTGATTCATTTGGATATGGATATGGAGGTTGAACTGTTATGGGGATGATGATTCAGAACAAAACAAGCTGATTAGAAAATGATGTGATCCATTTGGTTTTTAAGGGACTGAGAGTTTGCATGGATGAAGAAGACGAAGAAGACGAGGAGGATGAGAGAGGATTTTGGGGTTGGTGTAGTCATTTTGGATATGGAGGTTGAACTGTTTCAGAGCGTGTTAGAACCATGGGGATGATGATTCAGAACAAAACAAGCTGATTAGAAAATGATGCGATCCATTTGGTTTTTAAGAGGTGGGAACGCAAACTAGTCGTGGAAATTTGGGGATGTTATAATAACATTATTGGAGGGTCATCATGTCATTTGGCAATTTAGTGGAAGACCTGGAAAAATTGGTCAATGGAAATACGGGACACCACTTTTAACAACTGGTGGAAGATCTGTGCCAATCAGTTAGCTGTTAAATTTTGTTTTTGCTCGATCTATAAGCAAGAAATAGTAATATAGATCAACTAGTTGACTTGATCTTATTGTATTGCTGCTTTAGAAAGAGGGACCAAAACCACGTGCGCTTTCTAAGTAATTTCCGGGACATAGACGAGTGTTATTCTATTAATTTCTGAGTTGGATGTTTACCAGGTTAACATTCTACATTCTATTTTGTTAATGAGCGAGTTAAACATATTATTATGAGCGAGGTTAAATCACTATACTATGTTTCACGTCACTCAATTTGAAACGTACGGGCATGTTGGGAGTGATGTTCTAGATCGGAAATGTAAGATTACATACTTGCTGACAAAACAAGTAACATTAAATGTATGGAAGACGGCATTTGAAGCTTCCCTGAAGGCGGCCAACGAGCAGAACGTGAACAGAGAACGCCATCGTTGAACGAAGACCAGAGAAAGCAGTGTGTTTTGTGATGGAAGACTTTGACTCAACAAATTATACTTTGGATTTTTGTTCCCCTATTTTCTTTCCAACCATTAATGATTCCATTGGTCTAGAATAGAATTTCTAGCACGTCTGGTTGTTCAGTGATACTGACATGGAGAGAAAAGAGGTTTGGGTGGTTGTTTAGTAGCAAATGGCATTTGAAATTACAAGGGGATCTAGATGGGTGGGTTGGTATTTCTCCCAAGTCAAGACCAACCCATCCATTCAGCTAGGCGTGCTTGATTTTGGGGCTAAATCTGAAAGTGGGTATCATTTTTTTCTCACTTCGCTTTCTTCTGGAAGATGTACAAGTTCACTGTCAGCGTTAAGAGAAGAAGATCAGTGAGCTTGACTAAACCACAAGGCACAAATCACTCCCCCATTGTTTTCCTTTTTGGTAAGCTTTCTGAATGGTGCAGTTATGCATGTGGCTTTTGTAATGCATATAATCTAGAAATTGGTTGGTAGGACGGATAGGAATTTGGCATGATTTCAACTTCGATTCATTTCATACGCTACAGCACACAACGTTCTCATGAAAAAGTAAGTTTTGTTTTGGATGAAAGCATATGTGAAACTGTGAAAGGCAATGACATGCTGAAATGTGTTAAACATTGTTATAGTCTATTGTTTTGCGTCTTGGCAAAGATGGGTACAGAATCACATGAAATAAAGTTACATTATTTTTTATCAATTTTTTAATTTAATTTTTAATTTTTTTGATACTATACCTTTTATTTTATATACACTAGTAATTTGAACAGATACAAAAAGAAGGGAACATGCCCCAATGGTATTAAAAAGCCATTACTAAAACTGAGTAAAACATTCAATTCCAGAACATACAAAGGCAAAGGCATCATCGCATTTAGAAGCAGCAGTAATAACTAACAAATATCGACTCTTATTTGATGAACATTCATACACATACCCACTCATGTAGTAACTCTTACTACTTTGTCAACCCAGACTGTTGTTCAAGTGACACATTGTTGAGGCGCTCCAGAGCCACAACGAGCGCTTGGGTGCCCAAATTGCCCTCACCATGAGCCTTGAGTGACAAGTAAAGCTGCTGAGCCAGAGCCAACCCCGGCAGAGCCAGCCCCATGTTCTGGCACTCCTTCAAACAAATCCCCAAGTCCTTCACAAAGTGATTCACATAGAATCCCGGCTCGAAATCCCTCTTCAGAATCTTAGCTCCATGCAAATCCAACGACCTGGACCCGGCCGCCCCGACCGAGATTGCCTTCAAGAACAGGCCCACATCAAGCCCAGCCTTGTGGGCAAAAACCATGCCTTCTACTAGGCCCAACATTGTTGAACATATGATGGTCTGGTTCGCTAGCTTTGCAAACTGGCCCTTCCCGGGGGCACCCATGTAATTAACCTTACCCATGAGGGCAAAAAGGGGAATCAGCTTCCCCACGACGGCTTCGTCGCCGCCCGCCAGAATCGCTAAAGTCCCGTTTTTCGCGCCAACGTCTCCGCCGGTGACGGGCGCGTCGATCGAGGAGCAGGATTTGGCGGCGGCGGATTGGGAGATCTCGACGGCGAGGGAGGGCTCGGAGGTGGTCATGTCGACGAGGACGCCGCCGGGGCGGAGGCCGGAGAGAGCGCCGGAGGTGGGGTCGAGGAGGACGGAGCGGACGTCGGAGGGGTAGCCGACGATGGAGAAGACGACGTCGGATTGGGAGGCGACGGCGCGTGGGGAATCGGCGAGTTTGGCGCCCAAATCGAGAAGCGGCTGAGCCTTGGATAGGGTGCGGTTGAAGATGGTGAGAGTGTAGCCGGCTTTGAGGAGGTGGCCGCACATGGACCGGCCCATGACTCCGGTGCCGATCCAGCCCACGCGGGTGGTTGATGGACTTACGGCGGGCTCGGTGGAGGCGGCGGCCATGGTGCGGCGGAGGAGAGCGGTGCAGTGGGAGTGGAAGTGATGGGAGAGTTGGGGAAGGAGAGGAGGTGAAATGTGTTTGACTATTTTTTTTTTTGGTTACAATTGTGTTTGACTATTTTGAGGATCATTCTTTGTATTATCTCAATTTTTGGGATGGATTTTTGGTGTTTTGTTTTTAAGAAGATCAACGGTCCATGTGCAATGTTGTGACACGTGTTTGAGATCAGATGTCTATATTGTAGTTGAGCATATGTTTTTTTTTAACATTTTACTAGCTTGGTAAAATAGCCTTGTTTTTCAAGTTGTTTCTTTTGTTGGAGGAGTTTTCTTTTGCTGGAGTGCTTCAAATGTAATGAATGATTAAATTCAATGAAAAATTCGGGAGGATGGTCCCTTTTTTTTTTTTTTTTTTTTTTGTAGCCGAGTGCCTTCAGAAGTCAGTAAATATACTGGTTTCTGAAGGCACTTGGCTACAATAAGTATTGAACCCGAGGCTATCACCCATGAAACAAGGGATCAACGTCACCAAACTTCTTGAGAATATAGTTGGAGACAAATCTAAACGGTTTTGATTGATCTATACTCCATGTCTCCATCTAGTTTAGACTTTAGAATATGAACCACTGAACAATGACGATAATGCTCGAGTTCGACAGAATAAAAATTGATTGTCTGAGACTAAACAATGTGCCATCCTTTAGTCGATATTGTGTGAAAGAATGGAAAATTGCATGGCATTTGCAGAATGCATTAAGCTTCACAAACTGAATGACTAAAAGAGAAGACAACAGAACCACCTATCAGTGGCTAAAAGCATCCATAATCAAAGTGGCGATCGTATCATTCAATTTCAGTAATTTCTAGGCACAGGGTTCTTTCTCTGCAATCGTATCATTCAAATTCTAGCTGCATAAACTAAACACAGAATACCACATAAGTGCAACTCCTGCTTCTAAATAGCAAGCTACCAAAAGATAATAGTGCTTGATGGGTATATACCAGAACCAACCACGCACTACTAACATTACAGAAGTACCTCCTTTTTCCAAGCATTGAAAAGATCATACATGACATGCAAACATAAGAACATATAAAGTATAAACACAAGAAAAGCAAATAATAAGGCACGGCCACCAGGTCTAGTGCACAAACCCTAAAATGCTACTAGTCTGGCTTCACCTACAGAGCCAACCAAGTTAGAGCAGTAATTGGCACCTAGTTCTGGCAAATGTCCTGCTTACAAATGACCATTTAAAGCCATATCATGAATATGCAGCAGCCACCCATAACACAAGTGACAACATTTCAAAGCATTTAGCAAAGGTCACAAAACAAAGAACGTAATCCGCTATTCAAGAACTCATCTGAAACCTTGCATGATCTTAGAAAGAAGCTGTGTTAGAATTTTAAAAACCTCAAATATCCCCAACTTCCCCAAATCCGTCAGTTCAATTCCAACCCTACTAAATACAAATACTAACCTTTCTAATCCGAACCTGGATCACTTGAACTCAAAATGCAACTTCCTCAAATCCGTCAGTTCCATTCCAGCCCTCCTATTTACAATTACTAACCTTTCTAATCAGCCCTCCACGTCACTTTGATCTCAAAACCCTGCACCGGAGGCGCATCAAAACTCTCCAGAACCTTCGTCTCGCTTCCGCTGCTGGCCGCCTCAGACTCTTTGCCTTTCCCAAACCACGAACCACCGGAGGAGCTTCCTTCTGACCCAACCGCCTCCGGCTTAGCACTTCCTTCTGACCTAACCGCCTCCGGCCCAGGTAGACCGGGCATACTAGCACCAGGTTCCTCAGTCACGTACCAATGCTGATGATGATACTGCTCCAAGAACTTGTCCATCGTGATCTCGAAGCCTCCGAGTGGGGCCAACAGTACCCCTCCCACGGCGGCGGACCTCGCCGTCGCGCCGAACCCCTGCCGCATCTGGCGGAAGCCGCCGGCGGCCGCGCCGGCGATGATCTGATTCCAGGGGTCCTCTTTTTGCCGCATGTGCTCCAACGTGCAGTCGAAGGTGGAAAATAAGCCGCCCCATGCGGCGAAGCGGCCGCCCACGCGCGGAGAGTTGATACGGATGGCCTGGGCGGCGCCGGCGAGACGCGCGCCACCCGGCGAGTTGTAGATTCCTTTGAGGAAGTGAAGGGCGCCTCCGAAGACGAAGCCTACTCCGAAGGTTCCGCCGACCACGTCGACGACCTGGTCCGGGGACGGCTTCGGAGAAGTTTCACGATATCCCATGGCGGTCAGGGTTTAAGGTTTTCAGGGTTTTGCCGGTTGAAGAGAGAGAAATATAAGAGTAAAGAGGAAGAGGAACTTGTGCGTTGTGACGGAAATGGCTTTGTGACGGAGCAGGGTCTTTGCCTTCTTATATTAAACGGCGTCGTTTAGACTAGTCTCGACTCGACTACACACAAGTCACACAACTCAATCATCCTCCACCTTCGTTCTCATTAATTTTCACAAGGGAGCAACTTAGCCGTACTATGTGGTGCGGATAATGTTGAGAATCGGTCAATATGTAGAGTCGAAAAGTATAAATAAGCACAATACACCAAAAGAAACAATCACAAAATTACGAGCACAAGAACACAGATTTAAGGTGGTTCAACAAAATTTTTGCCTACGTTTATCTGGTAGAAAAACAGTATTCCACTATATTTATAGGAAACTGAAATCTGCACTCCAAGAATTGAAATTCACACTCCCTTTGAATAGTTTAATAATATTTTCTCTCAACTCTCTTCAAACTTCCTGAAATGCTCTCAGACTTATTGTGTTACTTTTTTTATTTTTTCTTTTCTCTCTCTCTTCCTTCTCCAAACCTCCCCATTTCTATGATAACATTTCGGCCTCCTCCGCTTTGCTTCACCCCCAAAGGCTCTATTTTGGACCAGGCCCAGGGCCCAGGGCTTCAAGTCCACGCCGATCGGCGATTGCAGCTTGGATTCCCTGCCGGGAAGCTTCGATTGGGCCAACCACGATGCCTCTGACGCCACTACTTCTTCTTCTTCTTCTGCCTGCGTTGGTGAGGAAAATGAAAAAGGGTGGTCAAACCCAAAAGGGGGCTATTTGTGCAATTGGATAAAGTCTAGGTTGATTAAGCTTGGAGCCGATTAGGCTTTCGATTCTGGTAATGGTTCCTCGAGTCAATGGGGCCTCGAGTTTCTCTCTGTCGTGGTTCCGTTGATATTATTCCCAGCAAACTCAATGTAGACACAATAATAACTGAGATGAGGTTCTGGTACAGCATCAAACAAATTTTAGCATTAAAATCATAGCTGGAAAGGACGAATTTGTTAACTAGTATCATGCTGCAGGAAGATATGCAATATGCAAGACCAGACAATAGGGACTGGTTTTGTATTTTGACCACCTTATTACTTCGCAGTGTTTTATCTCTGTCTTTGTCCAACTTTCCATCTTCCAAATCAGCTTCATTCTTTTCAAAAGGCTTCATTTAAAATCAAAACCTTTGAGCCCCCTTAAGCCAAAAGTTCAGCAGCTCCACAAAGACCCAAAAGAGTTGGAATTAGAGAGAACCCATCAAGCTTCAGAGCAATGTGGTGAGAAAGGTGAAGAAGAATAAAAAGGGATTTGAATTGGAAGCGAGAGAAATAGAAAGATGAAGTCTTTAAAAAGAAAGATCAGTTGGGAAAGCCAGAAGATTTAAATCTTCTTTCTCTCAGTCATGGTTTTGGAGAAAAAAGAGATACAAAAGAAAAAAGAAATAAAACAATAAATATGAGGGTATTTCAAGAAATAAGAAAAGAGTTGAGAAAAAATATTATTAAAATATTCAAAGAGAGTGTGGATTTCAATTCTTGGAGTGCAGAATTCATTTCCCAACTAATGGGTACACAATCATACCAAACTTAAAATAGACTTGATGAACAATAAAAAAGAATAAGAAAACAAGGATTCTCTCTTCTCTTCTTTGCCCTCTCTCACTCTTTAACTCCGAAAATGGATTACACCTTGCTCTCTGTCTCTGTGATGCAAAACCAAGAGCAGAACCCCTATGTATATAGCCATAAGGATATCAGCTTTTTTCACCGATTAGGAAACCTATTCCTATTGGTGGTAGGCAATTATGCCTTCTCTTTCTCTATAATCAACAACGATTACAGGTAATCCTACATCAATAAGGATCTTACTTCCTTATTGGAACTCCATTCATCAGTAGGAATCCAAAACCTACTGGGTAAACTATTCTTATACTCTGAAATAATTGTCTTAAGAAAGATTCATAGGCTGGAAACCCAATAGATAAGGTACCCAGTTATCAAAAGCCTTCTACTTTTTCTATTTTCTAGTTCAAGTTTTGTTCTTTTTGGATTCAGATATCTGCTTTTTGAAGTTGGGAGCTTTAAGTTTTTTAGGGGTGTTGTTAGTTACTACTTACTACTACCCATGTATGTATACTAGTATACTACACATAAGTGCGACTCCAGCTTCTAAATAGCAAGCTCTCAAAAGATAATAGTGCTTGATACCACCATCATATGGACCCGGATCCTCTCCTAAGCACGTTTCTCTCCTAACCTACCTAAGTTTTCACAGAGATGATCACACGTGTTAATTTTTGTATCCAATGGTCTACAACAAAGCTATCTTTTCTTTTCATTTTCTATTTTCTATGTTATTCTTCTCTTCATTTCACACCAAAGTGCTGATCTCCTCTCTCTCTCTCTCTCATTCTTCTTTTACTCATTCTGTCAACACCAATACATACACCAACTGCTAATCTAGCGTTTTTCATTAAATTTGGTCTTCTAAAAATAAAATACAAGAGTCAAATTAACAGGTACGGTTGATCCCGCAATGCTTGAAGAGAGAAATTCAAGGATCAATGAATGAAATTTTACAGGGAAGAGACCCATCAATGGAACTTGATCATATCTTAATCTTCCAGAAAGAATTCTGGAGCGACGATCCTTTGTGTTCTAGACTCTACCCAGATCGACAAAAACCCGGCCACCACAGAAAGTCAGAAACTGATCGACAAAAACCAATTTGAATATAGAGCTACATTGTATCCAGATCTATACATGGATTGCCTTTTATCATTGAATTGTCTTTGACATCATCGTATATGCAAAAGGGCAAAAGCCGCAAAACATAGACGTTATAATAAAGACTTGAATCATATGCATCTATTGATTCTGGAGAGAGGGAGGAAGAAGAGTGGGTGATGGTTTATTAGCAGCATATAAGATTGGGTTTTCAGGGTTGTAATTATCGAAGAATTTTCTTTGCTCTTCGATCCGCTCAAGTCTTAATTACTGTTTTTGGTTTTTGCTATAGGATTGGGTGATGGTTTATTAGCAGCATATACATGATGGGTTTGAGGCTTTCGGTTAGCTCTCTTCTCTCTCTATGTTTATGGGTTTGACAGTAAGAATGATAAAGTTGTCTTTAATATGGAGAGAGGGAGGAAAAAGATAAGAAAGAATAGATAAGACTCAGAACAAAGAGTGCGGGAGAATACAGACAAAAATCATGAGAGTATTTTTGCAAAATCATTTAGGGCCTTGTTGGATATAGGGATTTAGGAGTGTGGATTTGGATTTGAGAGTTCCAAATCCAAATTTGTCTGTTTGGCTTTTTATTTTGAGGTGAATTTGGATTTGAAATCATCTCCTCAAACTCCACACAGTCATTTCCTTAAGAATTTGAAATAACTATGAAGAGGTAGTTATTTGAAATCACCACACTCTCTCTCTCTTTAAAAAAAACACGTGCTAAGGCAGCTAAGCCTCTCTAACTCTCCTCTCCTACTATCGACATTCTCTCTCCTCTCACCGTCTCACGACTACAAACGCCTCCATCTCTCATCGTACAACGAGCGACCTATGCCGTTGAGGTCCGACCCGGATTTGGGGGAAGACCCGATCATGGGGGTGAGAAAGGAGGAGGAGAGTATGGATCTGAGGAGCCCGAATCAGAGTATGAATCGGGTTATGGGAGAAAACCCAAGTACGAAGCACCGGAATCGGAGTTTCAATCCGGATATGGTCCAGAAACCCGAGTGCGAAGCGCCAATCGGGTTGGGTGATAGTGCTGGCGGTGTTGATCTCCTTCATCTTCATAGTATTCCTCTTCTCCTAGGCGGCCAGATGATGCTTAAGGCCTTAGGAAGAAGTAGCACATACTTCTGATACTGGTTTCTCCATCCTAATTCACTAATCGAGATTAGAAAATTTGGGTTTTGATGAAAAATCAAAAGTGATTAATACATTATCGTTCAAATTTGACAAGAAATCTCGAATTATAATTTGAGATTTGATGTAGTGACTAAGTTTCCCGATATTGTTTTTGCAAATCTTCACTTTCAAATCTTGTTTAATCCAAACACTAAAATTTTAAATACATCAGATTTGAAATTCAAATCCAAATCCAAATCCTGTTTCCAAACGGGGCCTTACTTCTTACTTTGAGAGAGATAAGTAGACCATTGGATATTAAAATTGACGAGTGTCTTCATCTCTGTGAAAGCTTAGGTAGGTTAGGAGAGAAATGTGTTTAGGAGAGTATCCCGGGTCCCCACCATATACTACTAACATTACAAAAAATCATACATGACGCATGCAAACATAACTATATAAAGTATGAACACAATAAAAGAAAATAATAAGGTATTGCGGCATTGCCACTGGGTCTAATGCACAAACCCAAAACTGCTACTAGTCTGGCTTCACTTGTAGAGGCAACCAAGTTAGTGCAATAATTGATACCTAGTTCTGGCAGGAAATGTCCTGCTGACCATTTAAAGAGATAACATGAGTACGTAGCAGCCATCCATAGCACAAGTGACAAGATTTCAAAGCATTTTGCTGAGGTCACAAAACAAAGCACCTAATCTGCTATTCAAGATCTCATCTCAAACATAAAAATCTTTTAAACCAAACGTGTTTTCTAGTGAGAGAACCTCCTTCTTCTCTCTAGCCAACCCAGCTTCCAGCTTTCCCCCTCCTCCCCCCCTTTCTTGCCAGATCTAGATCACTCCGATCTGGATCTTTGGCTTGAAAGTCGGGGGAGATATTTTCCCTCTTCGCGAGGCTTATCCCTACCCTTCTCGTGGTAGCTCCTTGCTGCCTCGGCGGTGGCAAGTATGTTTTCCCTTTTCTCTTTGCTTTCCTTTCCTTCCCAAATCCCCTCTTCCAACCATTCCTAATCTTTAATTTTCAACATACCAATCTCTACCATCCCTCAGTTCTTCTATTTTTCTCACCCTCCCCACCATCCCTCTGCCTTCTCATGTCCTTTCCATCTGTTCTCTCTTTACTTTTTCTTCCCTTCTCTTTGTCTCAAATCTCTGATTCATCATGGTTAAGATGCACATCCTCCTCACCCTGCAGACTCCACTTTACTGATTGCTCCTTGGTCCATCGGAGCTCCGTCGTCGGCGTTGGTTGGATTGTCTATTTTAAAGGGTTTTTCCCGTCCCTGCGCGTAAACCCGATGAATACGGTAGTGCAACAAGGGTCTGCACGGTTTTCGATTGTCTGTCCCTTTGATCCCTCTGCGGATCAGTCTCCTTCTCCTTTTCTTTTTTTTCTTTTACTTTGGTTACTGTCTTTGTTTCTGAGGATGGTTTGTATGGTTTAGAGATTTGGGTTATGGAGATCTTTCGATGGGTTCTATGCTGTTGTACTTGCACGAGATTGTTTTGGTTGGACTCCAAGTCTTCGTCGGCCGATCTGGTGACGTTTCTGTGTCACCTTTGGGCTTGGCTGGTGGCGGCGACGTCACTACGTCATCTCTCTTCTGATAGATCTACACTGTGGCAGAAGCTTGTAGGGCTATTTGGTTTTGTTTGTTGGGTTTTTTATTTGGGCCCGTTTTAGATCTTTTGTTTATAATGCAGTTTTTGTTTGAATAAAAATCTTTCTATCGCCAAAAAAAAAAAAAAAAAAAGATCTCATCTCAAACCTTGCATAATCTTAGAAGGAAGCTGTGTTGAAGTTTTATAAAGGTCCAACCTTTGGACTTCAAAGTTTAATTAACATAAACCCATCAGGTCTAGCATTTAACATCCAACATTTTACAAAGCTTTGATCTTTCATATACAGAACAAAAGCTTTGGTCTTTCATCATCGAAAAACAGTATAATACACCTATAATAGTACGAGGATTAGTTAAAGATAGATAAAAGATAGGACATAAACAAAACATCTGGTTAAATCCAAAATTACCAATAAAAACCTCAAATTTCCCAACTTCTCCAAATCCCCCAGTTCAATTCCAACCCTACTAAATACAATTACTAACCTTTCTAATAAAAACCACCCAGATCACTTAAACTCACAATGCAACTTCCCCGAATCCCTCAGTTCAATTCCAACCCTCCTAATTACAATTACTTTCTAACCTTTCTAATCAGCCCTCCACATATCACTTGAACTCAAAACTCGGCACCGGAGGCGCATCAAAACTCTCCAGAACCTTCGTCTCGCTTCCGCTGCCGGCCGCCTCAGCCTCTTTGCCTTTCCCAAACCACCCTCCCAACCACGAACCACCGGAGGAGCTTCCATCCGACCCAACCGCCTCCGGTCCAGGCAGACCGTGCATACCAGCAGCTATCGCCATCTCATTCTGTTTCTGCTCCATGCACTTGCCCACAATGATCCCGGCGCCTTCGATTAGGGCCAAAAACATCCCTCCCACGGCGGCGGACCTCGCCGTCGCGCCGAGCCCCTGACGCATCTGGAGGAAGCCGCCGGTGGCCGCGCCGGAGATGATCGAGTTCCAAGGGTCCTCTTTTTTCCGAATGTGGACCAACGCGCAGTCGAAGGTGGAGAAGACGCCGCCCCATACGGCGAAGCCGCCTCCCACGCGCGGCGCGTTCATCCGGATGGCCTGGGACGCGCCGGAGAGACGCGCTCCCCTGGGCGAGTTGTAGATTCCTTTGAAGAAGTGGTACGCGCCTCCTCCGATGGCGCCCATCCCGAAGGCTCCTCCGGCGTCGTCGAGGATTCGGTCCGGGCACGGCTGCCGAGAAGTTTCTGGAGTTCCCATGGCGGTCAGGGTTTAAGGTTTTTTTGGGTTGGAAGAGAGAGAGAGAGAAATAGAGGGTTTAAGAGGAGAAAGAGGAACTTGTGTTTTTACGGAAATAGCCTTACTTGTTGTGGGGGCTTTGTGACGGTGCTTGGCCATTACGAAAAGGGTGTTTCGGTCATTTAATAAAGATGCCTTCTTATCTCCAACGGTGTCGTTTTAGACCATTGTCCTCGACTACACAAAACTCTTATCACCGTCTTTCTCCTTCGTTCTTCAGTAATTTTCAGAAGGGGGAGCAGCTTAGCGTTACTATGTGGTGCGGATAAGGTACCCAGTAATCAAAAGCCTTCTACTTTTTACATTTTCTGGTTAAAGTTTTGTTCTTTTTTGGATTCAGATATCTGGTTTTGAAGTTGGGAGCGTTAAGTTTTCTAGGGTGTCTTGTTGCTCCTACTCCAATGTATGCTACTAATTTGACAAAGGGCCAAGCATTTCCATTGGCTATTAGGGTTTGTTCAAAACCCAGAAGCTTTAAAGGGTTCCACAGCTCAAAGCCCCAATCTTTACAGATTGGTGCTCACCCAAAACCCTCACTAAACCTTAGTTCCCCTTTGGTTGATTTTCCTACGGATTCTAATTATAGGGTTGTAGGAAATGGAATTGTTGCAAAACCCAGAAGTAATTTGAGCGGATTCAGGGTTACAAGTGCTACACAGAATCTGTTGGTAAGAGGTAGAGGTTTTTCGAATTGGTCTAGTCAGAAGGGGAATGGAGGGAGTAGTAGTGAGGCAAGAAATGGAAGTAGACTTCCGTGGTTGGCAGCTAAGGAAGCAAAAAGGTTGGAGCAGCGAGCAACGGCTACAAAAACACCTCTTTCGTCTTGGGGGGAATCTGCTAAGAGGTTAGAGAAACACAGCAATGCTGGTTCTTCTGGGGAAGAGGCCATGAATTTGGCCAGGAGTAGAGGGGGAGACCGCCGTAGTAAGTCCTCTTGGGACAAATCAGCAAAAAGGGTAGAGGAAGAAAGAAAGCCGAAAAATGAGCGTTCTTCTTGGGAGGTGTCTGCAGAAGGTTTTGTTGGGAATGGTGGTCCTTCGGAAAATAGGAGTGCAGAAAGAAGAATTGGAATGGTGAAGGATAGGCGAAGTGAGTATAGCGTGAGGGATAGAAGACAGGAAGAAGCCAATTCAGAAGGGAGTGGAGAGGAGGAAGAAATGGAGGTTGGTGATGATCCAAGGTGGGATAAGATCAAGAATAAGTTCAGGAGAATGGAAGATATCAAATCCGAGAAACCTGAGTATCGAAGGTGGGATAGGCAGGAAAATTGGGGCAGAAAGACATGGCAAGAGGCTAGTGAATCGTCGGTGCCTAGACTGGTTGGCCAAGGTGTTTATGGTGTTGGTCCAGTTTTGGCTGCTTTGTCAGCTGGAAGAAGAGAATTTTATACATTGTATGTTCAAGAAGGGTTGGATTTGAGCAATAATAATAGGAAGAAGAAGGACAAGAAGGGATTTGAGAGAGTTTTGAGGATGGCTGAAAATTTTGGGGTGAACATAAAGGAATTGCGCAAGCATGATCTTAATATGGCTGCTGATAATCGACCCCATCAGGGTCTGCTTCTAGATGCCTCTCCATTGGAGATGGTTAAAATTAAGGAATTGGACCCTGTTTCAGTAGAGGAAGATAAGGGTTCTCTTTGGGTAGCTTTGGATGAGGTTACAGATCCTCAAAATTTGGGGGCAATCATCAGGTCCTCTTACTTCTTTGGAGCTGCAGGCGTGGTGTTATGCGCAAAGAATTCAGCCCCACTGAGTGGCGTTGTGAGCAAAGCAAGTGCAGGCTCACTTGAGTTAATGGAATTGCGATATTGCAAGAACATGATGCAGTTTCTAACATCCTCAGCTGAAAATGGTTGGCGTGTTCTTGGTGGTTCTGTTTCTAGCAAAGCTATTCCTTTGAACGAGATAGTACCTAGTGAACCAACCATTCTTGTTCTGGGTAGTGAGGGCACTGGGTTGAGGCCTTTGGTGGAAAGATCATGCACTCAATTGATTAGAATCCCCGGGAATATTCCTGCAGATGTAGCTGCTGGTGGTTTTGACGATAGCGAATCCGTGGAAGTGAATCATGGGTGCTCTGCTGAAGAGTTCCAGTCGTTTTTGGCTGTGGAGAGCTTAAATGTCAGTGTTGCAGCTGGTGTGCTTCTTCATCACTTAGTGGGAAACAATGAGAAAAGTGAAGTTCATGTGGTTGCTCAGCAGAATAACGGACTGGATTGAGATTCCACACCATTGATTTTGTTATACTAGATTAAGCTAGTGTATTTATAGGATGATTCCCATTTTACATCTCTCTGTTGTAATTTCTATTTGCATTTTTAGAGCTTTATCTAGAATTGGGATTTGGAGTAGGTTTACAGTTTTGATTTTCTTTTCAACTCTTCTCCGAAAACATGTACCGTAAACAACTGTAATTTTGGTGTTAGTGTTAAGCGAAGTGGCGCACAAAAATGAGATCATCAAATTGCCCGTATCTCAGTTCATAGCTTCTTACTGCTTTATGCTTTTCGAATCTTTGGATTAAATACACTAATGATACTAATCTTTTTGTTGGTACATCATCTTATCTTTTCTGTATCACATTTTCTGATACTTCACTATACTCTTATGCATTTGAGCACGTTTATAAAGATCAACCAGTTATCTTCTCTTTCACTTTCAATCTTTAATGGTCCTGGGTATAGATCATCAGTCACATCTCCTTTATTCTGAGAGCAAAACAATTTCTGCACTGGTGTACTGTGTCTCTTGAGCTTGAAGTTCCACTGTTTTTGGGCCGTTGATTGCTAACTGGCCAACAAGGAAATCGTGAATCCTAGCAGCGTAGGGAATATTGTGTCCCCATTCTGTTTAATTGTCATTAATTTCATTCTTATATTGGGATTAAGATTATTTTCCGTTATTCTTCAAGGATTTGTATATAAAGGTATATAGTTGCTTTCTCAATTGTTCTTCTTTCAGTTCCTAGCTAGCTCTCATTTTATAATGAGTTTCTCTGTCATAAAGAAGTAAAGAACCCCTGTGGCACAAGCAGTCGTCACCAAGCTATTCTGGACTGGGCAGCCAGTCTTCCGGAGGATCTTGTGTTTACTATTCTGGATAACCTATTCGAACCCATTGACCATGTTCATTTGGCTGCAGTCTGCACGATTTGGCGTTCCCTTGCCAAATGCTACAATCGTTCAACACATCGCTGGCCTAAGCTACTCCCTCCCACGCTCATGTTCCCGATTAGTTTTAGTACTACTCCATGGGTACTTTATAGCCTATCTGAAGGAAAAATTTACGACAACATTAACATAAGATGTACAATGCCTGGTTTTGGTAGTCTCATGGCTAACAGATGCAATGGCTGTGGCCAGGGTTGGTTGGCCACAGTAGATGATCAGCTGGCTGGACTTCCTGTTCTAAAGCTCATAAACCCTTTCAGAAAAGAAATCATTCCTTTGAATCGCATCGGATGTCCCCTCGTCATGAGCTCTAAGCCAAATGAGTTCCCAAAGCTGATCTTGTATGGTGATCCCACACTAGAAGGGGACAACATGCAGCTTTATGGTTGTAGCATTATACAATCAAGGTTCCAGTCTTGCTTTCACTAGAGAAGGGCAACGTTTTTGGACTTCGATAGAAACCTATGGACATTATTCGATTATGAGGTTGTGTTTTACCGAGGTAAAGTCTACGCAGTTGACAAGAATTTTGGAAGAATTGTGTCGTTTGATGTTAACAGCTGCAGTTCTGGTATGTCACGAAGGCCAAAGATACACAATACTAGTGGTATGTGCCCGAGTTCTCAATCATGTCTTGTGGAATCAACTAAAGGAGAGCTTTTGCACGTTCGAAGATTTTTAACACTACGGATAGAAAGGAATCAAGGGGCAATGCCTTTCACTCACACCTTCAAGGTTTACAAGTTGGTGTTCGATGACACCGGATCCATTGTGAAGCAGGTCGAGTTAAAAACCATTGGAGATGAGACTCTGTTTGTTGGTGACAGTCGATCAATGTCTGTTTTGGCCTCGAGTTTTTCTTGGTGCAAACCGAACTCCATATATTATACAAGCGATTCGTTGACTGTGGATGAATACTCAAATTTAATGGGAGAGATATGGGAATTTTCGATTTAAAGCAGGGATCCACTACTCCTATACAGTGTCACCCTCAGGATTTAATGTACCAACGGTATAAATCCAAGTGTCTCTCATTCTTTTAAGGGAAAATTTCGCAAACAGTACACCAAGTAAAGACCACTAATAATTCTTATACACAAAGTTTCAAACCAAACATTTCGGTACACGAAATCTGAAACTCGACCCACTATCAGTACACGACGTCAATTTTTGACACCAAAATGTCAATTATGCCCTCAGTTCTTTTTTTTTTTAATAATTTTTTTTTCTTCTGTTATTTGTTTTTTTCCTTCGTTTTTATCTCTTTCTTCTTTCTTCTTCTGGGCTCACTGCCTCACTCGATCTTTCGCCGTCGAGGACGGCTCTGTTCCCGGCAAGGACTTCGGCTCCAGGACCTCAATCTGGCTGAGCGGGGCCCACGAGCTTCAGTTCAACAACTGCGAGAGAGGCAAAGAGGCCCAAATCCACGGGATCGAGACCTTGATCTGCATCCCAACTTCCGACGGTGTTCTTGAAATGGGTTCCTCCGGTTTGATCAGAGAGAACTGGGGGTTGATCCAGCAAGCCAAGTCGTTGTTCGGGTCGGATCAGCCTGACCCGGAAACAAGACCGCTCGAGTTCATCAACCGGAACTTCTCCATTTTTGACATCGGCATCATTGCCGGCGTGCAGGAAGAGGATCACAACTCGTACAATGACGACAACAAACATGTTTTTGGTTCTAGCAATAAGAAGAACGGAGCTCCGAACCCAAACCCGGGCTTTGCAGATTCCGACTGCCAGATGAAAAGAGCGCTGAAGAAACGGGGTCGGAAACCCGAGTTGGGCTGAGACACGCCGCTCAACCACGTGGAGGGGGAGCGGCAGCGGCGGGAGAAGCTCACCTCGCAAGGGCGGCGTTGGAAGCGAGGGAGTGAGCCCGGAAGAAGGAAGAAGAAAGAGATAAAAACGAAGGAAAAAAAAATATTAAAAAAAAAAGAAGAATTGAGGGCATAATGGACATTTTGGTGTCAAAAATTGACGTCGTGTACTGATAGTGGGTTGAGTTTCAGATTTCGTGTACCGAAATGTTTGGTTTGAAACTTTGTGTATAAAAATTATTAGTGGTCTTTACTTGGTGTACTGTTTGCAAAATTTTCCATTATTTTAATTGTTCATTTTTTGAGGTAAAATACATATCTAAAGAAAAGATGAGGAACTGCAGCTTTGAGTTGGAAGCTTCCATGGAAAGCATGTAGATGAGGATGAAATCATCACTGCGTACATTAATTCTTGCATATATAGGGTCTGAATAACAACCTATTAGAACACCACTTTCGAAACTCCAAATTTTGGACACAGCCTAACCTAATATTGCTAGTTGATATAGTACTATCACACTGGCAACATAAATCAGCTGCTTGCATTTGCTATCATGTCACAATGTCCTTCACGACTTTGAGATCAGATGGGCAGACTTTCTTCTCTGTACTAGGGGCAAAATACATGAAAAGAACACATTGATCAATCCCTACGCAGCCTCAGTATATTTTAAACAATCAACCATAAATTGAGTCATAAAAAGCAAGCTCGATATCATAGATTGATTACGCATAATCCACCTATAATGACACATTGTCATCCGGATAAAAATGAGCAATCAAGCAACATGACTCCAACAATCTCACAGATTATTTCAGATCATATTCATAAGTTATGTAACATCCCAACCCGAAATAATAAAAAAAATAATCAGCATTTGAGGTGAATTGGAATTATGCTTACCACGATCTATCTCTTATACAATAACTACATTATCATCTAGATCTCAGCACCCTTTCTTTTTTGACCTATGAACTTAAAAACTAGCTCCTCTCTTGTAGAAGAAGATTAGAGATGATGTTAAAGAACCCTAGCACTGAGGAGTGATCGGAGGAGAGACAAGACTAATGAGAGAGAGAGTTACAAGTATGGGTTTTGGCGACGTATCAGTGAGAGAAGAGAGACGTTATTGAGTTTTCCTGAAGCGAGAGGAAACTTTCCCCCCTCTCTGTCTCCTCCCGCTCTAGAACTTCCCCTATCTCCTTTTCTTTTTCTCTTTTCCTTTTTGCCTCCCCGAAGACTCTCGACCTTTCCCTTCCTCTCTAGATTTGCTATGTGTCAACAAAAAAATAATAGCACGTGTAAGCTTAGAGACCTACATATATCTGTTATATGAAGATAGAATTCATTTAAATTTCTTCGAATACACATTGATAAAATGAATTTCTTCATTTAATCGAAATAACTAATTTATATTCGATTCTTTTATTCACTTCTCAAATCTATTGAGATAATAAGAAAATATTTATTCTATTTTCTCGTGGTCTCATATTCTTTGTTACGTGAGAAAGATATTCTTTGTTAATAATTTCTTATCACTAAACAATAATATAATATGCAAATAAAATTATTTATTTCTAAAATATCTCGGGTATTACAAGTTAACAAGACGTACATAAACCATGCATACAGCTTGGGGCAACTCAGGCACCCATATATAGATGCATTGTCTAAAAGCAGGTTCTAGTTACTGATTCCTTCATTTCAGTCTGAGCGGTTGCACGGTGTAGGCGGCCGTCCAGGCTCCCAATTTCCTGTAGGACAATTCCAAGACAGGTGGGTACCAGATTCATTACAAATGACACAATCCATCATAACAGCTCTATACACACCGCTGCTACAATTTTCAGACCGACACCTCCGACAAATCTTTACAAATCCCTCTTGCAGTGGTGCATCATCATGCACGATTAAGCCTTCAGGGTTCAGCAGCTCTTTGTAGTAATCTGGTTCTGGTACTGTAGGGCCATCCATAGACAAGTACTCACTGTGCATCAAAGCATGTTTTTGCAACCAATGATTATCCTTCAAGCTAGGATAATCTTGGGTGGTACATACTTCCTCCTCACAGACCTTACAAACCACACCATACCAAACAGGCTCCTCACTAGGAGGCGCCGCAGACCTCCTATATCCCCTACTGTATGAACGCACCATGTAGATCCGAAGGAGCTCCGCCTCTGGGCGATATGGTATTAGTCTTGGTGCCATACTCGTGTCTACGTACATGACATTGATTAATACCTGTAGGAAGGTCAAGCAAAACATCGCGGTGGCATGATGCATGTTGATGGGTGGCACGACAATCCTGCAAGTTAGAACCCTCTTGGATGCAACCCACAACACAACCACACAGCCCACAAACCAACTGAAACCATTTTAACTTGTCAACAGGACCAGCGAGCGGAACCAAGTCGTAGATCTGACGGAGCTGGTACTCTGGCCATCTCGTGTCTTCATAACCTGGCAGCTCAGAAGTACTTTTGTCCTTTTGACGCTTCAATTTTTCAGCCATGACTTCACTACAAACATCCAAATAACTCTCCATTTTTTCCCATTTCTTTGGCTTTCGATCATATGAAGAAGGGGCATCAGTTGTAGATTTTCTTTTTCCTTTACCTCCATCACATTCTCCATCAATATTAATGACATCTACATCATCAACTTTATCATGAATCTTTACGTGAACACCCGTGTTTAGAAATCTATGCTCTAATTGACGCTCCTCATCAGAGTTTTGTGGAACTTGGCCAGATGCATAATGCATTTGACCTGTTGTAGTAGTGGTGTTGAATATTTCACCTAGAGTTTCATAGTGGGCCAAGCCTTTAAGCCGAAATTTCTTCATCTTTGGCTTTTTCTACAAATCATAGAAATCACTAAAATTAGATACCAAACTATATATGTTGAAGTCAATTAATGAAAGGAACTGCGGAAATTTATGGCTTGACATATAACAATACCTGAAGATAATTAACCAAAACATCTGGAGATGCAGTTACTGTGTTGGATACAGGATCCCACCCAAATCCTGTATGCTCTAATAAATCTGAGAATTCACGATGTAAAATGCATAGCCTATTAAATTTACCAGTGAGCTGGTCAAGAGCAAATCTTTTGCCTGCTTGTGCAAATAATTCATCACCTATCTCTGCCCATGTTTTTGCTTTGAAAGTAGATGCCTGCATTTCCCCTTTCTTCACATGTTCGTACAATATGTTTATAAATATTTCTTCCCTTTTGTTAGACCAGTCAGCTGTTTCCTTTTCATTATCATCATCAACATTCTTATTCTTGGCAGAGGCTATCTCTTTTTTTTTTTTTAGGGGCCATCTACTAGAAAGAAAGAGAGGAAAACAATATCTTAAAGGTATTACAAGTATTTGTTGGTTTTGGGTAACTATACATCTAGATTCGCCCTTTTGTTAGACCAGTCAGCTGTTTCCTTTTCATTATCATCATCAACATTCTTATTCTTGGCAGAGGCTATCTCATTTTTTTTTTTTGAGGGGCCATCTACTAGAAAGAAAGAGAGGAAAACAATATCTTAAAGGTATTACAAGTATTTGTTGGTTTTGGGTAACTATACATCTAGATTCTAGACTAAGTGTGGTAAGCTATAAGCTATAAAAAAAAATTAGAAAAGCTTTTGTGGTATAAGTTAGGGAGTGGCAGATATTACCACTTATATATGCAAGCATCAGTTCAATCAATAACATAATATATATATATATATATAGAGGCCCGTTCTGAAGCGGACGTCCGCACTTTGCTAAAGTGCGGACGGCGACGCAGCGGAGGCGTTCCAGGCGGCGGCGGCGGCGCGCGGCTTGCAGGAGGGAGGCCGGAGGCATCTCAGACTGTTCTAGGCAGCGTTCGAGGTCGGAGGAGGTCGGGGTTGCAGGTTCTGGGCAGCAACCGACCTGCAACTGCAGGTTTTCTGGGCAGCCCTCCAACGACGTCGCCGGCGACTCCACCGACTGCAGACGGCTCTGCCCGACCCCTGGCGTCCTTCCGGCAACCCCCGCCGCTCCGTCGCGCCCCGAGCCGAGCTGCAGCAGCGCCGTCCGCACTTTAGCGAAAGTGCGGACGTCCTCTTTGGAACGCCTCCGTATATATATATATATATATATATATATATATATATATATATATATATATATATATATATATATATATTATTCTTGATTGCAGATTATGATCAAGCTTGACATGCATCAGTAAAACCCAACTTCATAATTTAAAGATCTTCATATAACAGACCAAACAAATACAAATAAAACCTACGGGATCATGATTGCAAATTATGGTCAAGCTAAGCATCATTATAACCCAACTTCACAATTTAAAGACCTTCATATAATAGACCAAACAAGTGCAAAGAAAACCAAACGGCAGGGGAAAAAAAAATTCGTACAACACAAGTCGAATTATAAGAACAAAGCATAACCAAATTGAATGGAGATCAACATTGTCAATCGATAAACCTTGAACCCTAAAACATATGTAGGTATTCCAAAACTTAAACCCTAAAACACAAACCCTAAAACATATACTGTCATAATTTTTTTTCTAGAAAGCAAACAGATTTGAATACAAAACTCATAGAGATTTTTATAAAAGCTTCGATGATTACTTAAGAAATACATACCGTAGCAAGACGATGATAGCGTTAGCTCCTCTAGTTCAAATTGTTCTCTGTATGTATATAAAAAAAAATCGCAAGTAATGAATATAAAAGGATTTTTGATGAAGACCAAGGTCCGAAAATCAAAACCAGTAGGTGATGGAAGAAGAGAGCAAAGAGAGAAGATGGCGACTAGAGAGAGACCTGAGAAGAAGAGAGCGACGTGAGAATATGAAAGAAAGCACGTTCTTTTTTTTCTTATTCTCTTTGTTTTGGAAAATATATTTCCGTGTTTTCTGAAATATGAGAATGAAAAGGTGAAAACGTCTATTTGTCGTTTTCCTGTTTTACGAGTAAAATAAAAAATCATTTTCAATTTTTATTTTCTGCATTTTTAAAAACAGACCAACGAACGCATTTTCAAGCCATTTTCATTTTATAAAATGAAAAAGATGACTTGAAAACGTTACCGAACGCCACCTAATTATTTTTCTTTATTTGTTTTCCTCAGTGAACGATGATGACAAGAAACTATTTGAGATTTCACAATTTTCAAATATCTATTGTACCGCAGCCGGCGCAGTTGAGCCTTGGGATCGGATGTACGAATATGTGGAAAAAGCGGTAAGAGTTTTGGAAATTTGAGTATTCCAATGCGAACCTGTGTATATATTTGAACCTTTATATTCTTGTGTAGGTGTCCAAGGAAGAACAAAGGACGGGGAACACTACTACCGCTGAGTTTGCTAAGGACATGCTTTATAAGCATTGTTCTGAATGTGAAAAAGAGAGACGGACGTCAACTTATAATTATGAGGGTATAATAGCTGGGTGGCCAACTGGAGGGGTAATGATTTAACAAATTTTTGTTTTCCTATACAGTTACATTGATACTTGTTCAATGGCTTCTTAGTTCAGTTTGGTTTTGTTTATTTAGTTACTTTTGCTGTATTAGCCGAGTTTTTCAGCTCTTTTAATTCTCTTTAGTGGGTTTGTTGGGCCTGTCCGGTAACGTTTTTAAAAATGATTTTTCAAAAACCAATTTTGAAAATGAAAACGAGAAAACAAGATTGGATTTTTGAGATCCGAAAATGTGTCCGGTAGTTTATTCCGAAAACAATTTTCAAAAACAAGAACAGCAAAAACAATGAAAATACAAAAAACAATGAAAATGTATACATATATCTCTGTGTTTTCTAAAATATGAGAATGAAAAGGTGAAAACGTCTATTTGTCGTTTTCCTGTCTTATGAGTAAAATAAAAAATCATTTTCAATTTTTATTTTCTGTATTTTTGAAAACAGACCAACGAACGCATTTTCAAGCCATTTTCATTTTATAAAATGAAAAAGATGACTTGAAAACGTTACCGAACGCCACCTTATATTTTGGGTTGTAGCTGTGAGTTGGGCTTGATGGCCGCCTTTGTTTTCTCTTTGTAGCTCCTAGTTTTTCCTTTGTGGCCCATGCCCTGCTTTGGTTTAATAGATGTTTTATATCAGTCCAATTAAAGAAAATAAAAAAGTGCGTTAACACCGCTTCTCTTGCAGGTTGGTCAAATGTATGAGTTCTGGGTCATCAAGAACAAACCTGGACATCAAGAAATTATTGTGGATGATTGCTCTACATTGATATTTAAGAACGTTGCCACAACGGGAAGTGGCAGCCAGCATGCAGCCTCTCATATGGCGACATATGGGGTCTTGAAGGATGAATTAGAAGGCGCCAACCGCTGTCTAGAGGCTATTTTCAGAGCTGGTGGCATTGATCCATCCACCGGAGGAAAATCAGAGGGTAAGCTTCATTGTCCAAGAGTTTTTTTTTTTCCTTTGATCATATCCATTCTGTCATTAATTCTAACTATTTGGTTTTTATGTTTCTTTAGTTGGTTGTCTTAAGGAGGGCACTTATGATGTAATGTTCTCTATGGATGCCTTGGACACCTATTCGCACTGTTACACGACAGATTTTGATGAAGTTCTATTTCTATTTGTTCCGGGAAAGGAGCCTCTCACCGCTGATGAGATTAAAAAAGCTTGGTATGTTATTATTGTGTTTGCATTTTTATACATTGAATATCTCTTTATTTTAAATATGCTTATAAAGTTCACAATTTTTGCTTTTGAATTGTATCAGGCCTACACTAAAAATTAGGGCCGCACATTGCATAGCCGTTACAAATTACTTTGCGTTCCATCGCATTTTATTTGTAACCAAGTATGACAGAGCGAGAGCGGAGAAATACTTTTTAGGCGGAGACGAGCCGGATCTTGGGAAAGTTAATTCGCCTGACGAGTTTCTTGCAGCCCTCCATGAGGTGATAATAGGCGGAACAAAATGTCGTCTAAGCAGAAAGTCAAAGAGAACAATCGATTTGATCCGTCGGATGAAATAGATGGAAAAGAGAATGAGTGTGTGCTTTAAGCAGTGATACAGAGGCTTGGGTTGTAATTGAGCTCTATGCTTTTACTTTGTTATTTTTGAATACTTCAAGAACTCTATTACTTTCAAGAAATTCAGCAGCCACTACAAAAAAGAATTCAAATTGCCACGGCGTTGTGCCGTCGCGGAAAGTGAAATTGCCGTCGCAAAAGACCAATGGCGACGGCTAGGCGACGGTAATTGCGCCGATGTCGTTGAGGGCGTCGCCATTGGTATCTGCGACGGCAATTGCGCCGTCGCAAGCTTAATAGCGACGGCAAACCTTGCCATCGCAAGAATTTTGCTACTGAAAAATGCCGTAGCAAATATCCATGGCGACGCCACCGACCACTACCAAAGCTTTGCGACGGCAATTTTGCCATCGCAAAAGTTTATTTATGAATTAAAAAAAAAATCTGGCATGCAAAATATGCATGCTAGATATATATATATATATTTTTTTTTTTTGGGTGGATAAAAGCTGTACAAAATGAAATTAAGCATATTGAAAAGGAAATGTTACATGTTAATTTTTCTCATGAATGTCACAAAGGAAATGAAGCTCTTATACATGAGTTTACAAGATAATACAAGGTAGTTTTTTTTCCCTATACTTCAAGATAAGCCTTGCCGGGACCTCCCAAGAACTTGAAGATGCTGTGAAACATAATGGATGATTTAAACCTGCACAATATCTGTCCACTCCTTTATTCAGCAAAGAAATATGCAAAGATAAACTGAAAACAGAATAATAACACAATAAGCAAACTGATTTAAAATTATCTTGGAAATCATAACCATATCATAGGAGTCACTTACTCTGCTTGAGATAGATCCTATAAACACAATTAAAAGAACATGAGCTCAAGAACCTCCACCAACACCTAATTTACATCACAGTACTGGAAGCTAGCATATATAGCAGTTAAACCACATAGTTGCACAAACATTATCTATAACATAAGCTACAGCTAATGATTTGGGGTCCTATTGCAGACATATAATCATAATCTACTAGCAAACCTTAAAGCAACTTTTACTTAAGAAACTGAAAGTGTAGCTTCTAAATATATAGCAGGCTACAGTCTGAAACAGATACAAGAGACCAAAAAACATATATGTTTAACATCTAGAGTTCAATATTAACCTTGTCGGTCCTGAGCTGAAATAAAAACTTCATAAGGCACAAGCACCTGTCAAAGAAGAATTATAGTAATCAGTATGGTGAAACTAGATACCATGTCCCCGTGTCAAGTTCATGAAGAATGAGAGGTGCTAAAAAGTTAAGTTGTCTTGATATCAACTATAGGCAAAACAGAAAGGTTGTCCTAACAATAGCTTCATGTCTATGTATAAGTTACATAGTACTAGGACTTCTAGCAGTATATGATTATGTAAAAGTTATGCCTCAAAATTTCATTTAAAAAACCACAGCTCACCTTAGTTAAGATACCAATAAACATTACGATCTAGGCATTAGAAGGCCCTTAGAAACATATCTTGTGTTAATTCGGCCAAAACAACCAAAACTATCCTTGACACACATAACCTGCAGTCACTACAAAATCAAATTGGATTAGAATTCCAATATATTTTCTTTCTCCACATGTCTAACAACAACTGAATTACTAACTATTCAAGTACATATTTTTCATTTCTTGTACGGACTTCTGCCTCGTTTCATAAGCTGTCTCCTAAAAGAAAACATAGAAATGAATAATCACAGTACTTAAACTCAAATAACCCTGGAAACAAAAATATCAATTCTGAAGGATCCCCAATCCTAGAAACACAGTCAAATTCATGCACATACCAAAACATAGGACCAACAGATCATTCTGCAATCAAATTCAAGAAAATTGTAAACTGAACTGACCTTCAAGTGCGCAGTGGCTTTGTCCTTGTCAGTGAACACTCCAGTAGACTCCACAACAATATCGGCACCAAACTGACCCCATGGGATCTCCCTTGGGTTTCTGTAACAAACAAATCCCATTATTGTTGTAACATTGAAACCTTATAGTGTCAAGGTTTACTTCACCATTCAGCTATAAATCCATAGAGAAAATTAATCATCCAATTACACTCTTGTAGAGAAATATAGAGGTAACTGCTAAGGTTTCCAAATTGTTCCAAAATTCTAAATCCCAAGCTTAAACATCTAAGTGAAACTAACTAACATTCAAAACTTCTCCTTATTCACAGGGAAAAGAATTTCCTTCAACAGACAAACCCAACTCTTTTGCTTGTCCACTAAACATTCAAAAGCAACTTGAAATCACTAAAAATACATTAATCAGAAAATTAAGCCAAGAACAGATAAATGCAAAGGTAACTCCAAACATTTTTGAATTTTAAGCTTGCATGTGATCAAAACTAATTTACAGCCAAAAAAGTATAAGACCATTCTTACCTGTAACGTTTCCAGAAACAAATGCTCGTGAAGCATCTCTTCATTTATGAACATGGGAAGGAAAAAAAAACAATTATTAATACACAAGTCTAGACAGATACAAAGGAGAAGAAGCATTCAACATCATGATTCCAATCAAAGACATGCTTTTGCAAAGACTCTTGACAAGTAAACTAAAACTACTTGAAAGAACTTACATGTCATCAACAATGAAAGTACACAAAATAGAGCATTAGAATCAACCTTCGATAAACAAGACCATACCATTGGAATGATGATACTTATCAGCCATCTAATATTAAACAAAGCTACTTATTGAAATACACAGTAGCATGACTGATACAAAACTCAAATGAACACATCTCCGCTCAAGCAAACAAAGGTAGCAGAGCATTCACCAAAGCTTCAAATGAGCTAGATCTTGCAAGTTGCAATAAGGATGAGCAATATTTCTTTGTGATCTACATGCTTACAGACATGAGGACACAAGCAGAGGTTTGACTGTCTGGGCAATGGGGGTAAAACAGAGAATTGCAAGGAGAGATATCAATACCTAACCTCTACAAATCCATCTGGATGATGTTCTAAAATATACAACACCTACTCAAAGAATTCTCAGGAGATATCAAAGTTAACAGACTACCAAGCTTTTTGGGGGGCAGCTGAATTTTGAACATCTAATAGCTCGAACAAATTGTACAGGAAATGCAATTTATAGTAGCAAAGGCAGAAAAAACAAAATCATGCAATTGCCACAGTTCTAATAATTAAGTTTGCGTTTGCAGTGAGTAAATGCTGACAGAGAAATGCAACAACTTAATAGTACAAATTCACAGCCACACAATGATATCTACAAATCAAGCTTGTAAAAAGTAATTCATAATAACCCTAACATTTCTTTGCAGTAAAAGCCCTAACATTTCAAAACAAAAGAAAAATTGCAGAAAAAGCACCAACCCATGAGTTTTCCCCAAACAAGCACCAACCCAGCTTTGCTCCATGCTTTCTCCAAAACTAATACAAAACCATTCACTCAATACGATCAATTTTGAACCTCAATTCATGATTACACTAGAAGAAATCTTCAAGACGTCTTCGAAGTTCAAATGATTACAGAAACCTCTCACTGATCCAAACAACAAAAAAGACAAAAAAGTTCAAATGTTAAACTGTGAAAAACAACTAAAGAAACTTACACATGGCTGTGCAAAGACAAAAAAGATAGAGATTGTGCAAAGACAAAAAAGATAGAGAACATAGCAGCAACATATGGAACCTATAACATTTCAAAATGTATCATAACACGAAACCATTACAAACAGAACACCACATACCGAAGAGCTAATGATGTCTTCTAAGGTCTTCTTAAAATTTTCATCTAGCAACACCTCGTTTCCGGCCCAAGGCTTACAAAGTGTATTCTCCTCCTTAAGGGACTTAGAACCAATGGAAGTAGACCTACATTGTTCATGACATGTATCTATCAGCCATTAATAAATAGAACTGAAGAGACTAAACTATTAACAAAGTATGAATTGATCAATAGAAAATAACTCAATGACAGTAAAAGATAGGTAAGATCTATATCAGATTGCTACCCGTTGTATCTGTAAATAGGTGCAAAAATCAACCAAGACCAAGAGACTCTACCTGTGAAGGGAATTTGCAAACTCTACCTGAAGTCCCATTGAGGATACTAATCTTAGCATTTCACCAATAAGCAAAAGAAACTAGTGCCCAGAAGAAGATAGTAGAAAGTTTGAAACTATATTTACATATACACATCCCAAAACATACAACCTAAATGGTGATAGCAGACGAGTTTTATTTCAAACTACATCTCTTTCAAATCCCAATTTTCAGTCTAGATGGTACAGGGATGATATAAGATAGCCCCGAGGAACTGAAGGCACACACGGTTTGCATATCTAGCTACAATGAGTTTGGCCACACACGGTTTGCATATCTAGCTACAATGAGTTTGGCCACGGTTTCCATCCTGATATGTAGATGTTAAGAAGCCAGTAAAAGAATAAACTGCACTACATATTCTGGAACCACCAGTTACCAAATGGGCATGCTTCATGGACTTTTGAATGAAAAATCAACCAAGTATAATCAAAACCCATAATCAAATACCAAACATGAATCTAAAGCAAGAGATCAACCCCAGAACAAGATAATTGAAAAAGTAATAAGAAACCCCAAAAAAGCAGAAAGAGAGAGAGTATGTTCTACCTGAGAGTGCAAAAATGAAAAATTCGAAATAAACCAAAATTAGTACGAAAAACCATCAATTTCCTCAATTTTAGAAGAAATTGAACAATTCAATAAGTCATATACTCATCATATAAAATAGAGACAGTGAGAAACAAAGTGGTGTTAGAATTGGAAGAGTAGAATAGATGAAAGTGAAAGTGATTTTAGTTTTCCCAGAAAGATGGCTGGAGATTTAAGTAAAAGAATCAAAATTTAACTTAGCCAAACAAAGAGAGCAAAGATCTAGGAGAAATTGGAAATACCAGAGACGAGCCTCGAACTGTGAACGATTTCATTGAAACGACGAGATCTAGGGTTGAACGAATGGGTGACCAAGAGACTACAGAGAAAGAAGATGTAGTTGGGACTTTTGGATTCGAGTACCCAAACGCTAGATAGTTCATCGATCATAGATCTGATGAAAGAAAGAAAGAAGCACGTAGAGAGCAGAAATTCAACAGAGAAGGCGTCACCCAAAGAAAAACTGCTCGACTATTTTTCTGTTTATGATTTGATTCTCTTTTGCAATCTAACATAGAGTTTAGAACCCGACGGCAGAGACTTGGGGTAGCAATTGATATCAAAAAATGTGACGGGGTAGTTTTGCTGTAGTGTACAATTATGATTTATTCGACGGGGAAGTTCTGCCGTCGTATAAAAATATGATTTATGCGACGGGGTAATTCTGCCGTAGTACACCATTCTTGTCTCTGCGACGGAGTCAATTTGCTGAAGCAAATTGTCCACTTTCCGCCACGGCAATTACACGCCGACGCTAACCAGTGTAGCCAAAACAATTCTTTTTTGTAGTGAGCTAATGCTTTTCCTTCTTTAATTAGTTAACCTTTCTGTTGTTTTTTCAAAAAGAAAAGTTGTTTTGATAGCTACTGTTGGAGCCAATAGCCATAAAATGGCACAGGATGCCTGCGTTTAGAAACGTAAATACCAAGTGCAAATGTTGGAACAGAATGTTGCAAAATCTACTCTTTTTGTCAAAAATGGATCCTTTCCAAGCTAAATTACTGGACTGAATTGTGTCTCCTTAGAGTTCGCTAACTTTTCTCTTAGGCAATATTACATATACATTGACAATCGGAACATGGGGTACAGGATCCTAAATAATCATTGATTTGGTACTCCCGGCATCTGCATTCTTGACTTGTCTTTAGTACTCGGTCTTGGTTCCTCAATCATCAAATGTTGAGCGCAATGAATGATTGCACTAATTTAGAGATCGTGGATGCACATCAAATTGGCTAAATCTTGTGAACAGTATATCCAACTTCCTATGATGTCATGTTCTCCTTCTAGTGTTCAAATTCAGTTCCACCAAACACCACTTGCTTGATTCCAACAAAGCTGCACAGCAAAAAATTTGAGAAAATAGAGGCTTTAGAAGCATTTCAATCCTAGCCGGCATCAAAGAAACAATAAGTAAAACAGGACAACAATTGGCTGAAAGGAGAGAAGGACGCAAATCCTAGATGTCACTGCTTATGTAAATGTCTGACTATTGATACGTCCAAAATAGACGCTCAACTTAACCCTGCAAAATGTAGTCGTTAGCAATATAGAGTAAGCAAGGATCGTTCAAGCCGGGGATTGAGGGTAACAAATTAATCACACAAAATAAAAACAAACTAATTTAAACTAACTAAAACACAAATCAAACAAATAAAATCTGAAACTAAACAAAACAAAAACGTCAAATACTAGAAAAGAGAGAAAAATATGGCACGAAACAGAAGGGGATAGAAAGGGGCTCTGCAATCCTAAGCAAGAACAATATATTGGGGTTTTTGGTTTTTTAAAGAAAATAAAAGAGAAAACAAAAGGAAAATGAATTTGATTTTTGATTTTGAGAAAATAAGATGGAGAACATGTTAGAGACTTGGAAATCCACCACCAATTACTTTCAAACAATGTTAAGTTAACCTAGTTTCAATTACTAATTAAGGTGTGAACAGAAACCAACCAAGAAACAAGTCGGAGCAGATCATGTCCCTTATTAATGTTTCCCTAATTACTTAGTCTACGTGAACGCACAATAGCTAAGCCTATCAAACATGCAATCAAGGTATAGAACGCTATCCTATCAACAACACATATAGTGTCAACACATTTGAAGCATTGAGATCTCATGGAAACGATTGGTTATAGAGTTGCAGTCTAGTGTGGAACGCCTACCTAGCATGCTCTTCTAGTTGTTTAAAACATCAGCTTTTGTCCAAAGCCTTGTAACATGTTTCCAAAACATCAGCTTTTATTGTTAATTGTTATTTAACAATAGGTTTAAATGGTCAATAACAATGAATGATTGCACTTTTAGCTCGTTCCAAAGAACATGCATATATCCTAAGTATCGCTCAGGTCAGATGTCATTGACTTGTTAATTTTCTCATTTGAATAATAAGCATAGTCTGTAGTCAAGATGTCTTAACACATTCTCTTTCCATCTCAGACTGTAGTTGAGTCGATAAAGAATCAATTTGGGCATAAAAGTTCTGCACCTGAGCGTCCACTTATACCAACATATCAAGTTCCCTCATGAAGAGCCACGTTATTCTTGTTTCATTGACTCTGAGGCAACTGGGGTTAATACAGGAATAAATCTTAATATCGTTTGTGTCAATTGATGTTCACATTAGCAAAAAATGCAAGTAATATATGTAGAACTTGTCTTTTTACATACTGAATTTGTCGTGTTGTAGTCTGCAGTGATTATTAGCTATAAGACTCCAGCTGTTGAGATGAATACAGTGAGGGACTATAGAGATTTACCGGCAGAATCAATGTTCCTTTATGCTCTAAACCAGAGGTTCTTTAAAATAGCTCGTAGAAAAGATCCACCCTTCATCTCATGCTCAACTTCCGCAGATGTTCTATTTAATCCCTTGAAGGCGTACATGATGACTTCATCTTGTAAAGAAAAGGGAACAATTCAGGCCCTAGAGTCGATCCTGATTGAGGTATGTTTTTCATCCACTATAATTACTATACTTGATTTTGTTCAATTTTAAACTAATTATTCTAACACCTAATGTTTCAGGTTGCCAGGGTACGGCTGCATGGGTTTTCAGAACGAGAAGTGTCTATAGTTCGAGCTTTACTGATGTCAGAGATTGAATCTGCATATTTGGAACGCGATCAAATGCAGTCAACTAGCTTGTGAGATGAATATTTACAGGTATTTCCATATTGTAGTTCCTTATCTTTGATATTTAAGGACTTCTGGTATTGATTTTGAAAAGTTATTCACCATTATTTTTCTCTGGCAGCATTTTCTCCGTAATGAACCTGTTATTGGGATTGACTATGAGGCTCAACTCCAGAAGACTCTTCTACCTTGTGAGTCCTTGCATATCCAAAATGTATTGATTTCGCAACTATATAACAATATATTGCTCTACTCATCAAAACTTTTATACTTGTAGATATAAAAGCAGCAGAGATATCCAAATATGCTGAGAAGTTACAAACATCATGCAGCTGTGTCATTAAGACAATTGAACCACGAGCTTCTGCAATAGTAGAAGATCTGAAAAATGTTGTATCTAAAATCAGTGCTCTTGAGGAAGAAAGAATCATTTCTCCATGGGATGAAGAACATATTCCAGAAGAAATTGTTAGCACAAAACCTAATCCAGGGTAATGGTGGACCTTAACTTCTCAGCTTTGTTTTATCCTTTTTTTTGTGTGCTTGTTATTCCTCTTCTAGTTCATGTAAGACTCACTTCTCTATTTAAATTTCCTGAGTTTGGTTGCGTCCTTCTTGATGTGTCTGTTCAGAGTTTGGAATCTTATATATTTTACACTGGTTATTAGCTTGTAATTTCTTTCATACTGTTTTTGCGAATTGTAGTCATGTATTCTTAGCTTCTTTCAATTATTGTTTCAGGAATATTGTGCAGCAATGTGAATATTCAAATATTGGAGCTACTGAATTGATTCTATCAAATGGCATGAGAGTTTGCTATAAGAGTACAGACTTTCTTGATGATCAGGTACAACTCTTTGACAGCAATGCAATATCTGTGAGTTCAGAACTTATCCAAGGAAACACTGTCTAGATGTCCCTCAGTTCTTTGTACTTGAAGTTATGAACGCAAGACAATATTCATCATTGTAATGGATCTCTGATTTGTACTGGTAGGGTAAGAGAAAGAAAACTCTACTTGCAATGCATGAAATGAACAGTTATTAATGTTAAAACTAATCGATGAGGTGGATATGACAGGAAAACGAATGGTATCTTCTACAAGTCTTAAATGCGATGACCTCACAGGACTGCCATTCATTTTTCCTAGAACCATAATAAGGTATACTACAGTACAAACATACACACTGGAAGAACATATTGTATTCATATTGGTGGTTG
The DNA here is from genome assembly GCF_958449725.1 of Rosa rugosa. NCBI lineage: Eukaryota > Viridiplantae > Streptophyta > Magnoliopsida > Rosales > Rosaceae > Rosa > Rosa rugosa. The sequence goes on along the minus strand of NC_084820.1, from coordinate 5,104,575 downwards.
AAGGTGTTTCAAATGTGAGACAGTTGTGATGCCTTAGAAAAAGAACCATTATGTAATAGTGGTTTAATTAAGCAGCATCCCAACTCTGTTTGAATGTTGTTGATTTCTATATTTATAAATGTAAGATATCCCTAGATTTCTTCACAGTATTACTTGAACATGTTATCGCATGTCTGAGTATTTACTACCATTTGGATTCAAACCCCTGCTAATTGGATGTGCTTGTAGAGAAGTGGTACGCAGCCCTATGGTGGAAGAACAATGCTCTGTCCAGCTTTGCTTTCCTGTGGAGCTGAATAATGGAACCATGGTGCGTGGGAAAACATGTGATGTTTCATGATATGGCCTTTGAGGAGTTCGATTTTACTGATGATTTCTTGCTGGGCTAAACCCATCAAATGGCAGGTAGAAGATATTCACGTTGTTGGTTTCCTGAGCAAACTTCTTGAAACGAAAATAATGCAAGTTCTCCTGTTCTAGCATGGACAGGTTAATTTTGTCCCGGAACTCCTGATCGTTTTTATTCTATTATTCATCTTCATCTTTGGTTCAACTCTTACCTCTGTGCTGCAGATCTACACTGTGGGTGTTTCAGTATTTCTTGGCGGTAATAAGCCTTCCAGAACTGCTAATGTTCGTAGAGATATAAGCATAAATTTTTCTTGTGATCCAGAAATTTTTCTTGGCGGTAAGAAGTTGAATTGCTTTTCACAGCGGCGAGTTGAATTTCAGGTGGAAGAGAGGAACTTACGGCTGACGGCGGTGGCGGAAGATGCGGCGGCAAAGAGTGGTCCGGCTATATAGTGGAGCTGACAGAGTGATGCTTTGGAACGAAGAGCAAGGAAAAGGAACCGGCGGTTGTGAGGTTCTACACTGACAGAACATGTCTCCAATTTTAAGAAAATAGTGTTATTCTTATTTGAGAAGAAAGAAAATAGTTATAATTCAGAAATTAAAAAAATAGTGACTCAATTTTTCCAAATGACAGGGAAGGCTCTGTTGAGACAAACATGGATTGTCATGAACATATAGGAGGTAGGATGGACACTTGGTCATATTAGTATGGATCGTACGTGGACACTAGTTAGAATTGGTGACTCTCCTAGAATCAAGTTGGGCTCTGATCAATCTTCCGGATGCAATCACACTATGAGATAGTGAATATGTATTTCTTATAGTGATTGATAGAGCAAGGCTTGAGTCCCTTTATATAGGCATACGAGAATTAAGAACCTCCCATAAAGATTTCTAATTCTTTATTGAATATGCATAGAGCTTTCGGCTTTCCTAAATCATGTTCTGTTAGGGATAATTATTCCCTTGATGAAATAGGTATGCCTTCCTTATTGACTATGATTCCTAGTCAATCTTAAGATACTAGAGTAGAACTTACCATTTTATCTCGATTACCTTTTCCACAATGATTGTAAGAATCACCTTTTGAACAGCTTGATACACTTATCTTTCTTCAACTCTCTGAGCGAAATGCCGCGCAAGGGGAGGAAAAGAAGGGAAAAAAAAAAAAAAAGTTTTCACAGACCCTGCACCGTATAACTGTGAGATCACCCAAGGTTGTCTTCCACATCCATGGGTCACGGACGAACAACTCATGAGCACAAGTCTCTCATAAAATCGATCAGAAAGAAATGCACGATTGCCACTGCCACTGAATGATAAGCAAAAATAGTAATACATTTTTAAATTCATCTCATATGTGATTTATACAGTAATACACATCACAACCCGCAGTTTGGATTCTGCCTCCATTTAATGGCCTATGCTAGCTCGCTTTCTCCCTCCCAACTCAAACATCAATTGAAGCGAAGTTAATTAGGTTCTTAAATGAGATCATCAAAGGGCTGTCATCTCAGTTTCCTTCACTTTAGCTAGGAACAAAGCAGCTAAAACGCTCGAGGTCAATTTCTTTTTTGTTGAGGGGTACGGTTCAGTATTTCGCTATTGTTACTAACGAGAAAAACTGTCATTGTGGTTGATCAACAGTCTGATGAACCTGATTATGATTATAAGACTTATTGTCCTGCAACTTATCATCTCTGTAAAATCTATATGTTCCATCTTAACTGTGATCTTGGTATTTAAGTTGGCGACATATTACATTGACCATGCATGATCACCAGAATCTCTTTTAAGTTTTAAGCCACTAGGACAATCACTGTCTGTTGTTTAGACTCTTTCATACACGCAGGATTGTTATCCGTTTTATCTGTTTCACTTAATCTTGTACTTGCTCGAGTTGTTTCGAAAAGCTTGCCCTAGTGTCAAGTCGGAGAGATGGGCCCTAGTAAACTTGCTCTGCCTCCTTAGCCATGGCTTGTAGCTCTACTGGTAGCGAACATTTACTTCACACGTACACAAAGCGTGTTATTAAGGAAACTTACTAGCTAGCTAGCTGTTAATTTCTCCTCTTTAATCTGCATAGTACAGTTAATACTGATCCATGCATGGAAATCCCAGAAACTAACGGTCATCTATGCCCCAAGAATTTTAGGTACAAGTCAATATCAAAAAGACTAGTAGGTTAGCATTATACCCCATCTGTCCCAGAACAAAAAAGAATTGTTCCTTTGCTAATTATAAATCCATCCATCCAGAATGAGCTTGTGTCTTTTGCTAATATGGTCCAACGCTTTCAAAGCTGGCAAGACCATGTGAAATTTGATGTGATTGTGCTCAATCACAAGAAGAAGTTAATATTTATAGTAGGATGCGTGTTCTCTCTCATTTGCCTAATTCCTCTGTCTCCCACAGTTTTCGGTTCTGGTATATATGGTCTATCCCACATATGTCTTTCCATAATTTTATTTACACATCTCAAACTGTTTAATACACATTATGTTGTTGATTTGAGAGAAATGGTGTGTTGTATTATTGATAATAAGAGCCCTTTATATAGGGGATTAAAAGGTACATACAAGGTAATAGAATCTGAATATAACTAGGAAATCTAGAACCTTCTCTTATTACAAACTCTAGAAAATAAACCCTAGTTTGAAGAGGCACATTAGAATACAACATCCTTAAACACTCCCTCTTGTGCCGCTCAAACTTGGTGATGATGCTTTGATCGTTGCCTCACTAAAAACCTTGCCAGTTTACAAAAACCCAGTGGGACAAAAATAACCCTGGTTGAAGGGCAAAAAGAGCACAACACGTCCTTTACTTTTCGAGATCGAACATGTAGACATCATGCCTCCCCCTGATGTCAACATCTCCCCCTGATTGCTACAATCATGAGAGGTCGGATAACTTTCTCAATCCGATGCTCTTCACATGTTTCTCGAAGGTGGATTTAGGTAACGACTTAGTAAATAAGTCCGCTACATTATCCTCTGATCGGATTTGATTTACTTCAATCTTTAGAAGTGATTGTTGTTGCTGATTGTAAAAAAACGTAGGCGATATATGCTTGGTGTTGTCACCCTTGATGAACCTAATTTCATTTGCTCAATGCAAGCTGCATTATCTTCATAAATGCATGTAGGTTCATCTGTGGTAGACTTCAAACCACAAGTTCCTCGAATGTGTCTAATTACATACCTTAGCCATATACATTCACGTATGGCTTCATGTAGAGCAATAATCTCTGCATGATTCGAGGAGGTAGCAACAAAGGTCTGCTTTGTAGACCTTCAAGATATCGCAATGCTTCCCATGGTAAAGACATAACTCGTTTGGGAGCGACCTTTGTGAGGGTCAGAGAGATACTCTGCATCAACAAAACCCATCAAGACATCGCTGTCATTTTGATGGAGGGGAGGAGGAGTAGGACGCAGGCCACTTTGGGCAGTGGCGTCGACGGCTACGTTAAGGAAATTGGCGTTTTTCCTTATGGGGTCCGATCCCAAATTTCTGTCATTTCTTTTCTCTCTGTAGGGATAAAATAAGCCCATATCAATCTTATCTTTTAAGTATCGAAAGATTGTCTTTACACCAATTCAATGGCGGCATGTTGGCACGGAACTATGTCGAGCTAACAAGTTCACTGCGAATGAGATGTCTGGTCTTGTGCAATGAGCTAAGTACAATAATGCGCCTATTGCACTTAGGTAAGACACTTCTGCCTCTAACAATTCTTCGTCCTCATCCTTTTGACGAAACGGATCTTTTCTGGGCTCAAGACTACGGCCAATCATGGGAGTACTCACATGCTTTGCTTTATCCTCATTAAAGCGCCTTAGTAATTTCTGAGTATATGCTGACTGATGGATCATAATCCCATCACTACGGTGCTCGAGTTCTAATCCGAGACAAAACCGTGTTTTCCCAAGATCTTTCATCTCAAATTCGGATTTCAAGTACTTAGCAGTTTCTCTTAACTCATCTAGAGTTCCAATTAGGTTCATGTCATCGACATAAACTGCTACAATTGCAAATTCGGAACTTGTCCTTTTAATAAACACGCATGGGCATATTTCATTGTTGACATATCCCTTCCCAATCAAGTAGTCACTTAGACAGTTATACCACATCCGTCCGAATTGTTTCAATCCATATAGTGAGCGTTTCAATCTTATAGAAAACGCGCTCTGTGGTTTAGAGCCACTTGATTTGGGTAATTGAAGTCCATCTGGGACCTTCATATATATCTCTGAATCTAGATCTCCATAGAGATATGCTGTAACCACATCCATATGCTACATGTCAAGTTTTTCGGAAACTACCAAACTGACAAGGTAGCGGAACGTTATAACGTCCATTACGGGAGAATATGTCTCCTCGTAATCAATCCCAGGGTGTTGTGAGAAACTTTGCGCCACAAGGCGGGCTTTGTACCTAAAAACCTCATTTTTCTCATTACGCTTTCTAACAAAGACCCATTTATGGCCAACAGACTTTATACTTGGGGATGTCAGCGTTATAGGCCCAAATACCTGTCTCTTTGTTAGTGAATCCAATTCAGCCTGGATCACATCTTTCCATTGAGACCAATCCACTCTTCGTTGACATTCTTCAACAGAGCGAGGTTCGATATCATCATGTTCTATGATTCCTTGAGCAATAGAATATGCAAATGCATCATCAAGGATAATAGAGTTTCTCTTCAACGTCTCATGTACACTAGTGTAATTTATGTATATCTCTCTATTCTCTGGAATTGGTTCTGTCATCGGGGTGTCCCCCAAGGATGTCTATTGGACATAACCATAATCCGGGATATCTTCATGAGATGAATTATCTATATCGATGATTAATGGATCTTTTTGTGCCAAACTCACTTTCTTTCTTGGGCGAGAATCCATTAAACCTTTGGGCCTCCCTCGTTTTCTTGCAGGGAGGTTGGCCTTAGCCACAGTGCCATCTTCACTAGGGACGGCGGCGCCATATCCTCCACTTTTGGGGATATCAATCCTTGCCGGCACGTTTGCAACAAGTATATGTGATCTCGTCACTTTAGCGATATCAGAAAACGCATCAGGCATCGAATCTACTACGTTCTGAAGATCGAGTATTCTCCTCACTTCAATTTCAGACTATGCGGTTCGGGGATCAAGATGAGACAAAGTGGGGACAGACCACGACAATTCCTATCGTTCCTGTTGAACATTAGTGTTCTTATCTCCCCCTAATGACGGGAAGATTGTCTCATTAAAGTGACAATCCGCAAATCTAGTGGTAAAGAGATCGCCTGTCAAGGGTTCTAAATAGAGGATGATCGTTGGGGAATTATATCCAACATAAATGCCTAATCATCTTTGAGGTCCCATTTTGGTGCGCTGTGGCGGCGCTATTGGCTCATAAACTGCACACCCAAATATGCGTAAGTGTGAGACATCAGGCTCATATCTAGTAACCAGCTGGGACGCAGAAAAAGGTTGAGTGGTAGTAGGTCTCAGACGAATAAGCACGGCTGCATGTAATATTGCATAACCCCAAGCAGACACTGGGAGATTGGTGCGCATAACCAATGCTCTAGCAACCATTTGAAGTCTTTTAATGGCGGCTTCTGCGAGGCCATTTTGGGTGTGAACATGAGGAACATGATGTTCAACCTCAATCCCAATGGATATGCAATAATCATCAAAAGTTTTTTATGTAAACTCCCCAGCATTGTCAAGACGTATTGACTTAATAGGATGATCAGGGTGGTGAGCCCGTAATTTAATGATTTGTGCTAGGAGTTTAGCAAATGCAGCATTCTTGTGGACAAAAGCATGACATGTGACCAGGGTGTCGATGCATCAACCAACACCATAAAATATCTAACTGGTCTGCACGATGGTTGAATAGGTCCACAAATATCACCTTAGATTCTTTGTAAGAATGGGATACTTTCTTTGGTGTCCTTTGCATAGGATGGTTTAGATCCTAATTTTGCTAAAGAGCAGGCTTTGCAAAACGAAAGATAAGCTTTAGAAGCAGAAAATTGGGTCAAGGAGGCAGTGTTGGCGTCAAAGCCAACTTTAGGCTGTAGGGGGTAGGCGGCTTCGGCCAATGACGGCCGGTTTTGCATAGGAATGGCGCCATGTGGCGCCAGTGCCCTTCCTTGGACCGAATTTCAGGTTTGACTTCTTTTCGTTTTGAAAAATGGATGTCCGTGTGAAGTCTTTAATATACGGATCATCATATCACGACCTGGGTGCCCCAAACGGTCATGCCAAAGCCTATATGTGTCAGAATCCCATAAGTCATCTCTCATGACATAGTTGGATTCAATAATTCGAATAGTGGTTTCATATAACCCATTAGAGCGACACATAAGTTTCTCTAATACTCGTTTATGTCCGTAGTCATTAGAGGTTATGCAAAGGAACTCTTGTCCATTCTCACAATGTGTTTCCACATGAAAACCATTGGCTCTTTTATCTTTAAAACTCAATACGGTTCTTCCGGCCCTAGGAGCATATAGAGCTTCAGTGACATTAATATTTGTGCCATTTGGCAACATAAATTGAGCTGGTCCTCGACCATGAATCAATTGTGATGGTCCTGCCATCATAGTCACTGAAGATCAACTAGGCGTCATCCATAGGAATAATTGCCTATGTCGCAATATAGTATGTGTGGTGCCACTATCTACGAGGCATTCAAGCTCTCCAGTAAACATACTGAAAAATAATAAAGTTCGGAATTAAAATATGTCCAAGACATTCAATAATAAAACTATACTTTATTAATAAAAATACCCAATGATTACATCAAAGTTTCTTAACCAAAGTCTAATCCAAAATAGAAATCAAACTTAGATAAATTGTAGTCACTCAATCCTTTTGGTAACTCCAATTAGTCATGACCAGGAAAGTAAGAAGAGATGTCGGTGGAGTAAAGCTCGCCTAAGTACTACTAATCTCTACTTAGTTTCCTAGACATCATATTTAATTGGGTGAGCCTAGTGAGAAAGAGTTAAAACAAAATGTCATTTATTGACTAAGGCATAATTGCCATTACATAATACTTGGAAAGTAAAAGGACTATTCTAATCAAAGTCTACGGCATCCTTGTGCACTTCATCTCCAGCTTTGAAGTCCTCTATAGTGAGATTGACATCTTCACCATCTTCTTCTTCGGCAAGATAGACTTCTTGCTCCCTCAGGTCCCTACACTCCTTGTAGCGTGCAGCCAGTTGATTGCTTGCTTTGCATTGCTTGAACCAATGCTCACTTGATCCACATCGATGACACACGTCATTGTGGTTGCCTCCCTTTAATTGAGGTGCACGTTGTGGACGTCCCCTAGGGGGGGTTGACGCCGCCACCACGGCCGGCGGCGCCATGACCACCTCTCCCACGTGTGGCGTTGCCACCACGTGTATCTGCTCCAAATTGGCGGTTTCCTTCCTTGTTAGGGCGGTTATATGAACCCACACGTCCATCATGTCCCTTATTCTTAGGGTTCCGCTCCTTGCGCCCTCCTTTGGGTTCATTATAATTCTTCACGAGTATGTTATCATGTTTCTTAGCTACAGACATAACATTGATAAGCTGATTAAACCTCGTGATCCGTCCAGCATTGCATTCGTTTCGATATTGCTTTGACACCAAGATTGCTGAGACAAGGAAGGTGGAGAGAGTTTTCTCAATTAGCTCTTGCTCTGTGACAGGCTGTCCACAAAACCTCAACATGGATTTGAGGTGAAGAGCTTCTGAATTATACTCAGCAACAGTTTTGAAGTCCGTAACACGCAGATTGCTCCATTGGACCTTCAAATCAGTGAGGAGGGAATCTTGGACATTGCCAAAACGCTATTCTAGCGCTACCCATAATTCTCTTGCATCTCTGATTGACATGTACTCCAAACAAAGTGATTTATCCATGTGTCATCACATCAGGATGACTGCTCGAGCATGCTTAGTGGCTGTAGGCTCGAAAACGAGTTCCGGATTTGGTGGCCTGATTATGGGTAATATTCCCAAAGTGAGGTGGTTCTCAAAGTCGGTCACCCAGCTATGGTATTCCGAACCCGTTGAGTCAAGCATGGGAAAGTGTCTTGGTTCATTCGACATCTTGAAAATAAGAAGAAGAAATAGATTAGTATCAGAGTAAAAACTTCCACGATCACTAATAATAAGATTTTCGAGCTATACTACCAAGAAATCAATTTCCAAGTTTATTTGGATTAGACTAAAACAATGATGTTTAATATGGTCAAAGATCGATGCTTTAGGACGCTCTTAGTCCTACGTTCACGAACGCTCTTAGTTCGTATATAGCGTGAATCCCCACAATTCCGCTTATTAAATAATCGAACCCACGTTATAGAAAGGTGGGATGGAAGAGAAAAGAGGCTGCAAATCCCCGAATAAAATAAAGAAATTTAAAAGACAAGAAAGCAGGAACCTTAATCTTAAAGACTTACTTGTTGATTCGAGGCTTGAGAACACACACGTATTGATGCGGCGACAATAGGGCAGCAGCAAAACAGCAACAGCATGCAGTAGTAGCAAAACAGCAACAACAACAGCAAAACAGCAACAACAGCAGCAGCAGTAGGAGGAAACTGCAGTAGCAGCAAGCAGCGGCGGCACACGGGTGCGCAGGGGCTGCAGGGGCAGCGCACGGTATGGCTAGCTAGGGCTAGGAACTTGCGGCAGTTTGTGGTTAGGGCTTGCGGCAGATTTTTGGTGAGGAGAGTTTTAGGGTTTTGGTTTTTAGGGCTAGGGTTAGGGCTCGTGCTGATAACATATTGTAGGAGAATATGATTTGAGAGAAATTGTGTGTTGTATTATTGATAATAGGAGCCCTTTATATAGAGGATTACAATGTACATACAAGGTAATAGAATCTGAATATAACTAGGAAATCTAGAACCTTCTCCTATTACAACTCTAGAAAATAAACCCTAGTTTGAAAAAAGGCACATTAGAATACAACATCCTTAAACACATCCTCCATTTTTGTAAAATTTCAAATTCCTTTTATAACCTTCTTCTCAACTTAACAAGAAAAAAAAGGTAATCTTCCAATTCTCATCTTCACCTACTCAACGGTACGATGTTATAGAAGACCAAACTTTTCATAGCATGTCTTCGTATTCCTTCTGGGCCTCCTATGCCTATCCAAATATCTTCATCAACTTACAGTTTATGTCCTGTTAGCATTTTTCTTTTCTTCATCATCATATTGAGAAGGCATGTCACCCATAACCATTCTTTGCATCTTTGAAATGGCTATGGCTATGCCCTTCATAATCTGGTTCATCACTACCATCTCTCTTTAATTTGTGGGCGTATGCATGATGATTGTATTTGTATGTATCAATCCACTAGCTAATATGAGTCCAAATTTAGTTGGTGTTGTGTACTGGCCGGTGTGGTACAACAAGAAAGAAGAGAGAAGTTTGGAGGGAGTAGAGAGACAATAGATTGATGGAGGGAGAAGAGAGAGGCGGAGAAAGAAAAGTGTGCGGGTAGAGGCTATAGAGAAGAAAGAGGAAGAGGTATGAGAGGGTAAAAGAGGAACAGTTTGGGAAACAATGGCAAAAAAGAATTGAAGGTTGTGTATTAAGAAGTTAGAGATGTGTGTTGATAAAATTTCTCTTCCAATTACAGATATATTAAAAGCTAAACCGGCGCATGACAACTCACTAATTAGTCAACAAAAATACCTAATTTGCACTAATATCCTTTCCAACCTTTTGTGATAATGGCCAACACTAAAGAAGCTTGTATGGTCCACGATATAATCTATATCAGTTTCACGTGCTTGAAGTTAACTTCAAGTAGGGTTTTGTAAGCAGTTTCGTGTTTGTTCCTTTCACATATCTAGACGTACTCGGAAAGAAGCTCTTCTACTGGAGAACACATGAGAGAGAGAGACGACAAGCAGCCTTCACGAGATGGGTGGAATATGGCCAAACACTGACAGTGCACCCCATGTGTTCGACTTAATTCCTAAGACAGAAATTTAGCTCCCCCACACACCCCACCTTGGACGTTTCCTGTTGTTTCGCGTGGTGTGGCCTATGATGGGACAATGGATGAAACAACAAGAGGGAATAAACCCGAAACCCAACTTTGCTTCTGTCCTCTCTTCAGCCCCCTCTCCCCTCAATTTTTCCTTAGATAACCTTCCTGTTCCCTCCTTCGAGAATGGCTGCCCCATTATTCAAATTTCAGAAGATGCATACTTGCGGGGCATTCAGCGTTGCCAATCCAATCTGGTTGGTCGGCTCCTCTCCCCACCTAACGGGATCATGCCGAAGTCTCATGAACTCGCACAGCGCCTGCGTCAGTGCTGGCCTGCCCTGCAAAATTGGTCTGTAGCTCCGCTGGGCAAGGGCTTCTTTATGTTGCAGTTTAATTCCCTAGAGGACAAGCAACGTGTTTGGTCTATGGGCTCAATCAATCTGCATCCTGGGATTTTACGTTTGATCCAATGGACTCCTAGTTTCTCCCCAGCCACCTACAAGAACACCTTTGCACAGGTCTGGGTTCGTTTCTGGGATCTTGGCTTTGCTTATTGGGAGACCCAGACGCTATTTGAGATCGCCAGTGGTATTGGCATGCCAGTGAAACTTGACCCCAGAACAGCTAATCGTTCCATTGGTCTCTATGCGAGAATATTGATTGATGTGGATCTCTCTAAGCCTCCCATTGAGAAGCTCCAGATCAGAAGAGCAAGTGGTGAGATTATTTCTGTAGGGGTGGAGTATGAAACTTGCCCAACCTTCTGTGACGTTTGCTGCACTGTTGGACATCCTGCCTCAAAATGCAGGTCTAAGGTTCCTTCGGACCAGTCACCGGCTCGGGGCAGAAGCGTAACTCGCACACGTACAGCTCGTCGCAGGCAGCCCAAGAGAGAGTCAGGGATGAGAAGGGAGCAGTCCAATGAGACACCAAGTAGTTTGGTTGCCGCTCACACTGATATTGCTCAGCCAACGTTGATTATCCCAGAAATTGATACTTCTCTAGCGGTGCAAGTCCATGCAAAGAATGCTCTTATGGTTCAGGACAGCTCTTCTATCGCCAGTGTCCCGCCGGGTTTTAGCAAGTTGGATGGTACTCCAGAAGTGGGAACCTGCAGAAATGAACTTGAAACTACAGATGATGTGACTTCTATTAGAAACCAAGAAGTCAATGCAAATGATGTGATCCCCATTAGAAAACCAGAAGTATTGTTGGATGAGGCTTTGGAGGAGGGAGAGTTCACGCCTGTGGTAACAAAGAAAGCAAAGAAGCTTCAAAAAAGGTCTGAGAAGGTCAAAGTTAAACCCAAACCTGGGTTGCGCGCTCGAGTCCAGAAGAGCGCAAAACACTTTAATTGTTAATGAAGATTTTGTATTGGAACGCCCGTGGCATGGGAAACGATGACACACGACGGGCTTTAGCTAATATGGTACGTGCTCACAAAGCCTTAATTGTTTGCATTTCAGAACCTTTCATTTTGTTTAAATCTGTTCCTTTCTCCTTTTGGAGATCCTTGGGTCTCCAGCTCGTTACTACTAATAATCGGGGATTGCAAGCCCCCAACATGTGGTTTCTTTGTCATGAAGCTCTCAGGGTACAGGTGATCTCGGCCTCAGACCAACAGATTTCAGTATCTTGTAGCTTTGAGGGGGTTTCTTGTACACTAACGGCGGTGTACGCCAAAACTACGATTGCCGGTAGACGTCATCTCTGGCAAGAATTAAATCAAATTCATTCCCAGCATGGCCAGGGGCCCCGGTTGGTGTTTGGAGACTTTAACTGCATCTTGGGTGCGCATGAAAAGCGTGGAGGAGCTCTGCCAAATGGAACTTCATGCCTTGAGTTTAGTCAGATGTGCTCTGATTGTGAGCTTTTGGATATCCCCACAAAAGGCCTAGCTTACACATGGTCAAATGGTCATACTGAGGTCAAGCTTGACCGCGCTTTAGGGAACATGGAGTGGATGACTTCCTGGAATTCAATGGATTGTTGCACACTTACAAAGGCTACGTCTGATCATTGTCCCATTTTAGTGTCCTGCTCCAAGCTGGATGCTATCTCGAGACCACCTTTCAAGTTTCAAAGTTTGTGGTTGCAGACACCGGATTTCTTGGCCCTAGTTCGATCGTTCTGGAACAGTCTGCATTATCATGGGTGCCCACAATTTATCCTAGCAGCTAAATTACGGGCTCTAAAAGGCATGCTAAAATTATGGAGCAAAGAACAGGTGGGAGATGTACATGCTCAGGTCACTCACTCAAAGGCAGCTTTAGATGCGGTTCAAGCTGAAATATCCACTCATGGTTTATCTGATGAACGACTCAATGTAGAAAATACAGCCCACAACAGTTATTTAGCGGCCCTATCTCTTCAAGCTACTCTCTTAAGGGACAAATCTAGAATACGTTGGCTAAAAGATGGTGACAGGAACACAACTTTCCTTCATAACATGGTCAAGGTTCGGCGTCTTCAAAATTCAATTACATCGTTGTTGGTTGAGGACAGGGTGCACAATGATCAGGCTGCTATTGCTACACATGCAGTACAACACTTTGAAAGTTGTTTCACTCACGATCATCAAATAGGGGTCACTGGTCTAGTGGAAAGGGTCATCCCTCATATGGTAACGGAGGAGGAGAACTCTTCTCTTCTTGTCACTCCTTCTGCTGAAGAAATTAGAGATGCCGTTATGAAAATGGATGGCAATAGCGCTCCTGGTCCTGATGGTTTCGGAGGATGTTTCTTCACTTCTTGTTGGTCTGTGGTAGCTCATGATGTAACTCGGGCAGTTCAGAGTTTTTTCATTAATGGTTACATTATGCCGCATTTCAACTCCAACATCCTCATTTTAATTCCTAAGCTTGAAGACGCTGAAAGCATCTCAGACTTTCGTCCAATTGCACTTGCTAACTTCGTGTTCAAGATTATCACAAGAATTATGGCTGATAGGCTCGGTCCAATAGCATCTCGTATCATCTCCCCTAACCAAAGCGCCTTCATTAGAGGACGGTCCATTGTTGATCCCATTGTGCTGACCTCAGAATGTGTGAACCTCCTTGACCAGAAATGTAAGTATGGGAATTTAGCTATTAAATTTGACATCAGCAAAGCCTTTGACACTTTGGACTGGAATTTTCTTCTTCGTGTCCTCCGTGCCTTTGGGTTTGATGCCACCTTCGTTAACTACATTCACACTATCTTGCAATCTGCATATATATCTGTCAGTGTTAATGGGCAGGTCAATGGGTACTTTACATGCTCCAGGGGTGTCCGTCAAGGTGATCCTTTATCTCCTTTACTGTTTTGCCTAGCAGAAGAAGTCCTAAGTCGTGGCCTTTCTTCTCTGGTTAATAGAAGGAAGATAAGGACAATTGCAGCGCCATCAAGTGTTTCCCCACCTTCCCATGTGTTGTTTGCGGATGATATTATGGTATTTCTTCAGGGTAAGCCTTCTCACCTAAGAAATCTAATGTCTTTTATGGATGAATATGCTGTGAATTCTGGGCAGGTGGTCAACAAAGCCAAATCAAACTTACTTTTGGGAAGATATGCTTTGCCAAGGCAGAACAGAACTTGTGGTTTACTTGGAATACGACCAGGACAACTTCCCTTCACCTATCTCGGTGTTCCCATTTTTATTGGGCATCCGAAATCTGTGCATTTGGTTCCAATTGCAGACAAAGTGAGGTGTAAGCTTAGCTCCTGGAAAGGCAAACAACTGTCGCAAGCAGGCAGACTGCAACTTATATCCTCCGTAATTGAAAGCATCTTGATCTACAGCTTCCACATCTATGAATGGCCAAAGTCCCTTCTTAACAAAGTACAAAGTTGGATGAGAAACTTCTTTTGGAGGGGAGATCCACTTAAGAACGGATCTGCCCTTGTAGCCTGGAGTACGATATGCTTTCCAAAATCTCAAGGAGGGTTGGGTTTAAAGGATCTTTTTGCTTTGAATAGATCATTGTTATTAAAAAGATGTTGGGAGATGGCTTCAAAGGCTTCTACATCAGCGAGGTTCCTTCATGATCGTTTTCTGCAAGTGGGTTTGCACCCTTGTTCGTCTTATAAGAAATCTGCCATTTGGCTTGGTTTAAAAAAAATTATGGCCAAGGCTTCTTGCAAGGGTGCAATGGCTCTTGGGAGATGGTTCTACAATACGGTTTTGGAAAGATAATTGGTTAGGTGAGGCAGTAATTCACTCCACAGACTATGAGGAGGAAGTCAGGAAGCTCCTTAATGACAAGGTTGGTGACTTCATCTTGAATGGTCAGTGGAACCTTCCCCCCAGCTTCTGCAGGGCCTTTCCCCAAGTTGCCCAAGTTATTAATGCAGTCCCAATATCGTCTGATCTTGCCCCGGACCAACTGATCTGGACTGAAACATCATCTGGCACTTTGTCGTCCAAGGAGGCATACCAGGTGTTGTCTCCTCCCATTCCAGCACCTCCTTGGTGTGCGCGGATCTGGCATCAGGCCATCCAACCTCGAAAGAGCATGGTGGCATGGAAAACCCTTCTCAATCGAGTTTCTACCGATGAACGGCTTCAGCGTCGTGGTACTAGGCTCTGTTCAAGATGTTATCTTTGCCGAAGACACAGTGAAACTATTGATCATCTATTTCTTGAGTGTGTGGTTGCCGCGTCCTCTTGGGCTTGGCTCCATCAAATGTTCAGGCTTCTTATCCCTCCAGGTACATCCCTGCCTGACTTGTTTCTTGATGCTACCCTCTCTATGCTTAATCAATCTTCAAAATTGCTATGGTTTATATCTGTCTGCAACTTACTTTGGTGCCTGTGGAGTGAACGTAATAAAAGAAAGTTTGAAGGTGGAGAGTGTTGCCCCTCTAGATTCAAACAGTTCTTCCTACTGTCCATAAAAGAATCTGCAGGTTTAGCTTTTGTCTCCGCCTCTTCTCCCTCAAGTCAGATTCCCATCTTTGGCTACTTGGGCATTTCACCTCTTCTTCCCTCGGCCCCCCGCTTCATTCCAGTGATTTGGCAATCCCCCCCTAGAAGCTGGTTTAAAGCTAACTCTGATGGTTCTTACCGGGATCTTAACCATGCTGGCTATGGAGCGATTTTCCGGAACTGCGATGCGGCCTTCTTGGGTGCTTTTTCTTGCAATGCTCAGGTCTCTTGTGCCATAGATGCAGAGTTATTGGCTGTGATTGAGGTAATTAAGGTGGCAAAAGAGAGAGGCTGGTTCCCTTTGTGGATTGAAACAGACTCTATGTTGGCTTTACAATACTTTAAAAAGCCATGCTTAACCCCGTGGAGGCTGCGGGTGCAATGGATGAATAGCCTTAATTCGATCAGCCAGTTTCAGGTACACGTCTCTCATGTCTTCAGGGAGGGAAATCAAGTTGCAGATAAGTTGGCTAACTACGGTGCCTTGAATAGTGGGTCAGTGTGGTGGGATTCAATCCCTCATTTCTTGATTAGTTCTTTTGGTCAGGATTTTTCTGGACGTACTACTTACCGGTTTGCTTAATTGTGGTTGTTCTCTTTTTATGTTTGTTATATGTATAGGAGTGGTCAGGCCTAGTCCCCCACCCTTCTCTCTGTATCTTGTTTCCTTCTTAATAAATTCACTTTTGAGGGACGGGCGGTGGGCTTCCGGTTGTAATGGTCCCCTTCGGGGTTGTGTGGGTGCCTTGGTGCCTCTTTCTGACCGTTACAGAGAAGCTAATATCGCCTAATCCTCATTAGTTTTCAAAAAAAAAAAAAAAAAAAAAAAAAAAAAAAAAAAAAAAAATATCTAGACGTACTCGGGATAAAACTTTCTTCAAGCTTTACTTGTTACGTTACGAAACTGAATTTGGTGCAAGTTCAATAGTTTAGGACGACCACAACATAAGATGCTACATAACAAGAGAGAATATATATTTACGCCAATTAAACAGAAGTATACGAAAGCTGCTATATATTATGGTGGGTCATGCATCTAGTCGAATTTACCCAGGAAGTACAAGTCGCCTGGGTTTGATTGATGTGCTAAATGGGGTACTATTCATTTCAGAATTACAGACGTT
Source organism: Rosa rugosa (assembly GCF_958449725.1). Classification (NCBI taxonomy): domain Eukaryota; kingdom Viridiplantae; phylum Streptophyta; class Magnoliopsida; order Rosales; family Rosaceae; genus Rosa; species Rosa rugosa. The sequence goes on along the minus strand of NC_084820.1, from coordinate 5,088,181 downwards.
GTCGTACTCATATATTCAAGAACATGATATAACCCCCTGGACCGGATGTCGTCTCTGCAGGTGGAAACCTAATTAATTTTACGTCGGTTTTGTGCTAAAACCATGTGAACCACGATATGATCTCAGTTTGAATTTAGATATCTGTCGTCATCAACAGCAAAACTTCTGAAAAGCTCTATCCATGATTGAATTTGAACCCAAAAGAAACGGAATATCCACAATCTTCATCTATAAAACTATCATTTCGTGGGTCCGAAATATGCATCCGAGTTGAGATAGAAAAAGTGGATTTGGTAGTTGTGAGAATTATAATGTTTCATAAGAGCTTTCTAGTTTCTAGCATCTTTGATGTTTAGCCAAGTTGTTGTCATGACTCATGTGCTTGTAATGAGATAGTTTTGAATAAAAATCAATAGCGTACACGCGTCTTCTTGATTTAGAGCCAATAATTGGTCGAGAGAATATTCACCCTAGCGACTCTTATTTTGTCAAAACTGCAACAATGCACCACAACTCTTCAACGGTTGAAGTTGAATTAATGCTAGAATCTCATTCATCTAAAATTCTAAATTATTATCATATCATTCTTGGAAAAACTAAAACTGAGTTTTTGAATTTTAATTCCAGTTCATATTAGTTTTCGTTTATTTGTACACATTTAACGTACACTGTGGTTATATGATCCAAATCGTTCATATTTTAAATCAATCTTTAAAGGGTTATCTACGTAAAGAATTAACGTAAACATAAATATATTTATTCATATAATTACACAAAACAAATGAATAGTTGGTTATGAAAATGTTAACGTTTCACCAAAATTGTTCATTTATCTTTTTTTTTTTTTTGAAAAGAATTGTTCATTTATCTTATACACAGTTGGATGCGTTAACAATCTTCTATTCAGATGCTTTTATGTTGAAATGATATGTAGAAATTACATAAAACAACAGTACGAATGCATGCAAAATAAGAAACAGTCTGGACACACAAGTTCACTCTTTAATTGCCAGAACCATTTCTCTAACTATTACTAGTATCTTAACTTTCTCCGCAAACAAACAAGACCCCAGAGTGGGATTAGCCGAAACCAGAGTTTACCAAGATGACAGTGGTACCTACCATCCCAGATTCGGATCATAACCAAAGCATCTTCCTTAAATAACCAGCTCACCTTCGTCCCTATAAATAACCAAAATTCAATTTTTTCCCAACTGTATTTCTCTCTCCCACCTTAAAAAAACGAACTTTGCCAGCTCGAATCCCAAAAGCGAAATAATAAGAAAGAAAATGATCATCACAGCCAATCAAAGCTCTCATATTTCTTCTTCTTCCTCTTCGAAAATTTTATAAAAACTTACCCGCTCTGTCACACTAGCCTCTTCTCCCATTTCTCTATATCTATCTCTCTGTGTTACGTTCACGTTCAACGACGCCGTTTAACCCCAATTCGGCGAATGCGCGGTTGATTCAAAAACCCTTTTTAGGGCCTTCTCTCGCCGCCTCGTCTTTGTCTCCGGGAACGAGACAGGCCGCGAGTTTTTGAATCCAAAAGATTGAAACTAATGTCGACGACATTGGATCCTCTCGATTCGCTCCTCTTCTCTCTCAGCCGAACTCTCTCTACTCCCCCCGCCGTTTTCATTCAGCTTCAGGTTTGTTACTCAGATCCACTTCTACTCGCCGGAGCAAATTTTTATTCATTTATTTAATGTGGGACGGAATTTGAATTCGGATTGTGGAGTTGGTGATTCCGAGGACTCGGATTTTTTTTAAAATCTTTGGTTTTGATTTTCAATCGTTTCGGATGATTTAGCTTCTCATTTCTTGATTTTAGGTGTGAATTTTGTTTTTTTTGGTGTGATTAGTTGCATAATGGAAGTCAAAGATTTGATTTTTGGTCACAAGAAATGGATTTTTGTATGTTTAGGTCACTGTTTAGATATAGTGTAAGCAAAGGTATCTAACTCCATTATTGGTGCTGCAGGGATGTCTAATTTGTTTGATTCTGGCTTTAGGGTGGGCTTGTGCAGCTTGTGTCAGGTACTTGAAGTGTAGTCTCGGCCTGTATGGCTTCTTTAGTGTTACACTTGCATGATGTGATTGATATTGAACATGTTTTTGTTCTTCTGTTATTTCGTTTCAGGAATAGAGAGATTAAACGAATGAAGGATAGTATGAGACGGGGAAATAGCTTTGCCTTCCTTTGCCAGGATATCATGGAACTCGAGCACTCAAGTCAGGCCAAGTTGCCGAGAGTATCTGTTGTTATGCCTTTGAAAGGATTTGGAGAACACAATTTACATAATTGGAGAAGTCAGGTGAGGCATCCATTTCTGTATCTTTGAAGGGATAGGTCTTGTTCATTTATATTACAATAGCCATTTCTTTGTTCTTCTGTATCTAACAAGGATGCTAACTTGTCCTTGGTTTAGAAAAGTGTCTGTCTGTGTTCTCTTCTTAAGTGAAAGCTACAGAATGAGCTGAATCCAATTATAATGCTGGTGGCTACTGTGTGCATTTTGGGTTTAAATCCTAGTTTTAGTTAATTGAATTTGTTAAATTGCGTCTTCATTTTTTTTTTTTCTCAACTAGTAAAATTGGCATGGTCTTAACTGCTGATTGTTTTATTTTATAAATGAACCCAGGTCACATCTCTCTATGGCGGTCCTTTAGAATTTCTTTTTGTGGTGGAAAGTACAGAAGACCCTGCTTACCGTGCTGTATCTGTGCTACTATCCGAGCTTAAGGTATATTTATGTCATTTTGAAATTATTTCTTTTTAAAATACTAAATCCTCTAATGATCAGAAAAGCAAAATATCTGAGATGATGCCATAACATTTGCTTGGATCAATTAGTTGCTTCTTCTGGATATTATTGAAACTGCTGATGTTCAAACTCAAACAATCTTCTTTAATATATTAACCTCCTTTACCTGTTTACCACGGTTCTGTTGCAGGATGAGGTTGAGGCTAAGATTGTTGTGGCTGGTCTTTCAACAACCTGCAGTCAGAAAATCCACAATCAATTGGTATGTTTCTACTGCAGAAACATAAAGTATTATTTGCTATTATGCTTTGCAGTGTCAAAGGTGTGATACAACTTATGTTTTCTGTCCCACCTGTGAATTGTTAGTCACTATTAGTTGCCTACGATGTCTAGACTAGATACTGGATCAGACTTATTGTGGTATAACTTTTTTTAGGGATTCATGTAAAATGCTAAGGAAAGTTTCATTTACGTGTATATATGGAAATTTGGTTTCAGACTTATTGCCTGTTGTATTTAAACTAGGTTTCTTGTGCTTTATCATGTCAAATCATCAATTACTAGATAGTAATGTCCTTTTGTAGGTTGGAGTGGACAAAATGCACAAAGACAGCAAGTATGTATTATTTTTGGATGACGATGTTAGGCTCCACCCTGGATCAATCGGAGCCCTAACTACTGAGATGGAGAAAAATCCTGATGTATGATCCTTGTATGCTGATACGATATATATTAATCCATCTTCTAATTTTTTCTGGTTCATGTGGTTAATTAACTGTGGATTATTATATGGTGTTAATTCTGTTAAAATGGTGTGCAGATCTTCATTCAAACTGGATACCCTCTCGATTTGCCTTCAGGAAGTTTAGGGAGTTACTGCATTTATGAATATCATATGGTATGCTTACAAAAACAATAGTGGCATAAATTACTGCTTTGGGATGCTTAAAAGTATATTAGGGTGCAGGAACATGTACCAGTCTGACTCATTGATATCTGGAATTTATGTTGTCAACAGCCTTGCTCAATGGGCTTTGCTACCGGTGGAAGGACATTCTTTCTGTGGGGAGGTTGCATGATGGCAAGTAGCTATCACCTTCTTTTTCTCTAGCTTGCAATAGATAAATTCGAGATATTAGCCTAACTGTTTGAGATTGTTTGCAGATGCATGCGGATGATTTTAGACTTGATCGCTATGGTGTGGTCTCAGGGCTTAGAGATGGTGGTTACTCCGATGATATGACTCTTGCAGCTATAGCTGGTATATTCTCATTGACATTTTCTGTTCAATCTCATTCAATAGACATAGCTGCATTGATCTTGGCGGATTATGGCCTTCCCAAAGGTCAGTATCATTTACATGCATTATTGCTGATGTTGACCATTTCCAGGGGCTCACAAGAGGCTCATCACATCACCTCCGGTTGCTGTCTTTCCTCATCCCCTTGCAAGTGATCTTAGTTTCTCAAGGTTTGTGATGCACAATTATTCAAATACCAAAAGTAACAAATTTGGTGCCTTAAAAACTTGGCTCAAGTAAATATTTTGACTTTTCATGTAGGTATTGGAATTACTTGAGGAAGCAGACATTTGTACTGGAATCATATTTAACAAAGGTTAATTGGATGATGAACCGGGCATTGTTTACTGTACATTGCTATCTCTCATGGGGTTTTGTAACACCATACTTGATGGCCATGATTCATGTCACAGCAGCTCTACGAATGTATATTAAGGAGTATTCAGTTGAGGAAACGACCTTCACTTTTGGTGGTGAGAACCCTACTTTTCCTTTTAGATAGGTGTTGTTTAGAGAATACATGTGGGGAAAGTCAGCATGGACGATACCATTTTGATTCCCAGCTTTAGCAACTGCATCTGTGTTTAATAGGGTGGTTAATTTGGACAGAGTACTGCAAATCAGGGTTTCAACAAAGTTCCTGATGTCCAAGAATTGCATCTTGTGTTTCACCTTTCATTAGTATCTCAATTACAACTGATAATGATAAATACATGCCTGGAGTTAGAAGTTTAAACTAGAAAAGATGTGCCACCCTTAATCTGAGTCTTTTTTTTTTCTTCGATGCACCATAATCATACTCCTGACTGCTGCAATCACCTTTGCCCAGGTTTGACACTGGTAGGCTGCCTAGCTGTATGCACTATCGTGGAACTTCTTTCAATGTGGAACTTGACAAGGATAGAAGTCCATCTATGCAACATGCTATCACCAGAGGCACCTAACCTCTCACTTGCTACATATAACTGGGGACTTGTAAGTATCCTTGTTCTCTGAAGAGACTCTGAATTTCATTACAGATATCCATATTTCTTGAAACTATCTTTGACTTCCATCTATAGGAAAGTGCACCATTTAACTCCAGTTATAGAGAAACTTTTATCAAAATTCACTATCTTGCTGACTTCTATCTGAAACAAATTTTCCCCCTTGGTAGACATGAATGGATTCTATTGACATTTGTGACTGAATGTAAATTCTTCAGTTTGGATATGGAGAGACTAAACATATAGCTAGAGGCCACCCTGTACCCTGAAAATTATAAGTGGGAATGGGGATCAGAGGTTCTGAAGTAGGACCTCCTGCTTGTATACCATGTTAGATGACCACAACTCAATGGACCAAAAGGCCCAAATATGAAATAATGTACTATACCTAAATATCTTGGTGAAAGTTTTGTTTGGAAATATGAGCAGCAGATATTGGTAGCTAGGACATCAGAAGTTTACAGTCATTTAGTTGGAGATGCTAATTAGTACTTTCTAATATTAATGTACTGTTTCTCAAATGGCAGGTATTCATTGCACTTCTTGTAGATAACTTTTTATACCCCGTCTCTGCCTTTCGTTCTCATTTTACTCAGTCTATCAATTGGTCGGGTATTCGATATCACCTAAAGAATGGGAAGATATTCAAGGTATGCTGACCAAGGCCTTCTTCTAAACTATGACAAGTTAGTTTGCGTATTACATACGAAAAGGAAGAATTTTTTTCTGACCTGCTCTGATGTATTTTTGCTGAAGATTGAACGAAGCAAGGATATGGGTCCAATTTACACGGATTTGGGAGGAAAACATTTAGGGAAGAAAGGAGCTCCTCCAAAGTTGTCATTCCTCAGCTCTTTGGCCAGAAGTTTGGCACAGTGGCATCAACCGAAGAAATATGATAGCTAAGAAATTTGTTCAGTTCAAGTGAAACATCTTGTGATCAGTTGCCCAGCTCTCAAGATCGAATGGATGACGAGGGTGTTGGAAGAAAAATTTGTTGGGGTTGGATTGGTTGGCAATTCAATTATTGGTTATTGGTTAGTGTTTTTAGGAAATTTTTGCTTCATTTTTTAAAATCCCATTCAAATCCATTTGATTCTTCAGCCTCAACCCACTATGTCTGGGTTGATTTGTAACTCATTCTCATCTCCTCCAGCCTCTTCTTTAGTTCTGTAACTTACATTCTTATACAGAGATTCATATGATAGCTAGAGATTTGATTTCCATATGCTCTTGGCCCCAGTACATATCAGTTAATTCAAGCCTTTAACATTTAGTTCCCCCTGTTACTGGTCCAGTTACCCCGTTTCCCTTGATTTGATCATCTGTGTTAAAATTGTAACTTGTAACGTTGTAAGTTCCATAACAAGTAAATTTTATAATTTGTACGAGTAGCTTTCACAAGTTTTAATCAGAGATTGAATTGCAATTGCAAGAGGGTAGTTTTGGTGTGAGGTTTTCTAGTCTTTCATCTCCCCCAAACGGGAGGACTTCTGTACAACGTCATATTCAAGTAGGATTAAGTTTGACCATCAGAGTGATCGCTAAAACGCAAGTTCATCCGGGGATTTCAGGGAAGAAACAGTTGGAAACCAAATCTATAAGCAAACAGGTGATACAGGCAACACGGAAACCAACTAGAAAATGTTTGAATACAGAAAGAATGCCGGTGGCTAAAAGAGAAGTACATTCTCCCAATGATTTCACAAGCTAATGACTAATTAGTTACACTGGCTCCAGGCTCCAGATCTCCAATATAGAATTCGTGAACCATATCATAGACTAAGCTAGCATGCTGCGGCCTACAAAACATAAAGTGAAGATTAAGAAGATAATGTCAGCAACGTCATTGCCACAAGTTTGTTGATGCAATAAAATGTAATAGTGCGGGTGCTAGGTACTGACAGATCACAAGAAAAAGATATTCCACCCTCGCTGATCAGATCTATCTATGAAGATAGAGATCAAATTATAGTTTTGCACTAAGAAAGAACAAATTAAAACACATTATGCACATTGATTTAAAACATTACTCTGGAGCTAAAACATGATTAAAGTGAGAGATGTGAAAATAGGGGTTCATTTACATATATAAGTAGTGCTGTATCGATTGTCTTGGTTTCATTTCCAAACAGCCAGTTCAAAGCCTCAGATGAGGATTGAGAAAGTCACTATAAAACACTTTCATTCTTTCCAAATATGATTAGTTGACGCCAATCAAATGAGAGAAGACTCATTTAATGCTATCCAGTCTTATCTAATATCAACACACACCCTATGGTTGGTGAATTGAGAAAACAGGCTCATTATTTTGCAATGAGTAATGGCAAGGAAAAGCATTTCAGCACAGAGATACTACTTACCCATAAAACCCAACAGTTGAATCATCCCCAGCGTGTGCGAGGATGGCATCACCACCCGGGTGTACCTCTACATATGGTGTAAGGTCATACACCTACAGTTATTGCAAAAACAATACTAGAGTGAAATGTAAAGCCCACAAAGGAAGAACAAGAGATCTCCCAAGAATCTAATGAATCATGATATTACCTTGTTTTTGATAATCACCCAACAATCTGTTCGTTTATTATGCAAAGAAACCTCAGCTTTAGAGTATATCTTGGCTGTCTGGCAATGGAAATAGCATAAACATTTGCTCAAACTTCATTTCTAGAAAACTGAAAAACATGATCATTTTTCTTTGCTGACAATTACAATTATACCTTGTCAGCTTTGGCATTTGACTTAACGTTTTTTGTATTCCCTGCAACCAAAAAGATTTCCTCTTTTATAATCCAAACTCAAAACTTGCTAACAAAGATTCAAACTTTTTGACATTACAACAACTCGAGTAAGAATGCTTTTGTTCTTTATAAGATGAAAAAGAAAAAGGAATAAGAAAATACCAGATGGGATCAGAACGAAAGCTCCTAAAAAGACACACAGAAGCAATGCCACCACAGCTAGAATCATATTTCCAAGCTGAGCTCCTTCAACTGCTGAATCAGAACTATAAAACACACCCAACAAATCCCATCAAAATAACTCGGACATATGCATCAAAAACTTTAGCACAGATGAAATGAAGTCTACTATGATTTTGATCAACTGGGTGTCATTTAGTTTAACACAATGCATAGTCTAAACCAATGGAAAAGAGAAATAAATCAAAAGGAAAATCTCTGAAGGCATTGAAGATGGGATAAGAACTACTTACAGAACACAAAGTAATGCAAAACCCGGAACTTTGATTTGAAATTGGAATCTATGTTGGTGTGTATGTGTAGAGAAAGTGACTGATTGAGAAAGCTGAAAGCTTTAGCTTGAGATTCAATTTGGAAGTCCCTGTATTTCTGCGGAGGTTCAGTGAGAGTTTGCAGTCATGTTAAACTAGACTCTGACTGTGAAGGTACGGATCCAATGGGCCTGGACTTCCAGTAAGTGACCCGGTTGAGGATCCAAATGTAAACATATGAATTTTTTTTGGATCAAAACATATGAATTGTTTGCTCTTCGCTTTTGAAAAATCATAAAAAAAAATAAAAAAAAAAAAAAAAAATTAATTAATTACAGATCTTGAGTTCTGTTAGTTTGAGAAATGTTTCAAAATCATTATGAAAAATAATCAGTAAATAAAAAAAATATACAATTTTGGAATGAAATCGTGCATTGCAGTTTTTGGTATAAATCATGGTCTTGGAGAAATATTTTATCTATTTATTTATTGTTTTTTTTAGAAAGTTATGGTCTAGTTTTCATGAGATCGGGGCATAAACTTTTATTAGTTATAGTTTTGCACTTTTTATTATTAGTCTTTTTCATCATGAGAATATTGTAAATAAAGATTTGTGTTTGACATTATAAATTACTAACTAAAATCATAGGATGACACTAAGGTTGTGTTTGTTTCATAGGACTCTGATGCCCAACCTTAATTTCTATAGGAGTCCAGGACTACCATAACTTGGCTTAAGCTAGATTAGTACCTGACTCATGTTTGGTGCTGACAGGGACTAAGGAGCAGACCAGCACCACCCCGAACGATGGCCTCCAACTCCAAGTAGCCACCGTGGACCCAGCATCGAGTCCTAGCCTGGGTCTCCCCCAGCAACACCACCTGCCCAGTCACCCGAACCCAACTCGCCAACTTCACCCTCATCCCCAACCACACTCTCCGCCGGCTCATTCAAGTCTGAGGCTGCCTGTGGTCACGAGCTTGTGTCGCTGTTGGCAGGAATGAGATCGATTGTACTCAGATCTGATCGGAATGATCCGACCCGGTTTGGTCTAATGGATCTGATCTGGGAGGGGGTTGATTGGGATGGGTGATGTTTGTCAATGGCGTGACGAGGATGGTGGCGGTCCCGCGGAAGTGACTGTGCAGTGCAGCGGGTAGTCTTCAGGAGATGGGTTTCGACCAGGCTTGATTGTTGGTCTGTGATATTCTTTCTTCCTCGACCGGAGCGCCGGAGATGCTGATCAACACTCTCGCCGACTTCAAGAAATGCGACTCGGAGAGAGCCCTGGCCACCATAGAGAGCTCCTCTGCGAAGAGTAGAAGGAGGCTTGCACAATCCCATGGTTTTTGGTGGGTTTGTGGTAGAAGGTGTTGGGGCTACTGTTGGGACTGTGGAGTTTCATTAAAAATAGTCCTCCTTGCTGCCAAACATGGGATAACTGGGATTAGACTACATAAGAATGTCTAATCCCATCCAATCCCATGTAACAAACACAGCCTAAGGGTTAAGATGATGTCACGTAATATGAAATATCAATACATCAGGTGCCTTGGAGAATTTTTGGCTAAAACGTTACAATTACATTATGTGAGAAATTACAGTAATTAACAAATAAAAAAAGAGACATTTCCATAATTAACAATGTAACTACCTAGAGTTCTTATATTTTTGTTGACAAACGTGACTAATAAGCAGACAACGGGTGAACATAGCAAAAATCTTGTCTAGCATGTCGCACTACTCTAATTTCTCACCACAAAGTACACAACAGATGGGATCATTGGAATAGTTCGTGCGCTTGCGACAAAGCCAACAACGACATTGTTCCTTCGACTCTAAGACGTCTGTGACCATCGGCCAGCAAGATGAACAAAGTGAGCCGATGATGCGGGCTATTGCAGGCATGATGTCAAACAATACAAAACAAGCTATGAGATAGGGTGGTTTTAAGGCGACAGTGAGTCCCCGTCGAAGTCCGGCGAGCAACCTTGCTCTACGTCGATCGGAATGAAGTAGGAGCACTCCGACGACTATGAGATGGAGTAACACAAAGGCATAATCGTAGAACCCAAGTTGATCATATGTTGCTAGAAGTGGCGTAAGAACTGCGGAAGCCATGGCCAATGGTTGTATTAGCTAGCTGCTAGCTTTCAAGTTTGAATTGCGGAATAGATGGAGGAGTGCTGGTATTGTTTTCTATATATAGAACCAAGAAGCCTAGCTGATTAATCCGGATGAGCAAAGGAAAAGGAAAAGATGAAGCCTAAGTTTATTAGGAATAGGTAAACCGGCCTGCGAATTGAAGGAAACTAAATCCACATTGGTATTGTAGTTTGTTGAAAACCATTTCGGATCTCTGGCAATAAAAGGGCCTTTACAATTACTGTACCTTATTATAGTAAAAAGTTAAATGCAAACACCATATAGAGAAGTGAGAACCCATGCATACATGAACTAGAAGCTACTTGCACTATAACTATAAAGAAAACAGAAGAGAGATTTGTCTCTTGCCCAAGATTAAAATGAGACACTGAAGAAGAACAAACCAGAAAGAGATACACACACACAGCAATATTGCTGAATGTAAACTTCACTGCTCAAAGAACAGAACTGCGTACAAAGAAGAGCTGCAAGACTCTTTTTGTTCTACTGTTACTACCCGACTAAACAACTTTCTTAAAATACTAACTACAGAGAGTTCTAGACACAAAGCATGCTGCAACAGAAAAGCACAAGCGTGCTACAGCAACAATATTGGAAATAACAGAAAAGTAAAAGCATGCTGAGACAACATTGGAGATAGCAGAAAAGTACAAGCATGCTACAATACAAAAACACTTTTCAGTTTCCAAAAAGAACTTTAAACTTAACACTCCCCCTTAAAGTGATTTTTTTGGAGATCAGCCCCAGCTTGGCACGAAGGAATTCGAATGGACCTTTGGAGAGAGTCTTTGTAAAGATATCTGCAACATTTGACTCACTTCTCACCTCCTTGTTGTCAATTGTTCCATCAAGAACCTTCTCTCGAATAAAATGATGCTCAATCTCAATGTGTTTAGTTCTAGCATGGCACACCGGATTATAAGCAAGCTTGATAGCACTTTGATTATCACCAAACAGAGCAGTAGGCTCATGAATTGGATGATAAACATCCTTAATAAGTCTTCGAAGCCAAACACACTCCTGTGCAGCAAGTGTAGCAGCCTTGTACTCTGCTTCAGTTGTAGATAAAACCACTGCATCTTGTTTCTTGCTGCACCAAGAAACACTTGTATTGTTGCACAGAAAGACATAACCAGAAGTGGATCTTCTTTCGTCTAAATCTCCACCAAAATCAGCATCTGTATAGCCATTTAACAAGAAACCACCACCTCTTTTGTAAAAGAGACCCAGATCAAGAGTACAATTAACATACTTGAGAATCTTCTTTGCTGCTTCT